>NC_077237.1:35454688-36055522 GCF_947179165.1 Solanum dulcamara | reverse complement strand
TATAAACAAGTACAAAAAGAAGTTCCACCAAATTACAAAAAGGACATAGCCATGGTTGAACTAAAGAGTTACCCCGATACGGGTTATAAGATAAAAGAAGAGAGGGAAAGGCGAAACATGAAGACTAGCGAGATGATGCTAAGGTAAATCTTGGGCTAGGTTGAGTGCCGTCACACATTATTGCAAGCATTGCAATGTAATGGGTGACAGAAGGGGTAGCATGGAAGAATCCAAATTAACGATGAAGGGATGACACGAGAGTATATACCTAGAGTATTATAAGTTGGGTTAAGGGAGTTGTAAAAGGGCTCGAGCAACACGAGCCGGATTACCTGAGTATTAACGGATGATGCACTTGTGTGCCACAATTTTTCAATATAATACCAGCTAGTGACAAGCAAAATACAGAACGACTATAAGGGTCATTGTGTGGGGGAACTTCGACACCGCTTGGTAGCAGAAAAAAACCCAAAAAGGAAAGGGTACCAGTTGATGTCATCTAATGGAAGAAAGAAGTAATAAACGAGGTTGAAGATTCCACAATACAACCCTGGCTACAAGACTAACTTTGCACTCTATGGACAGATGATTCTATATGAAATGTTATTCGCAGATTAACAATATCAACCCATGTTCTTTAAATTAGGGACTACATGTTCAGCCGAGATGATATGAATTTATAGGTCGAGAGGCTGGTGAGACTTTACGGAGTTCTCATAGTTGGTGTCTCGGATGAAGGAGCCCAATTTACAGCTAACTACTAAAGATTAGTCCATGAAGAGGTTGGGAAGACATATAGGTCTTCATAAAACATTGTACCCTCAGATCGAGGAACAGATCACGCTTACTAGCTAAACACTAGAGGATATATTGCGAGCCTATACGGTTGACTTCAAAGGTATCTAGGATAATTTCCTACTATCTGTCAAGATTACTTATGATACTAACTGTTATTCTAGTATCTAGATGACCCCGTATGAGACTTTGTAGGACAGACAGTATAGTTCGCCAATTGGTTAGGTTATATTGGTAAAACACAAATAATAGGCTCAGATATGGTCCAATAAGTTGTATAGACGGTGAAGATCATGCAGGAGAGGTTATTAGCCACCCAAAATTGATAGAAGTCATACGTAGGTAATCCACATCGACTTTTAGAGTTTCAAGTTAATGATTGGGCATTTCTGAAGGTACCACCCGCAGAGAAAGTAATCAGATCCAGCAGGAAAGAGGACCTTAGTCCCAGATACATTGGCCATATCAGATCCTCCACCGAATAGGCAAGGTTGCCTATGAGCTAGACTTACCATCTTGTCTGAAAGAAGTACATCCAGTCTTCTATGTATCAATGTTTTGAAAGTGTGTTGGTAATCCAGCCCAAGTATATCACATAAAGGATATTCAGGTCATAGAGGAGTTATCCTATGAGAAGAAACCTATCGCCATCCTTGATCGGCGGAGTAGGAAATTATGAACTAAGGATGTAGCTTCCATCAAGTTGTTGTGGCAAAAACAAAATCGCAAAGAAATATCCTGGGAAGCTAAAGAGGAAATGAAATACAAGTATCCATACCTACCCCTTACGCTATAGGTAATCCCAACCTTTGGGACTCTGATAGTGATGGCTCGATGAAAGTATGTGTTATTGCAATGGAACAGAGAAACTCTCCATATAGTCTGTATAAGATATTAAGGAAGGTTTTGGTTTACATTAGAGGAACAATGTTCTAAAGGAGGGAAGGATGTTACACCCCATACTTTTGTACCTTGGAACGCGTTCTTAAGTCTCTTGAAAGTCTCTTAAGTTTTATGGAAGGATCGTAAGTCTATTAAGTTTTTAAGGTTTCCTAATGTTTCTCAAAGCTTATAAAAGCTTCTTAAGACTTCTTAAGAACTCTTGAGCTTCTTAAGACTTCTTAAGAACTCTTGAGCTTCTTAAGAGTTTCCATATGAGCCGGATAATCTATAACGCTATCAAAAAACTCTAAGGAAAGGAGAATGTGATACCCCATAGTAGAGAAGATTGGAAATAAAGTTATAAGAATCCGGAAGAAGTTGTAGACCGAATGATGAGTCATAGGATATGACTTATTTACATAAGCTACCAACTTGGAAATCTTACATACTTAATCTACTGGAGTACATACCAAGCTTATGTAGCAAGGATTACATAGGTTTATAAAGTAAGATGAGATACAGACCTATGAGGGGGAAAAGAGAGTGCCACATGGAAGTATAAGAGAGTGCCACATGGCAGCAGCTGGAACAATGGTTGTGGAACTCCCCCCATATGCCACATGGCAGCCAGTGATTCGAGGAAAGGGGTGTGTTGGCCCAATGAGGGCTTGATACATGTCACTACTTAGGGCTTGACATGTGTCACCTCTTAGGGGATGACATGTGTCACCCCTTTAGATGGACTATATATATGTCTTATGATTTATTAAATTTCCATACTTATCTAGAAAATTCAAGAATGAGAAAGAAGAGAAGAGAAGAAACTAGAGAGGGAGAGAGCCACGGTTTGGGAAGGAAACAAAAGCTGAGTTCTTCGATTTTGCTCCATGAATTAATTATCTAGGATGTACCATGATGTTATGAAGGTGTTATTAATGAACATTTATGGTTTGTAGCATCCCAAAATGTTAGCATACAGCCACAAAATTTTAGGCGCGCTAAAGGAACTTCCGAGGTAAGTTTTGGCGAGTTTGACAAGTTTCGGGCAAGGTAAAGGCTTCCCTTTCAAATAGGAGTTTATGATATTGTTATGAGGTATATTACATATATTAAATAAGGTTGGAAGTGGAAAAATTACATAAGTATGCTTGAGGTTAGAAACAAACTAAATTGAAGTAATTATAGCTAAATCGAAGTTGAGTAGTGGGTTATCATTGTGTGCTGCAGGTGAAGCTGGTTGGGTTGCATGTTGCAGGTCTTTAAAGTGTTTTAAAAAGGGTGTGGGTTATTCTATTTTCATCCACATGACCCTCCGTTTGGTATGGTTAAAGATTTCATGAAATAAAGATTAAAAACTCTATATTTGTATCGTAGTTTGGAGCTAGTTGTTTGGAGCTTGTATGGTGTAATATCGAAGTGACTTACTTGTAAATATGCTGCTGGTTGGTTTTTTTGTATGCTTTTGATGTTTTGTCTGAGTCATAATCTCGGGGATATTGAAGTTATAGGGAAAATGCTGCCCGAATTTTGGCAGCATCAGAACTTGTAACAAACTAGTCGAGGGTAATGGATAAGGAAATGACTCATATTAGTACTTGGTTGTAGAGTGGGATATTGGAAAGTGAAGGGCTATTAATCTTAGTATTACTTTCATTTCAAATAGGTTAAGGAGGTATCAAGGCAAGCTGGATTTTAATTAATCCCGAAAAAGGTATGTGAAGCTATCTCTTGGCATGTCTTTAGCATCAATATATGAATCTATCCTTCTTTTCTTTTGGCATGTCTTAGCCTTAAGTGATTGATATACAAAATGTGGGGATATTTCCATTAATATAACCCCAAGTATGACTCATAAGTCTTATTCACTTCTCTAGGGTAGAATTCCTATACCAGTTGAGTTATTGCCTCTCATGGATTCTATATGATGGAGAGTAGTAAGTATGTGAAGTTATCTCCTTTCTCTTGGAATATTTTGGAATAAGTACATAGAGATACCCTTCTTTCCTCTTGATATGTCTTTGACATAAGTATGGTGCTATGATGGTAAGGTAATGCAATAATAAGGTTGTGATACCGAGCCCATGACGGGCCGGGTACGATATATGTAATGATGACTCCTTGAGGAAAAGTAGAGACTACGTAAAGCTTATTATTTATCTTACTTTGGCATGTCCTAATTGTAAGTAAAATGTGATACGAGCTCTGGGGTAACTCCATTTTTAAGTCCTAAATGTAATCTGTATCTCTTATTCAGTTATAAATATCAAACTCTTGTAGTAAGTTGAACTACTTTCCTTGAACTCCATAGGTTGAGAAGTACTAGATGCATAAGCTCCTAGTCCTAAGGACTATGCGACGATGGGTATCCCTGATTCTATGAACTGTTGGTATTACTTTAGTACATATCTAGGGTCCCTGAGATCCTAAGTGATATAGGCCTCAATGGCATTTAAAAGGCACTCGAGATAGCTACTACTATTCTGGTCCTTGGATGATAGATTAATCTTCTTACATTGTCGAGTCTCTGATAATAATTTAGATTGTATATGGTTACTCACTACTTGATTCGTGTATACTATAATACATCTTTTACCGAGTTCCGAGCCGGCTATAATAGAATTATTGATATATGATATGTGGATCAGACTGAATATGCTTCGGCATTACTATATGATACGTGGATTGGACCAAACGTTCCTCGGCATTACTACATGACATGTGGATCAGTCCGAATGTTCCTCAGCATTACTATATGATATATAGATTGGACCGAACATTCCTTGGCATTACTATATGATATGTGGATCAAACTGAACGTTCCTCGATATTACTATATGATATGTGGATCGGGCCGTCATTTCTTGGTATTATTATACGATATGTAGATTGGGTCGTATGTTCCTCGGCATGTACTTACTATATACATGGATCAGGTTATACGTTCCACAACGCTAATAATATATATGTGCATATGATGACATAATGATGTAGAAGGTACACCGAGTCCCCAAAATGGGTCAGGCACTGTACGTGATGGTAATATGTATGACTTTGTTTTATACGATGCGAGTACGGTAAATGGTCAAATGTTATACTTGCCCCCTGCATCACTACACCAACTATAATTTCCTTATGATGTCTATTCTTTACATACTCAGTACATATGTCGTACTGACCGCCCCTTTCATTTTTAGGGGGGCTGCGTTCATGCCCGCAAGTACAAATATACACTTTTGGGATCCATCAGTGTAGGAGTTCCACTCAGCAGTTCAGAAGCGCTCCATTATGTCGGAGCCTAGTTTTGTTATTAACCCTTAATATATATATTTATTTGCTCACGGGTACGTCGGGGGCCCTGTCCCACCTTATGTTTCTGTTCTTACTCTTAGAGGTTTATGGACATGTATGGGGTTGTGTATGGGTTGTATCTACATGTATGTACAGTGGTACCTATGACAAGCCTCACCGGCTTATATGTTATCCTGCTTGTTGATGTGCTATAACGTAAATAGGGGATATATTTACTTACACATAGTAGGGATATATGCGAGCGCCCAGTTCGGGAACCCATCACGGCCTACGGGGTTGGGTTGTGACAAAAGAGTTGAAGGAGGTCCCATAGGTTGGGAGAACTTTAAGGTTGCATTTTATCAAGACCCGAGCTATGGACTAGTAGTAACACGATGATTAGAATCCCGAAGAACCTCAACAAAGCCTCTTAGCATAATATTCAAGAGAGAACATAAGGTAAATGGAGTAAATCAACAAGAATCAACATACAGAAGCAATCTCAAATAGAACATAAGTCTCAAAAATGTGGAATAAGAGACCACATAGACTCTAATGAACATCTAACATGCCACTACTAATCTAGATAGGGGCATAAGACAATCTCCTATATCATCCAATATAAATGGTAAAACATGTCATAAACTCATAAGAAATAAATGTCTCATCCTCGGAACATGAGGACTCACCAATAGTATGAAAGTGCTAACTCTAGCCACCTATGGGAGGAGGATGAATGTGATCGTCGGTCTCTACATTATGATACAATATAGGCAAAAAGTATCTTTTAGTTCATGGAATGCAATAAGTATGTCATAATATGCATGATCAATAAATATAGGACATAATCAATATGAATCATGGATACAAGACCAATATCTTTAAAACATGAATAAAGTCATGAAATTATTAAAACATTTATCTCGTTGGTCAATGAATCAAAAGAATATTATAATCATCATAAGAACTCATAACTCAACGCATTGCCGAGGGGTAAATTTATTTCATACCTCAATGCAAGAAAGATGGTTAGAAAAGGGTATATTCATCATCTGGTTCATGTGCATAACCTAGAAAGGAGAGGTACCGACTCTTTATTCAGTGACAGTAGTCAATGAATATCTGGATATGTTTCTAGACGAACTCCCAGGTCTTCCTCCTGAACGGGAGATAGAGTTTACTATGGATGTGTTACCAGATACTCAACCCATATTTATCCCTCCTTATAGAATGGCACATGCAGAATTGAAGGAATTAAAGGACCATCTGAAAGACTTGTTAGAAAAGGGTTTTATTAGGCCCAGCACATCACCTTCGAGAGCACCGGTGTTATTTGTGAGAAAGAAAGATAGATCACTGTGAATGTGTATAGATTATAGACAGCTGAATAAGGCAACAATAAAGAATAGATATCCCCTCCCTAGGATTGATGACTTATTTAATCAGTTGAAGGGTGCCAAGTGTTTCTCAAAGATAGACCTGCAGTCAGGCTATCACCAGGTGCGGATAAGGGAAGCAGATATTCCAAAGACTGCGTTTAGAACCCGATACAAGCATTATAAGTTTAGAGTAGTGTCTTTTGGGCTGACCAATGCTCCAGCGGTGTTTATGGACCTGATAGACAGGGTGTTCAAGCCATTTTTATACTATTTTGTGATTATATTTATTAATGATATTCTGGTCTATTCACGATAGGAAGAGCAACATATGGATCATTTACGGATGGTACTTAGGGTGCTTCAGCACTAGAAGTTATACGCTAAGTTCTCTTAATGTGAATTCTGGTTGACATTTGTAGCATTCTTGGGGTATATTGTTGGAACTGATAATATTCGAGTAGATACATATAAAATTGAGGCCGTAAAGACTTGGCCAAGACCTATGACACCTATTGAGGTACATAGTTTTCTAGGGCTAGCAGGATATTACAGAAGGTTCATGGAGAACTTTGCTTTTATTTCCGCACCTTTAACTAGGCTAACTCAGAAGGCGGCTAAGTTTCAGTAGACTGATGCTTATGAACAAAGCTTTCATTTGCTGAAACATAAGTTGACTACGACCCCAGTTCTAACTCTTCTTAAAGGACTAGATGGCTATGTTATTTATTATGACGTTTTCGTTATTGGTCTAGGTTGTGTACTGATGCAACATGGTAGAGTCATAGCCTATGCCTCCCGATAGCTCAGGAAGAACAAAAGGAATTATCCTACTCACGACTTGGAGTTAGCAGCAGTAATTCATGCTTTGAAAATATGAAGGCACTATCTATATGGCGTACATGTTGATATCTATACAGATCATAAAAGTCTCCAATACATCTTTAAGCAGAAAGAGCTGAATTTATGATAAAAAAGGTGGCTAGAGTTGCTGAAAGATTATGATGTTAACATCCTATACCACCCAGGGAAAGCAAATATTATAGCCTATGCACTCAGCCATAAGTCTATGGGTAGCTTGGCAGATGTACAACCAGAACGGAAAGAGATAGTCTGCGAGATTTGCCAGATAGCTAACCTTGGAGTCCGTTTGGCTGATTTGGATAATGGTGGAGTTTTTGTTCGAGAAGTTGATAAATCCTCTATCATGGAATCGACTCCTTTCTTCCTTGCGGAGGACGAATCAAGGCCTGAAGGTTGTTCGTCGAGCAAGAGAAGAGAAGGATCAACAAGGATTTCAAGGTAAAATAATTCCAGTACGAGGACCCTGTTCTAACACAATATAGGGATGCAACTCTTCAAAAGGAAAAGACTCCATTTGAGATCACGCCTGACAGAGTGCTAAGATATAGAGGCAGAATATGTGTACCTGAGATTATGAGGCTACGGCAGCAGGTGATGGGAGAGGCATACTGCGCCCACTATTCTATTCATTTATGGTCAACCAAGATGTATCATGACCTTAGATATTTATATTGGTGGGACGGTATGAAGAAGGACATAGCAGAGTTCATAGCCCAGTGCCCAAATTGTCAACAGGTTAAAATTGAGCATCAGAAGCTTGGCAGACTGTTACAGGAGATGGAAATCCCAACTTAGAAATGAGAAGCAATTAATATGGATTTTATTACAGGCTTACCTCGCACTCTACGGAAGTATGACTCCATATGGGTTATTGTAGATAGGCTGACAAAATCAACCTATTTCCTTCCAGTTAGGACTACATATTCAGCTGAGGGCTATACAAAGTTATATATCAAGGAAATAGTAAGACTTTATGGGGTCCCCACATCTATTATATCGAACAGAGGAGCTCAGTTTACCGCTAACTTCTAGAGATTATTCCAAGAAGGATTAGGGACACAAGTAAATCTTAGTACAACATTTCACCCTCATACTGATAGGCAGGCTGAATGTACTATTCAGATACTATAGGATATGTTACGGGCTTGTATCATTGACTTTAGAGGCAGCTGGAATGATCATTTGCCTCTTATCAAGTTTGCCTATAATAATAGTTATCATTCTAGCATCCAGATGGCACTGTATGAGGCTTTATATGTAAGGAAGTGTAGGTCACCTATTAGTTGGTTTGATATTGGTGAAACACAATTAATAGGCCCATATATGGTTCAGCAAGCTGTGGATAAGGTGAAGCACATTCATGAGAGGTTATTAGCAGCCCAGAGTCAACGGAAATCATCTGCAGATAATCGACGTCGACCTTTAGAATTTCAGGTGGATGATTGGGTGTTCTTAAAGATGTCACCCATGAAGGGGGTAATGAGATTTAGCAGGATGGGAAGATGATCCCAAGATACATTGGTCCTTATCAGATCATCCATAGAATAGGCAAAGTTACCTATGAGTTAGACCTACCATCGGATTTGGAAGCAGTACACCCAGGCTTTCATATGTTGATGCTTTACAAATGCATTGGTAATCCTTCTAGAGTATTCCTCATGGATGATGTCCAGGGAACAGAGGAACTCTCATATGAGAAATACCCTATAACCTTACTTGATTGCCAAGTCAAAAGGTTGCGCACCAAGGATGTGGCCTCCGTCAAAGTATTGTGTTAAAATACGAACAGAGAAGAGATGACCTGGGAAGCTGAGGAAGAGATGAAGAATAAATATCTATACTTGTTCCCTATGACTACAGGTAATCTAAACTCCTAAATTGGTTTTATTGGTTAATAAGAGACTTATATATGGCAACTATTACAGAGGTTTCCTGAAATTCCTTGTAAGACCTTATAAAACTAGTTAACATTCGAGGACGAATGTTCTAAAGTGGGGAAGGATGTTATACCCCACACTTTTGTACATTGGAATATGTTTTTTTTTCTAAAAAATTGCCATGTGATCCATGTTATCTATAAAGTTCTATTTGAGTAGCGATGGTGGGAAATATATTTAGAGGGATTAATCCTAGGGGCAGCAAGATTGAATCCCTAAGTTGCTAAGGTAGGGTTTCTTTCTTTCAAATTGGAGTTAATGGTATTGTAATGGAAAGAGTACCTGTATTAAATATGCTTGAAGATAAGAAAATTTCATAACTATGGTTGACGTTGTAAACGGACAGAATTGAAGTCGTTCTAATTGGATTAAAGTTTGGTTATTGTTGTCGTTACTATAGTATTGTATTTGAAGGTAGTCGTGTAGGTTGAGGGGATGAAAACATAGCTATGGATGAGTAGACATGCTTCTGGTTGCATCCACATTATACACCTTTCCATGTGGTTGTTATTTTATGAAATAAAGACCAAAAATAGTATTTTGATGTTGTAATTTTGGATGGGCTATTTAGAACTTGTTTTGAAACACGTTGAAGTATTTTGTTGTATAGGAATGGTAGTTGTTGTTGTTGGTATGGTTGTTCTAATTAGAGGATAATTGGAAGTTTGGATAGGGCGAGTTATAGGGAAGATGTTGCCCGATTTCGGTTAACTTCTTAACTAACTAGTAGACTAATCGAGAAAGGCGAATGAGGAAATGATTCCTATGGATACTTGAATGTATATTAGGAGCTGGAAAGTCGAAGGTTAATAGTATTAGTATTACTTTCATGTTAAATAGGTTTAAAGGGCAATGAAGCAAGCTTGGTTACGGTTGATCCGTAAAAGGTATGTAAAGCCTATCCCTTCTTTTCTTTTAGCATGTCCTAGACGTAAGTGATAAATGATATGAGCTTTGAGGTAATTCCATTCATAAGCTTTGAGTATGAGCTGTGATTCTTATTCACGTCTTGATGTTAAAACTCTTAAAGTACTTGGGCTACTACCCTCGAGCCTTCTCTATGTTGAATAGTAATTGGATGCATAAGCTCCTATTCCTAAGGACTCTATGATGACAAATGTCTCTGATTCCATAAGTTGTTTAGCATTTTCTTGATACATGTCTAAGATTTCTGAGGCTCCATTTGATATGATTCCTAATGACATTTAGAGAGTGCTTAAGACGATTACTACCCTGATCTTCAAGTGATGGTTCGTTTGATTACTATATTGAGTCTCAGATGATGATTTAATTTGCATATGGTTACGCACTAGTCTACTTGTGCTTACTATTAATACATCTCTCATCGAGTCCCATAATGGGCCAGGTATGTTATCGTGCACAACTTTACTACAGCTTTAGCGAGCTTCAGGCTGGGTATGATATATGTATACGATAATATAATGATATGATTATTCACTGAGTCCTAGGATGGGTATGATATATATATATATACGATGATATGATATGAGGGCATGAGGATGAGGTTATGGCACCAAGTCCCATAATAGACCCGGTACGGTATAAATATATACTACTCTCTTCACTGAGTCCCTCACTAAAGAGTCGGGTATGGTATGTATATATATGCATATGATGAAATAATGATACATTTGTAACACCGAGTCCCATAATGGGCCGGGTATGGTATATGATGATGATATGCATGACTCCATTTAATAAGATGCAGGTATAGTGAGTCATTAATTTTTATACTTTTCCCCTGCATCCCTATGTCAGCTGTAATCTCCTTATGATGTTTTTTTATTTACACAATCAGTATATATACCATACTGACCCCCTTCTTTTCTAGGGGCTGTGTTTCATGCCCGCAGGTATAGATACACATTTTGGGGATAAGATTTCCAGTCGGCAATTTTGGGAAGAGCTTAATTGTGTCAGAGCCTAGCTTTGTGGTATTGTTCTTCTAATATATATATTTGTTTATTCAGGAGTACGGCAGGGGCCCTCTCCCGCCATATGATATTGTTGATACTCTTAAAGGTCTATAGACATATGTGTGGGTTGTATATATATATATATATATATATATATATATATATATATATATATATATATATATGTTCAGTTGTGTCAATATGAATTATGTTTTGGGATGTTCCCTTTGTCGTGGAAGCCTTGTCAGCTTATGTATATATATGTAATGGGATGATCCCACATGCTATGACAGCCTTATCGGCTTATGTGCTATGTTGCCTATTGATAAGTTGCGACCCCTTAGGAGGCGGGTTATGCCAAGTTTTAGGTTAAGTATGGTTTCCTTATAGTTAACTGGAGTACACACGATTGTCCATGTTGGACACCCATCACGGCCTACGAGGTTGGGTCGTGACATTACTCACTTTAGTTTGACTCCTTAGCTACTGGTATCTAGTTCAAGTCTGTGGTTTAGCTTACACGTGGTTCAAATCCATGCTTATCTATCATCAGGGTTCAATTCCTTGGTTGCTTTCAAAACTCGGTTCAGGTACTTATCTACTCTCACCTTTGGGTTAACATTTTAGGCTTTTGGCATGGTTCGGTTCAAGTCCGAAAAATTGGTGACACTATTGGGACTATATTGGATCCGTTCATTTTACTTCAACTATCCTTTCTCCTGTTGGGCTTATGGGAGTTCCTTTAGGTTGTTGCCTTAGATTTGTGCATAAGCGTACCCGTTGGGTTTATGGGAGCCTGACGAATTTAGCTAGATTTGTTTTCTTAATGTGTTGAGTACGCTCGTGTATATACCTACATTTACTTCTTGTCTTGTCTTTGGTTGTGATTACTTTCTTGCATTTCATTTTACTTTTGCTTATCTTGCTCAGCCGGCCTACGATGTCTACTGGGTACCTGTTGTTTTGGTACTCATACTATACTTTGTATCTATTTTCGTGATGCAGGTCTGAGTACTAGATACCGGCATTGATTCGAGCCAGCTGTTGTCATGATTAGAGGGGAGGGTGAGTACATAACGTTATGGAGTTACCCATCTCCTTCTGTACATATATTTTGCCTGTCTTTTACTTTTTGAGGAAACTTTGTTTCTGTGGTCCACTTTTGGGATTTGTACTCTTTTTGATAATAGCTTTGTACATATGACTTTCAGGTTCTGGGAAGGATCTTTTTAGTTGTATATATTGTGTTTAGCTTCTGCCATTCAGTTATGTTCTTGTTATTTCATTATGCTTTTTAGTTGTATTATTGGTCTTATACCCTTACATCCCATCATTACTCATAGTTTCGGGATATGGGTTGGCTTGCCTACTAGAGGGTCATAGTAAGAGTCATCATGACCTAAAAAATCAAGTGGTGACAGTTTATCTCGGTACCTATCTCAGTTTAGTAGAGGCTTTATGGACAGAGTTGGTGAGATAGTTCAGTCTATTTATGTTGATAATTTAAACATTATAATTATTTTTATTAAAAGCCATTTTTAGACTTTATATAGAGTAGGATTGAGATGTTTTAAGTTTTGTTTAAATGTTGTAAAGGTTAACTTTAGAAACCTTTGCATGTATGTTTAGTATTCAAGTTTATGTAACACCCCATACTATTCTAGCCAAAATTAAGTTAGTAAATAGAGAGGAAAAAAGTTTGAGAAAAAGTCTTCCTAAGATTGGATCGAGTTCAAAGGAAACAGGCAGCTGGAGCTCGCCAAAACATTCGACGACTCACCAAAACATACTTGGAGACACACCAACCTGCCCCTAAGCTCTCCAAAATGTCCTAAAAAGTTTTCTCAGGGAGAAAGAACTTTTGGTGAAATTAAGGGATATTCAGCGACACACCGAATGGGTTTTGCGAGTTGCAAGACCTCGTCGACTAGATCAAACATTTTTGATCAAACGCGAGGCCAAATTGGTGAGGTAGGGGAGGGAACAGTGATTTGCCGATTGGGAAATTAAGCCATATAATCCTCGTCAAATGTTTCAGAGAAAAGTTCTTTAGAACTCAAGAAGGTTTGGTGAGAATGGATAGGAGATCAGTGACTCACCGATTAGACAGTAAGCTTGGCCGATCTGACCCACTGGTCCCCTTCAATTATTTTAAGGATATTTTAGTCTTTTTCTCATCTTTCTAAACTAACTCAAGACGTTTTTGGAGAAAAATTAATCCCTTATCAGTACCTAACAAGGTTTTTCTCTCATTAACACCTAAAACCTGTTGAGAGCAAGTTGGAGAGTAGGAGAAGAGCTAGGGTTCAAGAGTTTCAAGCAAGGTATTTGAATTTTACCAAGATAATCTTCGTTCCAGGTATGTAAGGCTATCACAACATTGGGCTAAGTTTATCCTCATTCCTTATATCATCATACAGTCAAGTTGAGTTTTAAGTTTGAGTTTCAGTCCCGATAAAGTGAATTCTTGAGTATCTATATAATTTCTTATTGAATTTTAGTATGTATATTTGATTATACTTTGATGAGTTGAGTTTTGACATCATGGATTCATTTTTGCATTCACATGAACCCTAATTGAGTTTTGGAATTAATTATTTTATGCACTATTTCAAGTTGAAGAATGATTATTTTCATCATTAATTGAGAAAGAGTTTGAGCATGAGTTGAGTTTGAGAAGGCTCTTAATTATTATTTTGTGCACGAGTATAAATGTTTTAACCATCTATTTTTCAGATTGAGCTGAGAATTTAATTCATTCTTTTAAATGCATTCCTTGAGTTGAGATTATATCTACTTTAAGGAAATGAGATTAGTTGAGAAGAGATGAGTATTGAGTAAAGTGCAAAAGAGACTAAATGAGTCAATTGAGTAAATAAACGCATTTGAGATATGAGCATAATTAATATATTTTTAGGAGTAGTATTGAGCACCAATTTGGGTAACATCATAGAACAGCTCGAACCTCATAAACTATGGAGCCAACGTAAGATAGGATCATATCGTGGCACACTTCATACCGATGAATAAGACTCTACTTAACACAGCTGGTTAGATACCTAGGAATCGTTAAAAACATGATACTCTAAATACCAAGTTTGTCATGACCCTAGCTACCCCCTAGACGTGACATGGTGAATAGAATTCTAAAAAATCCTAAACAAGATAATTGACATAAGAATGACACCAACGTAATCAACATGATCAAATAAATTGAAAGACGGAGTTTAAGTCTCCAATAAAAATCTCAATATAAAAAGAATATGCGAATCAAAGACCATAAGTGAAGATATTATGTTTGACAATAAGCTTGTATCATAGATGATATACTAGAACATATTTCTAGCTAACTCAAAAGTATAAGACTAAGGTAAAATCTGAATAAAAGTCAAATGAGTTATGTCTGCAAAACACGAGGACTCTCCAACCAATAAGCAACACTGATAAGAATCTCGAACTAACTAAAGCTTGAAGGAGGTACGTCATAACCTATATTATGAGACAATATAGGCAAACATAACGTCATTACTTAGAATATACTGATTATGGAGAATGTGAAATAACATGGTATATTACATGATAGATATGAAAATATAATAATGTAATGGCCAATCTAAAACATGACATAATCTTGTTAAAACACCGCTTAAAACATTATACATAGTCAATGGAATATTCATAAAAGAATCATAATCATAACATAAATAAGAGATATTGTTAACCAACATAACCATGTGAGTGATAACATGGAGTTAATTGTCCTTCCTACACCAAAATCAGAGTGTCGTACTTTCCAAGATAAGGATCATAATCATAAACTTAGGTGGATCCACAAGCTAGTTTATTCTCTCAGGACATCCTACGAGGGTACACAATTTGGGACCCAGGTAATGACACTAGTCCAACACGGTACTTGGTAATACTCTCAATGGAAATAGATAATATATTCATTCATTGAAATTATAGGAATCTAGTAAAATAAAGTTAATCATAAAGACTCAAAATCATAAGAATAGATCCTTTCAAAATAACATGTTTCATAACATAATCAATGCTTAGAGATACTTAATCGAAAGGATATAAACTATGATAGTCTTCTCATAGTAAAATCACACTTCAATCGAAAGTGGCTAAATTATAATAATCTTTCATAATGAGAATAGTTCAATCTGAAGCAACCTAGTTACATCAAATCATATTGTTATGTTATTCAAAAGAATACTTAAAACATAGTTTTTTCAATTCATAATTCATGTATAGTCTTTAAAAAATATTTTTAATCAACATACTCATATAATACAAATTCATGTGGAAATAATTGAAATCATGTAATTATGATCAAATCATTAATAATAAATCCAAGAGGAATGAAAAAAGTAGTAATCAATTGAACACATACCATAATCATAGAAACCCTAGAAATTTGGGCAAGAACATAATTGGAAATTTGAGGTTTCTTTGGGACTCAATGGGTGCAGAGGAATCCATTGATGAACTTCCCACACACAATGCGGAAGACCTAACCGAAATCTTCAATGGAGACTTGAAGCTGAAAGAAGTCTAGAATGGCCTTAAGGGAACCTTGGAAGAGAACACCTTGAGAGAGCTTTGGGGTTTTCAGAGAATGGGAGGGAATAAGTAATTTTTGAAGAGTAAATCAGTTATAGAGATTACGAATAGTTTATAAATGACATAGTTTAGAAATTAAAATGGTAGGAATAGACCCAATTAATTTTGAAAAAATAACTACCGCAGTGACCTATAAACCTATGTACAGTCCATACACTAATCCACAGACTGTCATGTTCGGTCATGGAATCAAGTACTGAAACTAAACTCTCTGATGTCAGACCACGAGTTAGAGTCTATGGCCCATCAAACATTCCGTTATGTTAACCTTCTTCGTAGATCACAAGTCTAGCAATTTTCCCCAAGTCCAGGACCCCAACCACGAGCTAGTTGTACAAACTCTATTTCCTTCTAGTATTAACCCTTCGTAGATCTTAAGTTCCAAAATCACCAAGTCTCTGAATTTCATATACGGGAGATATCAACTTCTCATAGACTATTTCACAAGCCATCATGTTGGCTCGTACAAACTTATTTGAGGATTGACATTTTTCAAATTTCCAACCATCACTCTATGACTTGTTCCTACGACCCATACAAACATGTATGGTCCATTCAATGGGTCGTGGAGCTAGTTGCACTAGTAACTTTCTCTACTTTTCTTTCCAACTCAACTTTCCAACTTTGAGGTGTTATAGAAAAACCTGTCTATTTTCTCTTTGCATTAACTCCTCTTTTTTAAGCTTCTTTTCATCTTCTTCCTCTCCAATCCTTTTTTTATATCTCTTCACCTAATATACTCATGAAACACACATAAATAGTTCTATTTCATGATTATAAGGCACAAAATCACAAGAAAAAGGACACAAATAAGTGCTTAATTCACCATATCAATACCCCTAATATAGTCCTTCGCTTGACCTTAAGAAAACAACAATCAAAACATAAAAAGACTTAATCTTTTCAGCACACACTTTATCATTATGACTTTCCTTTCATAGGCAACAATTTAGCATAAGGAATATGACTTCAATTGGTCCATATTAAGAACAACCCTTTCTTCCTTGGATTCCAACTCTAGTTCATAACTATTCACTACTTGAAGAATAATATCAAATGCCCTAAACTTTGTTCTCACATAGGTCTTCAAGTTTGCAATTTCAAGCTCAAGTTGGATAACTATATGGCACCGCTTAACGTGCATGTTAAGGATTTAATCCCTCATATACAACAAGCCATCTCATAGCATCTAACAAATATCAAGATGTTGAATTAAGCACATGAGCCAAGTTTCATTAACCACCTCTAGTGTGTCATTTATTTCTTCATTTTGGGAGGCATGTACACAATTTTTCCCCATATGATGTCCTTCATAATATGGACATGGGTAGTCAACACAGGAATTGCAACCCAAAGCTTGGTTTCATCACAAGATGCCATAGAAACAAGAACAAAAACTAATGCAAACACAAAAAACAACACAAACAAATATTTACAATGTGGATCGAAAAAAATGAACTATAAATTCTAAAGTAGTTCAATTCACTAAATTATTCCCTGAAATGGTACCATTTTTGATAACTCTCAACTACACTTCTCAAATTAGAATTATAGATAGTCATATGAAAAATAATATCCAACTTATGAGGTCGAGGTTGAATCCCATATGGAACAATGTAGGGGTGATCAAAGAGATAAAGAATTACAAGGCACGAGTTTGAATATATACAGTTGATACAAGTACTTTTTGGGAGGGTTTTGATAAGTAACAAAATCAAAAAGTAAGATAATTAAAATTAAAGATAGATTGATCAAATACCTTTTGAGACGAGGATAGCAATTGGATTCGAGAATAGGAATTCTATTCATGCTGATATGATCCATCACAAATAATCAAACATCATCAAGATAATTATGGGTAAATCAATTTTGCCTTGATTTCATAAGTACCCACTTGTATCTCTCAATCACAGTCAAGTATATTTTGACTAATTCTCTCGAACTTAGTAAGTATACCAAAATACACAACCAATACGGAAACACTAAGATTCTTCTATCTTTAGCTTAAATCCATATGTTGAGGGTTAGACCGAATCTAGACTTTTTCAAGCTCTAGTCCTTTTGTTAAGTTTTAAATTGTGGTAATCAATATTTCTTCCACTTAATATCTTTCTCAATGAAGATCAAGATAAATAAGAAAGTCCTTGGGTTGATCACTCCCTTAGAATCAATTAAAGCATGAGATCAATCATAGAATCAATGACCCATATCATAAATAATATAATATTTAATTAATTACAAAAGCACAAAATAGGAATCGAACTAAATATTATTTTATCTCTAACACAATATCCAAATATGAAAATCAAACACTACTCTAAAACTATTAATTTTCAAACCAAAGCAAGAGTTGAAGAGAGATCTAAATATATATACATTTAGGCTCACAATCTTCACTCTTCAAGTTGAGTGGTGGCTATTTCCTCTCAAATTAGGGTTACTTCTCAATGGATGATCAATGATAGTTATGAGATATTCTTCCAAATAGTTGAGATGCCTTTATAAAGATTGGGATTTCCAAAAGTATGAAAAGATAGCCTTGGGCATCAATATAGCACATCAGTCATAGGAGTAGACATTTAGTTGCAGGTGCGACATTATTGTGGCAGTCACTACTCCATAGGTGTGATGGGCTCACTATTTCTTGAAATTCGTAGGATCAACTATTTTTTTCAAGTGCAGCATCACAGTTGTGATAATTCCTTCACTGGTCAGGCTCATATGGAACACTAATGGCTTCGTTGTGGTGCCTCTTCTTTTGCAGATGTGGAATCGCAGGTGCAAACCCTATTTTTTTGTTATGAAAGACATGTCATTTTTACCTCTATAGCCACTCCTCTTTTCTTTAGCAATTTTTTTTATCCTTTCTTCTTCAATCCTTCTTTTACGACTCTTTCCCTGAAATACTCATAAAACACACATAAGTAGTCTCATTCCAAGATCATATCAAAAAGGACACAAATAAGTTGTAAATTCACCACTTATCAGTTGGTACATTTTTAATTTAGTGACTTGACCCTTCTTGACACCACCACTGTTTTTATTCCACTTATTTCGACCTTCCATTATATTCTTCTTTTTTTCCCTTACTTCATTTAACTCTGATTGTTACTATAACACCTCAAAAGTTTTAAAGTCCAAATCTGATCTTGGGAGTTTAGAAAATCTAAGTATGGAAATTTTG
Organism: Solanum dulcamara; assembly: GCF_947179165.1. Classification (NCBI taxonomy): domain Eukaryota; kingdom Viridiplantae; phylum Streptophyta; class Magnoliopsida; order Solanales; family Solanaceae; genus Solanum; species Solanum dulcamara. The sequence goes on along the minus strand of NC_077237.1, from coordinate 36,036,630 downwards.
TGGTTTTTATAGACGCCATCTAAGGGCCGTAAATGGAACCACGAACTATAGATGGGATCAGTAGATCAACTTAAAAGATTGGATATTTAGTCTGAGTTTTACGGGTCTAGTCTATGGGTCATAAACTCTTTTATGGTATCAGAGTATAAGGATCAATTATCTTAGTGCATCCACTAGCCGCATTAAGTAGAGTCTTATTCATGGGTGTGAAGCGCACCATATTTATGAAAAAGATGCTACTGAATGATTTATGAAATACTTTCATTCCTTCATACTCGTAATTGTACGATAGTGTTTTAACTCCTTTCAACCTCCTTCTATTCTAATTTTTGCTCTATGCATTTATAAAATCATGTCTCCCATTAGATATTATGTTAGAATAAAAAATGAGTATTAACAAGCACTATTAACTCTAGCAGATATTCTGAATAAACAAGTGTCTCATGTTGAATGCAGGACTACTTTCCAAGGAATAGCGTAGGCAATGTAACTCAGGTCAATTTGCAAGTTGTTTCACATGCTAACCCAAATGAATCCTCTTAAATTCCATAGTTATAGAGTAGAGGGCGATCTACAAGAATTCATTAATAATATCCAAATGATTATGAAGATTGATGACCCATGGCTCTAGACTGATGACTTATACCCAGCAGATTGAGTAAGGGAAGGTTAAGGAAAATGATAGAGAAAGTAAGAAGGCTAGAACAGGCAGTGTTGACTACTCTCAGCATAAATCAGGCGATGGCAATTACTCTTAGTTTTATCAACATTTTTCAGGTCCATCCCCATCCTCTGATAGTGCCCTAATACCCAATTTTATATAGGAGAAAAGGGATAAGGCACCATGCTCTATGTCCCATTGCAGTGTCACTAGTGGTTGGCCATTTTTGGTGTGTAAAAATTATGGTAAGAACAACCCTAAAGAGTATATGTCCAGTAGTGGTAGTTGTTTTAGGTGTAGCAAGCCAAGACACAAATTGAGGGAGTACCTAGTAGCTTTACAAAGGGGCAAAAGTGTTAGCCAGCAAACTCAACCTAACACTTTAGTAGCTCCAGCTGGTCACTCGATTCAGTAGGGTGCTTCGTCTAGTGCAAGTGGTGGACAGTGCTAGAATAGGTTCTATGCTTTGCAAACTCGACAGGATCAGGAAGATTCCCTTGATGTAGTTACTGATATATTACATGTCTTTCAGTTTGATAGTTATGCATTATTAGATCCAAGAGCTACACTTTCTTTCCTGACTCCTGATATTGCAGAAAATTTTGATATCAATCTTGAAATCTTATCCAAACACTTCTTAGTATCTACTCTAATTAGTGAGTTAGTCTTAGCTAAAAGGGTATATAGAAAATGTTTAGTCTTAGTTTATTAAAAAGTCATCATAGTTGATCTTGTAGAGTTAGACATTCTTGATTTTGATATCATTGTTGGCATGGACTGGTTTCACACTTGTTATGCCTCAGTCGACTGTATAACCAGTGTCATTAAATTCTAGTTTCCTAATGAACTAGTCATATAGTAAAATGGTAGTACTTTAGTGCCTATTGATCATTTTGTCTTTTACCTTAATTCCAGAAAGATGATATCTAATGGTTGCATTTATTATCTAGTCAGTATTAAGGATTCGATGTATAAAACCCCAACCCTCCAATCATTTCTAATGGTAAGCGAATTTCCTTAAGTATTTCTCGAAGATCTTTCCCGCGTCCCACCTAAAATAGAAATTGGCTTCTGAATAGACATTATTTTAGATACCTATCTAATCTCAATTCCTCCTTAAATAATGCTTCCAGTAGAGCTCAAAGAGTTAAAGAAATAGTTAAAGGACCTTCTAGATAAAGGTTTCATTAGACTTATCATCTCTTAATGAGGTGCTTTAGTTCTCCCCATGCATAAGAAAGATGGTTCGCTCATAATGTGCATCAATTACTATTAGCTGAACAAAGCCATAATGAAGAATAAGTATGTAATTTCCAACAATGATGACTTATTTGAATAGATTCAGTGTGTTGGTTACATTCCTAAGATAGACCTCATATGCGACTATCATCAACTCATTGTCAAATAACATGACATTTTCAAAAAAACCTTCAAGACTTGGTATGGTCATTATAAATTTGTTGTTATGTCTTTGGACAAACGAGTGCCTCTGCAACTTTTATGAACCTAATTAATAAAGTACTCAAACAATACTTGGACATGTTCATCATTTTCTTCATTGATGACATCCTCATCTATTTCTAAAGTGAGGATGAACATGCAGAAAATTTTAGAATTGTCCTGCAGATTTTTATAGACCGCTAGTTGTTTGTTAAGTTCAGAAAGTACAAGTTTTAGTTGTGATCAAAAGCATTCCTTGTTCATATAGTCGCTATATAAGGCATTCAGGCTGACCCCCAAAAGACCAAAGCAGTTAAGAACTGTCCTGGACCCCTATCTCCTTTAAATATCAAGAGTTTTTTGGGATTAGATGGTTACTATAGATGATTTGTTGTAGGATTTTCCTCTATTTATTCTCCTTTTTCCAGAATAACTAAGTAGAAAGTCAAATTTAGTAGTCCAAAGATTGTGAGAAGTATTTTTTTTATTGAGTTAAGAACATGAATTACTTCAACTCTAGTTTTGACTCTAATAGAGGATTCAGATGGGTTTGTAGTTTATTGGGATTCTTCTAGAATTAGTCTACCAATTGGGGTGATATACCCATGAAGAAAAAGTTTTTTTCCTAGCATTAAACATTACTTCAAAGACTGGAAAGCTTAGTTGTGTGTTGATGTAACATGATAACATCATAGCTTATAATTCCAAGAATATCAAGGTTCATGAGAAGAATTACCTTACTCACAATCTCAAGTTAGCAACAGTAGTATTTTTCTTAAAGCTTTTGAGGCACTATCTTTATGGTATTTATGTGCATGTATTCATAGACCATAAGAGCCTACAATATGTGTTCAATCAGGAGGACTTAAATCTTCGTCAGATGAGATGGCTTGAGTTTTAAAAGATTATGACATTAGTATTTTATACCATCCAAATAAGCCAAATATAGTGGAAAATGCTCTCAGCAGATTGTATATGAGTAGTGGTGCTCACATTGAGGAGTAGAAGAAGGTATTAGTTCGTGATGTTCATAGACTTTCTTACTTGGGAGTTCATTTGGTGGATTCAGCAGATGGTGCAGTTATTATTTAGAATGGGTTAGAGCCGTCTCTTCTGATGGATGTGAAAAACAAGATGATAATCCAACCTTGGTAGAGATGAAAGAAACAATCCTTAGAAAGACAATATAGGGTTTTTCCAAAGAGAGAGATGGTGCACTTTGTTACTAGAATTGGATATGTGTCCTGATATTAATGATTTGAGGTAATAGATACTAGCAGAATTTCACAGTTCCTGATATTTTATTCACCCAGGAGCCACTAATATGTACCAAGATATACGAGAAGTCTATGGTTGAATGGCATGAATAAGGATATTATGGAATTTATGGCTAAGTATCCATATTGCCAACAAATTAAGGTTGAATATCAAAAATTGGGAGATATGACTCAGGATATCAATATTTCTACTTGGAAGGGGGAGGGTTTAAACAATGTTTTATTATAGGTTTACCTTGTACAAGTTGACATCACGATTCAATATGGGTGGTTGTAGATAAGAAAACTAAGTTACCATATTTCTTGCCAGTTAAGAGTTTGTATTCAACTAAGGATTATGCTAGGCTTTATATTTAGGAGTTGGTGAAATTGGATGGAGTTCCCTTATCTATCATCTCAGATAGTGGTACTTAGTTCATATCTCAGTTTTGGAAATTGTTTTAGAAATATCTTGGTACTCAAGTTAAGCTTATCATAACTTTTCACCTGTAGACAAATGGTTAGGCCAAATGGATTATTCAAACCTAGGAGGATACATTAAGAGCTTGTGTAATCAACTTTAAAGGTAATTGGGATGATCACTTATCTCTGATTGAGTTTGCATATAGTAACAGTTACCACTCCAGTATTCAGATGCTTCTATTAACGTGCTTTATGGTAGAAGTTATAGATATCCTATTGGGTGGTTTGAGGTTTGTGAAATGGATTTGATAGGGCCCAAATCCGTTCATGAGGCAGTGGAGAAAGTTCAGCTTATTAAAGAAAGGTTAAGGACATCTTAGAGTAGATACAAAACATATATGGATGTGATAAGAGGAGAGCTCGAATTTGATATTGATGATTGGGTACATCTAAAGATTTTAGCCAAGAAAGGGGTAATAAGGTTCGAAAAGAAGGAAAAGCTTAGTATATATTATGTTTGCGCTTATAGAATTCTAAGGAGCTTCAGTAATGTGGCCTATGATCCAGATTTACCTGCAAAGTTAGCATCAGTGCATCCAAAATCCTATGTGTCTTTGTTAAAGAAATACATTGGTGATCCCACTTCATTAATGCATTTAGAAAGTGTTGGTGTGAAATATAGACTTTTAACTAGAGGTCCTAGTCGAGATTGTTTACCATTAGGTTCGTAAGTTGAGAAACAAGGAAGTCATAAGTGAAATTCCTTTGGAGAAATCTGTTAGTTAAGGGAGCTACTTGGGAAGAAGAAGCAAATTGTAAGACCCTTGAAGTTGGAAGGCCAAACAAATGAAAGAGTTGTAGAAAAGTTGTGGAAAATCTTCTAAGGAAGACTTCTATGAGACAACCTATAGGTCGTAGGAAGTGCTACGAGCCCTAGAAAGGCAAACATAGAAGGCCTGGCACCTGGGAAACATCTTGGGTCCTAAGATGAGTTGAGTTGATGATCCATAGGAAGGTTGATGAGCCGTAGGAATGGTTCATAGGAAGGGTTCAAATAATGGAAAATTTACTAAGTATGGACCTACTCTACGAGGGGTTCCTATGGACCGTAGAAGTTCCTATGATTTATAGGAAAGACCCGTAGGTGAGGTTGAGAAACTCAAAGTTTTAGGTTTTGGAAAAGTTGCCAAAACGAGGTAGAAGGTCTAACAAACCATAAGGTGGACCTGTAGGTTGGGTCCTGAGTTTTGGATTTTATACTAAGTGTTTGGGAGGTTGATGACTTGAAACTATGACTCGTAACTCCGTCAAGAGGATGTAGACCCGTGTCATAAGTCAAATATACAATTTCCAATAGCTCAACATTTGGCAGCACTAAGCCTATGAACCCTTCCCCACAACCCATCGAAGTACCTACGACCTATAGGTCCCAGTAGTAGGTCCACTTCGACAGATTTTAATGAGGCCTATTTTGGATAATTCCTATCTTTTCTACACCTATACTATGTCTTTTTGGGATATCCTCCAGACCCTATAAGTACCTAAGGAGTTCAAGTTTTTCTATCAAGTCTTCTTCTCTAGGGAAGAGTTAGGGTTTCAAGATTCAATTCAATTCTCCCTTGCTTAGAGCATACTTTTGGTCTTTGACTATCAAGGTATATTGGGAATTCATCAATGGAGATGCAAAGTTTTCCCTCTTTTCTATCAAATTCAATTCTACAAATTCTAGGGTTTTTTATCAAATTGCATTGGCTTAATATAATTGTGCTTCTACTTAACTCCAATAGTCTATTCATGCATAATTTGAGTTAAATTTTATGTTTTCGATGTATTACAAGGAACCATGCATTATGTTATGATTTTTAAGTTTTAGACCATGAATTTATGATCAAGGATTTATATATGATTTATGCAAGTTATGTATTATGATTCAAGTATATTTTTAAGTATAAAACCATGAATTGTGAAAGGTTTTCAAACAATATATAATATTTGAAGATTTGAATGCTTAGAAAGGTAAGTATCCATAAGTTCAAGTTATGATCATAGTTTTCAAGGAGGTATTCTTATGATGTATTTTCATTATGTTGGATTGGTTGATTTAACATCTATAATGACTCTGTTTTATGTATTCCTTTGGGATTAACTTAGCTCCAAGCAAACTTTGTGATGGGGATACACAAGGGAACTCTAGTAGCAACCTTTACCTCTAAAACTATGTGCCACCTTACGTTGCTCTTATGGCTTAGCTAGTGGATTAGTATATAGCTCATGAAATTGATGATATAGAGTCTACCTTAGCAATTAGTCATTCTCTTCTCGGTGTGGGAGTTTCATAAGATTTTATGTTATAGCTCACATGGTCTTATATGTTAGTTAAGTTTAATATCCCACATATGTATATGCTATGTTTATAAGCTTATGATGATGTTTTAAGATTCATTGACCATGTGATTATGATTTCTAAATGTTTTCAAGTTTTACTCATGTTTTCAAGATATTATTCATGCATCACACATCTATATTGTTTATGTTTTATTATCATTGTTCATACATGCTTCTCATATACTTACCATGTACTAATACATACTTTTTGCCTACATTGTATCATATAGGGTCTGACGATCATTATGCACACTCCACTCATGGCTAGATATTGAGCTTCTTCCTATAGTTGGTGAGACCTCATGATTTAAGGATGAGACATTTATGTTATCCATTATTTCGTATGAAATTTATTTCTTATATTAGTTGTGTAGGATCTTGTCCTAGGCCCTATCCCTGGTATTAGAGGCATATATTCTTTTAGGGTTGATTTTTCCTTTATTGAGATTTTTGATCTTATAGTTTCATTTACCTTAGGTATGCTCATTTATGATATGTAAAGAGGCTTGGTTGGGGTCTCTCGAGATCCTAATTATCGTGTCATATCTACAGCTTAGATTAGGTCATCACAAACTTATTATCAGAGCTCAAGGTTTAAGATGTCCTAGGGAGACTAATATTCCACATCAAAGTAGAGTCTTGTTGTCGATGTAAAGCACGCCACATCAATAAATAGGAGATTGTGAGGAATTTAGGAAACTTTGCTTCTTCATCATTATTATGTCGCGTGATAGAGTTGAACTCTAAGGCATTTCCCTCTAATGCTTTCGCTTTACAATTACAAAATCATGTCTCCATAAAGAATTTCCATGATAAGAAATGTCAAGAATGAGAAACAAACTCCAAATAACTGTTTAAATAAGCAAGTCTCTCATACAGAGTTTCAGGCCATGTTTCAAGTACTTGCCCAAGCCGTAGCCACTTAAGCTAATATAAAAGTTATAGCTCCTGTGAATCCAAATATATATACGGCAGCTAGCCGAGTTCATGACTTCCTCCACATGAACCCTCTTGAGTTATATGGTTCTAACGTAGATGAGGATCCAAAGGAGTTCAGTTTGGGCATTGGTAAGGTTGTGGATATAATGGACATTGGTCTAGTGGAGAATGTCAACTTATTGGCATATCAACTCAAAAAGGAGTTGAGAAAGTGTGTTTTGATCAATTGAGAAGTGATAGGGCTATACGTATGGGTCTCATTGATTGGGTAGAGTTCAAGGATACCTTCCTTGACCGCTTCTTCCCATTAGAGTTGAGGGAAGGAAAAGTGCAAGAATTCATCAATTTGAGTCAAGTCAACATGAGTGTGAAGGAGTATGACCTCAAGTTTACAAAATTATCCAAATATGCTCCTTTCATGGTTGTTGATATAAGGGCTTTTATGAATAAGTTTTTTAGGTGTGTTGGATTAGTGGTCAAAGAATTTAGACCGCCATATTGATCAATGAGATGGAAATCTCAAGGCTCATGATATAGGCCGAACAAAATAGAAGAGGAAAAGTTGAAGGACATTTCTAAAAGGGAGTCAAAATGGGCTCGAATCGATGGTGGTGAATACTCTCATGAAAAGTTGGACAATGGAGGCCGTCCTCAATTTTGCCAAAAGTACTTCGACCAAAATTCTTCTAACACTCTGGCTCTAAAGTTTACTAAATATAGGGTGTTAACCTTCAGACCCAAGGAGGAGCTCTAAGTGGTCAACCCATTCCCCATGCAATAAGTGTGAGAAGAAGCATCTAGGAGAATATTTAGTAGGCTCGAGGTTTTGTTTCTTTTATGGTAAGATAGGTTACCAAGTGAAGGGTTGTCCTTTGACTGCTATTAGAGGTGGAAGTGGTCAACCCTAAACTCTGACTACTGTAGGCTGACTGGCTCAACATGGTACTTCTTCGGGTGGCGGACAGTGCCAAAATAGGTCTTATGCTATGCAGACTCGTTAGCAGTTACAGGATTCGCCCGATGTTATGACTGGTATGTTAAAAATCAAACAACAAGTATGCTAAAAGTCTTTGATTTTGATGGGTATGCATTATTAGATCTAGGTGTTACTCTATCATATGTTACTTTATATCTTGTTATGAAATTTGTTATTAGTCCCAAGATCTTATTAGAACCTTTTACTGTCCATACTCTTGTTGGTGATTTAGTTTTGGCTAAAAGAGTGTATAAAAATTTTCCAGTCTAAATATTTTAGAAAATCACCTCAATTGATCTTGTGGAGCTTGATATGAGCAATTTGGATATTATTCTTGGTATGGATTGGCTTCATGCATTTTATGCTTTAATATGTAGTAGAACCTATGTGGTTAAGTTCCAGTTTCCTAATAAGCCAATGCTAGAATAGAAATATCGTAATTCAGTATTTAAGTGTCATATCATCTCGTGCCTTAAAGCTTAGAAAATAATTTCAAAAGCTTGAGTCAGTTTCGGTTGTTAAGGTGTTTCCAAAAGTATTTCTCAATAATCTCCTAGGTATCCTTTCTAAAAGGGAGATAGATTTTGGTATTGATCTTCTTCCCAATACCCAGCCTGTTGTTATTCTTTTTTATCGTATGGCCCCAACAGAACTTAAAGAGTTGAAAGTTCAGTTGAAAGATTTGTTGGATAAGGGTTTTATTAGATTGAGTGTCTCTTCATGGAGTGCTCCAGTTTTCTTTATTGAAAGAAGGATGGTTCTCTTTATATGTCTAATGACTGCCGATAATTAAATAAGGTCACAATTATAATAAGTATCCCATTCTAAAGGAATGACTTGTTCGATCAACTTGTAGGTGAAAGTTACTTTTCAAAATTGATCTTTGATTAGGTTATCATCAACTTTGAGTAAGAGAATATGACATTTTAAAGACGGCTTTTAGAAATCGGTATGGTCACTTTGAATTCTTAGTTATGTTTTTTGGACTAATGAATGCTATTATATCTTTTATGGATTTGATAAACAAGATGTTCAAGCAATATTTGGATATGTTCGTTATTATGTTCATTGATGATATATTGATCTATTCTCAAAGTGAGGATGAGCATGTCGATCATTTGAGGATTGTCTTGCAAATTCTCAAGGGCCTTCAATTATTTGTTAATTTTAGCAAGTGTGACTTTTTGTTGAGGTTGATTGCTTTCCTAGCCTATATTGTCTCTGGTGAAGGTAAGAAAATCAAAGCGTTTAAGAATTAGCCTAGAACTTTGTCTCCTTTTGATATTCAAAGTTTCCTAGACTTAGCCATTTATTATACATGATTTGTGGAAGGATTCTCTTCCATTGCCTCATCCTTGACTACTTTAAGTCAAAAGAAGGTAAAATTTTAATAGTCTGAGGCATGTGAGAAAACATTCCAAGTGTTGAAAGATAGTCTTACTTTTGTTCCTTGTTGACTCTACCGGAAGGGTTCGATGGGTTTGTTTTTTATTATGATGATTCAAGGTTTGGTCTTGGTTTTGTTTTGATGCAAAATGGTAAGGTGATAGACTATGCTTCTATTAAACTAAATGTGCATGAAAAGAACTATCCGACTCATGACTTGGAGTTAGCACCATTTCTATTTTATCTGAAGATTTAGAGTCACTACCTTTATGATGTCCATATTTATGTGTTCGCATACCATAAGAGTTTGCAATATGTGTTCAACCTAAAGGATTTGAACCTTCATTAAAGGAGATGGCTTGAGTTATTGAAGTATTATGATATGAGTATGTTGTACTATCTGGGTAAAGAGATTATGGGTAGTAGATTGTCCATGAATATTGTTGCTCATATTAGGGATTAAAAGAAAGAGTTGGTTCGTGATGTTCATAGACTAGCACATTTGGGTGTTCGCTTGGTTGATTCAGAGGATGGTGGTGGTGTTGTCTAAAAATGGTTCTGAATTATCTCTTATGGTGGATGTTAAGGAAAAACAAGATAATGATCCAACTTTGGTTGAGTTGAAGAAAGCGGTTGCAAAAAAATCCATTGAGGGCTTCTCCAAAGGGGGGAGATAGTGTGCTTAGATGGTAAGGCCGTTTGTGTGTTTATAATGTTGATGGCTTGGGGGAAATGATCTTGTTTGAAGCTCATATTCGTGGTATATTATTCATCCAGGTTTCAAAAATATGTACCCAGATTTGAATGAAGTGTAATGGATGAACGACATGAAGAAAGATATTGCAAAGTTTGTGGCCAAATTTCTTAATTGTCAATAAGTAAAGGTTGAGCATAAAAAATGAGTGGTTTAGCTCAAGATATTGAAATACCTATTTGAAAGTTGGAAGACTTGAATATGAACTTTATAATAGGTTTGTCTCATACCCATAGGCAAAATGATTCTATTTGGGTGGTTGTTGACCGAATGACTAAGTCGGTGCATTTTCTTTCCATCAAGACATCCTATTCAGTTAAGGCTATGATATACTTTACATTTGTGAGTTTGTTAATCTTCATGGTGTTCCATTATCTATCATATCAGTTCGAGGTACTCAATTCACATCTCAGTTTTGTAGGTCTTTTCGAAAGGGTCTTAGCACTCAATTAAGCTTAACACAATTTTTCACCCACAAACAGATGGTCAAGTTGAGCGTACCATTCAAATCTTGGAGGAAATGTTAAGAGCTTGTGTCATTGACTTCAAGGATAATTGGGATAATTATTTACCATTGCTCAAGTTTGCTTATAACAATAGCTACCATTCTAGCATCTAAATGGCCCTATTTGAGGCCTTATATTATAAGAGGTATAGGTATCCTATTGGTTGGTTTGAAGTTAGGAAATTTGCATTGATTGGACCCGATTTGGTGCATGAGGCTATGGAAAAGGTTATACTCACTATAGAAATATTGAAAGCTGCCCAAAACCAACAAAAGTCCTATTTGGATGTAAGGAGAAGGGAATTTAAGTTTGAGGTCAATGATTGGGTTTACTTGAAAATGTCACCCTTGAAGTGTGTGATGCATTTTGGCAAGAAAGGGAAGCTTAATCCCTGATATGTAGGCCCATATCAAATTTTAAGATGGATTGACAAGGTGGTGTATGAGTTGATGTTGTCCTCAGAATTGGCATCGATGGATCCAGTGTTTCATGTTTCATTATTAAAGAAGTGTGTGGATTATACTAGTGCTATTGTACCTTTGGACAGCATTGGTGTGAAGGAAAGCTTATCTTATGAGTAGATTCTGGTTGAAATTCTATACCGGCAAGTTAAAAGGTTGAGGAATAAAGAAGTAGATTCTGTTAAGTTGTTGTGAAGGAACAAAGAGGTTGATGGTGCTACATGGGAGGCTGAGGCCAATATGATGATGCAATATCCTTATCTCTTTATTTCCATTCCGAGTTAAGGTATTGTGTTCTTTCATGATCACTCCTTCAAAGTCATGCATTTCAGTAATTCACATATTTTCATATGCATGAATGTTCATGAAATAAGTTCTTAACTCATGTTTTATCTTGGGATTTAATATTCTATATTTTTATGCATTTGATGTGTTTTGCATTCATGTTTGTTTGTTATGTCTCTCTTATACTCTATTCATGTTAGCTTGAGTGCCATTCCAGGATGAATGTTCCTAAGTGGGAGATATTTTAAGACCCCAAAATTTGGAAGGAGAAACAAATGAAAGTATTGTAGAAAAGTTGCAGTACATAATCTAGTGCAAGCTTCTACGAGCTGACCTACGAGCCATAGGAATTCCTATGAGCCATAGGAAGGCAGTCGTAGAAGGCCTGACACTTGGAAAAATTCATGGGTCCTGAGATAAGTTAAGTTGAAGATCCGTAGGAAGTTGATGTGCTATTGAAATGGCTTGTAGAAAGGGTTCTGAGTAATGGAAAATTTTCTAAATATGGAGTCACTCTACAAGGGGTTCCTATAAATCATAAGAGTTCTTACGATCCATAAGAGGGACCCATACGTGAGGTTTAAAAACTTGGAGTTTTAGGTTTTGGAAAAGTTTTGATGAGGGGTCCTTACAACCCACAGAAGGTCTGAAAACCCATAGGGTGGACCCATAGGTTGGGTCCCGAGTTTGGGATTATATACTAAGTGTATTAGAGGTTGACAACTCTAACCTATGACCCGTAACTCCATTGACGGGCCATAGACCTAAGTCATAGGTCAAATATGCAATTTTTAGTATCTTAAATTTTGGAGTACTGAGCCTATAACCTGTCGAAGGACCTACGACCCGTAGGTCCTAGTCGTAGGTCCATTTTGGCAGATTTTAATGAGGGTTATTTTAGATATTTCCTATCTTTTCTACACCTATATTATGTTATTTTGGGTTATGCTATAAACCCTATAAGTACCTAAATCCTTCAAATTCTCGTTATTCCCTCTCACTAACTCAAATTCACCTGAGTTCAAGTTTTCCTCTCAAGTCTTCTTCTCCAAGGAAGAACTAGGGTTTCAAGATTCAATTCGATTCTGCATTCCTTAGAGCTTGCTTTTGAGCTTTGAATATCAAGTATGTTGGGAATTTATCCATGGATCCTTTTCATCTATGGAGTCCCAAAGCTTTCCCTCTTTTCTATCAAATTCAATTCTAAAAATTCTAGGTTTTTAAAATCAAATTGCATAGGGTCAATTCAATTATGCTTCTATATAATTTCTATAGCTATTCATGTATGATTTGAGTTAAATTTTATGTTTTCAATGTATTTTACAAGGAACCATACATCATGTTATGAATTTCAACTTTTAGACCATGAATTTATGATCAAGAACTTATGTATGATTTATGCAAGTTATGTATTATGATTTAAGTATTCTTTTGACTATAAAACCATGATTTATAAAATGTTTTCTCACAATATGCAAGATATGATGATTTGAATGCTTAGAAATCTAAGTATCCACAAGTTCAAGTTATGATCATGGTTTTCAACGAGCTATTCTTATGATGTTTTTTCATTATGTTGGATTGGTTGATTTACCTTTCCTAAGGACTATATTTTATGTATTAAGTTAGGATTAACTTAGCACCAAGCGAACTTTGTGGTGGATATCCACGAGGGAACCCTAGTAGCACTCCATAGTTTAAAAAACTACATGAACCATAGGTTGACTTTATTGCCTAGCTAGTGGATCCACATATAGCTTATTATATGCTATGTTTACCATATGGAGTCTACCTTGGTAAGTAACCTCTCTCTTTTTAGAATGGAGTTACATCAGATTCCATGTTATAACTCACATGATCTTACATGTTGGTTAAGGTTAATATCCTATATATGTATATGCTATGTCTATAAGCTTGTGATGATGTTTATAATGCATTGACCACATGGTTATAATTTCCAAATGTTTTCAAGTTTTACTCATGTTTTTAAGACATTAGTCATGCATCACACATCCATATTGTTTATGTATGATTATTATTGTTCATGCATGCTTCTCATATACGTAGTGCATTCCATGTACTAACACATAATTTTTGCCTACATTGTATTATAACGTATGATGTAGTGATCATCACACACACTCCACTCGTGGATAGATATTGAGCTTGTTCCTATTGTTGGTGAGTCCTCATGATTCGAGGATGAGACATTTATGTTTTCCATTATTCTATATGATATTTATTTATTATATTGGTGAGCTAGGAGCTTGTCATATGCTCCATCCCTAGTATTAAAGGCATGCTAGATTGTTATGAAGTCTATGTTGTGATGTTCTTTTGGAGTTGATTTCTTTTTTTCGATATATTCATAGTGAGACTTTTATTTCGCATTTATGATTTGATCTTATTATTTTGTTTAACTTATGTATAATCATTCATGATATGTCAATAGGCTTGGTTTGGGTCTCTTGGGATCCTAATCGTTGTGTCATGTCTAGGGCTATTTGATGGCAAAGTACCCCTACCTCTTTCCTTCTAGTTCATTTTCAACGTGAGGTAATAGCTCCTCCATAGTATCCTATTCAAATTCATGTTTTTCAATTATTCTCATGTCTCAATATACATGTATGTTCATGAAATCAGTCCAGTCGTAATGTCCTAGTTCATAGTCAGTCACTCCAACAGTTTCACTGTTTAGTTTCTAATTTTGAGCTTCGATATATTTTCTTACTTCATTCAGCTTATCCCGGACTCCATTGAAGCACGATGTTCCCAAGGGGGAGAGGTTGTAAGACCCCAAAAGTTCCAAATTCCAAAGTTAAGAAAATCTAAGCTTGCAAAATTTTTGGGTTTCACTATCTCTATATACCGGCGATAAATGGAACCATGGACTAAGATGGGATTTTTAGATCAACTTCAAGGATTAAAAATTAAGTTTGAGTTTTATTGATCAATTCTACGGGTCGTAAACTCTTTTATGGGTCATAGATCAAAGTCATGAAACTTGACTTTTAGTCTGACTTTGTGGATTGAGTCTACGGTCCATACATTAAACCACACACCATAGAAGGGTCTCATAGATGGAACTGCAAAGGCTCAATATTTATTCCTAATTTCCACGAGATGTATCTATAACCTGTAGGTCAATGCATGGACCATAGATGGCCTCGTGGAACCTGCAAATGCCAATTTTCTTTCAAGGTTTATTTGGTCATATCCACTCTTTTGGTCTCCCTACACTATGTCATTTTAGCCTATTCTACACCAAATTAAGGGGAATTTAATCGACATACCCTCCCCATTCACGCCTAAAACCCTGAAATCATCATTAGTATGTTGAATTTTCCACTCAAGCAAAAATTAGAGTTCTTCATCATCAAACATCACTTCAAGAAATCAAGCTAGGGCTTCCATTCCAGGTATGTGGGATTTCATCAATAGGTATTCTTCAAATCATTGAGTCCCATAGTGAACCAAGTTCTTCAGTTATTGATTTTGTAACATCCCTCAAAAATGCTCACAAGTGTCTTAAGAATGTCTTGGGAATAGGCCGCTCATGTAATTTATTATCCTTAATCTTTTTGGAAAATACGAGTTCGGAATATCAACCAGGGGGTCAAAACCTACAAAATAATAGTTTCGGTAGATTTTTAGGACCCGTAGATCAAAAGATAAATTTCTCAAAAATTGCGTAAACCAGTAAGGTGCGCGATAAGTCCGCATCGCGACTTGCTTGCCTCCACGTCGCAGACCTGACAATGGGTTTTTGGCCGAATTTAGTTTTTAGTAAGGGCACTTTAGAGTTTTCCCTAAATTATTAGCTAATGAACCTAGTGGTTTTTAGGGCCTAATTCAACTCTATAAATTAACCTATATCTCTAATTCTATACATTCTTCTACAATTCACCTACTCAAATATTTCTCTCTATACAAAAGACTCTCAAGGACTCCATTGAAGACTTCAAGTAAAATCACTCAATCTCTCTATCAAAACTCTCAAGTTCTTCTAAATTATTTGGTGTTCTCACTTAAGGTATGTGGGTATTGATTCATAGATTCTTTCATCTATGAATCCGAATCAATTTCTCAAGTTTTCTATCAAATTAAAGTATGGTATTTTATGGGTTTTATGATCTCTATTCCTATTGCATGAATTGTGATTCAAAGTATGATCATGAGTCTATTTTGATATAAATTGATGGTTATTGCATTAAATTGAAGAGTTTTTTTTATGAATTCTCTTATTTTGATCTCTAGGGTTCATGATATAAAATATGAGTATTTTCAATTATACTTCAATGATATTATCTATATGAATTATGTATGGGCTGAAAGAAAGTTTATGATCATGCATGTTTTAAAGTAAATTTCATTATTATCAAGTCAATTGATCATGCATTCATGTCTTACCCTAATTTCAAGTATAAGATATGATCATGAATTTTCAAGTATGAATTATGTATGATTTATAATGTGGAAGGATAATGCCCGCATTGCACTT
This sequence comes from Solanum dulcamara, assembly GCF_947179165.1. Classification (NCBI taxonomy): domain Eukaryota; kingdom Viridiplantae; phylum Streptophyta; class Magnoliopsida; order Solanales; family Solanaceae; genus Solanum; species Solanum dulcamara. Next base: position 36,020,657 of record NC_077237.1, on the reverse strand, counting down.
ATGTCTATGTAAATATGATTGTAATGATTAAAGGACAATTCTCACATTACAAGTATGTTATGAAAATGAGCTACTCTATGATTTCAAACCTATGCTCATGACTATGATATATGTAATTATGATTTCTATGCTATATATGTATTTCCGTGGAATTTGACTTAGCACCGAGTGGACTTGAGGTTGGGGCCCTACCAAAAGCCTTAGTAGCAACCTCATGTCTTATAAAATACGTGCCACTATAGGATTTGCCTTTTTGGACCTAGCTAGTAGATCCACATATAGCGTATGTATGACCCGCCTAGCGGGGTAGAATCTACCTTGATAAGTAGATTCCCCTTTCCTTCGATGTAGGGGCAACATTGGGATTTCATCTTATAGCTTACATGATCTTATTGTCGGTTATGGTTCCTATTACACATATGTATGGTCCTTTGTATATTTTAAATGACTAAACCTATCTTTTATTTTATATGATACTCTTATGGTTTGTTATACATTGATCCTTCTTAAAGACTACTTATGATTTTTACTACTTCTCCTATCATGCCATTTAAAATGGTCATTTTTATAAACATTGTTTTCTATGCATTGCATTGCCTACATACTTAGTACATTCCAACGTACTAATGCATACTTTTTCCTACATTGTCTCATAATATAAGGGTTGAGGTTGAAGATCATATTCATCCACGTGGCTAGTTAAGCTTTTCTATCCGGCGGTATTTGTGGTGAGTCCTCATCTATCGGGGACTAGTCATCGAGTTGGTTAATATTTTCAAAGACCTTTGTTATATTTTATATTGAGTGTGAGCTAGGAACATGTCTTAATCCCCGCTCATATTCATGAGTAGAGGTATCTAGTTGGATAAATGTTTCGAGTCTATATTGTCATGTGATATTCCTCAATTTCTATTTATGGTTTAGACTCTCTTATAATATTTCTGCTTTTATTTTACCTTGTGTATGCTTATGATATGTACAAGAGGCTTGATTGGATCCCTTCAAGATTTTGATCGTCGTATTACAACTAGGCCCTAGGTCGGGTCATGACAGATTTTTACAGAAGCTAGAGTTTTATGAAAGCATGACTTTCACTATAAGTTTAGTTCTTCTTGATGGATAGCCTTTTTATTGCATATTTTACTTATATTTTAGTATGATTATATATTTATCCTCATAATCCCTCAGAATAGGGAAAACCCATAAATTGAAACTTTGATAACTATATTGCATGATTTCCACTCTAGATAGTAAAGTTAGCATGATAAATTAAATGTTCTTTTTTCATGATTTAAGATGCTTAAAGGTAAAGTATCTATCAGTTTTTATCACTTTTATCAAATTATTAGGAGTATCAATTTATGAACCTGTTTTTGGTTGGAGTATTATTTGGCACCGATGAGGCATATGGATAAAGGTCACTCATCATTTAGGACTAAGACCTTTAGTAGAAATTCCTATTTCTCAAAACTACGTGCCATCGTAGGATGTTAAGGTCACTGGTCAGAGCAGGACTGACCCTTTAGTACTTTATCTACATTAGCTTAATTGTCCCATATTAGCTCAGATCAGTCTTTATTCCCTAACAAGGTATATTGCACCCTTTTCAATAAGGATTATACATCGAACTTCATGTTAGCTCACATAGTTATAATTTGGTTATTAGTACCCCCACACTCCTATCTAATGTGTTTCATGATCTTGTAGTAAGTTATTGCAGTTTTTCAGTATTTATCAGTTGCATGTTTTACTACTTGGTCATTACATCAACTCATGTTATTCAACTCACCATTTAAGATCTATCATGTTTAGTTATGTCTTATCAAGCATATCTTACATACTCCATACATTCAAAGTACTAACCACATATTCTTTACACTATATTCTTTTATAATATATGTTCAGACATTTAGTATCCAGCTCGCAGTTTGTACGACTGTATATCAGCTCAACAACAGAGTTTGGTGAGTCTTCATCTTTTGAGGACAATCCTTATATTTATTTAAGATATTTAGTCTTATAGTTTTCAAACAGCTAGAGTTAACTAAGGCTTATCCTAGAAAATCATCTTAGTAGAGGCTTTTAGACAGTGACTTAGATGTTAGGTTTTTAGCTTTGAGTTATGTTTTTACAATATCGCCTTAAGTATTTAACTTTATGATTTTGATTACCTACATATCTAAGTCTTAGCTTTCGCATCAGATATTTATTGTTTTATGCTAGAATCTTAGTATCATGCTAGACCATATGTTACCTTGTGGTCACTTCTATTCTAATTATCGTGTTAAGATTAGGGAGTATTCTCGGGTCATGATAGTGGAGTTCTGTTCATTCTACTTTTTTCTCACATTATTCTTTTCAAACTTTCTTTTCTATATTTTTATTTTTAACACACACTACACTAAACTCGCTTTTTTGGATAAGCAACATCTTCTTTTCATACCCACTTTTCATTATCTATAGAGCCAACACCCTTTACTTAGGCATTTTTCGTAAGTTATAGCTTAGTGACGAAGAAGGAAATGGTGAAAAATAGGAATTCAAATGAAAGTAGAAGTTTAATAGGTTGGACAAATAAAATAATCAATTTAAGCTCAAAAGACAGGATCAAAGGATTTATTTAATCATTTGGTTGGTCATTTAAACTTAGTGGACTCAGTTCAAAAATGGCCTATAATCCTTTTTTGACTTGAGTATTTTACAACATTGATAAGACTAACTAGGAAAGTTTTGAATTGTAAAAATAGGGTAAGTACTAATTGCAACTCACACACACAATGGCATAAGGTTACACTATTGACTACTAGCTAACATGATCACAATCATGATTAAGCATTTATTATCACATCAATTTTCACCATGTCAAACAAAGATCCACAAATTTCATATATCGATATTGCAAAGCCTAACTTAAAATGTTTAGAGGGGTCTCCGTTTCCAAACACATCATATAGTAACAATCATCGACTGCCTTTGCTAAGTCCTAGTTTTTTCCACTTATACAACATACTTAAATTTCTAAATAAGTTTTTTTAAGAAAAATCACACCATTGGAAAAAATCACAGCATTAGAAACCTTCGGGTAACAAAATCTAACAAAACTATCCTACTACTGCAAAAATAGAGCCTTGTCCTCAAGGCAACAAATATGTCTGCCATAATAGTAATGGTGCTAGTTGTGTTCGGCACACTCAAAACAAAAGCCTTAGCATCTAATGCCTCGCATATAGGACTTGTGGCACCTCTAGCAGCCCAACTACCCAATGCTCTCTGCAGGTACACTCATTCAAACTCATCTATCCAACAAATTTTATCTAACAAAAGTTGTTATACTTCACCAGATTCTCTAGCCTCTCTCAAATTCACTCGCTATGTATATCTCTCATGATCATAAGAATCACCCATCTTCCTCTTTGCTTTATTAGTCGGGGGCTCATCATTTATAATAGATCAACTAGTGGAAGTGGCTCATCCTCCAGCATTGTTTCAATAGGGTTAAGAACGAACAAAATTAAATAGATGAGTTGTGATATCCGCTAGATGTGTAACGAGCTCGCAATAAATCTAGCGGATATCGGGCACCCTCCACTCAGTCAGCCTAGTAGTCATTTTCTCCTTTAGGTCATCCATTGATAAATGCTCAAATATGTCTCATTTTTTAGGGGATAGGTAGTCGCATGCAAAATAATACCCAACTTTAGAGGCGGGGTTGAACCACAAGGATCGAAAGATGAGATCACTATTAGGAATTACTAAAACTCACCAATATAAAGTATCTAAAGCAAGGTATTAAACAAATGATATCTACCAAGTTTGGAAAACACTAGGGGTGTGTGCATTACGATGGAGTTTCAACTCAATATGCAAAGATCAATCGCAACCAAATTGATTGATACATGAATAGCATTTGATCTAGGCTCTTGGACTATCAAATATATGCACATTGGATTCTCTCAAACTCCAAGACCCTTATTAATAAAATACCAAATATTTCTTGAGTAGATAGACTATCCATAGCTCATATCATTTAATGGAAAATTACTCGAATTGTCCTATCTCTAGCTCAAATCATAGAATAACTTCACCAAGTACTCTATTGAATCTTACCCAACCCATTTTTCTTTCTTAAACAAAAATAGTGTTAGAAAGCTCAATCAATATTTGCAACCACTGATACTTATATTTAAACTTTAAGACAACAATAAATCCATGACATACAATTAAATTTAGAACCGATTAATCAATACCCATAGTGGTTTTACATCCATATCTTGCACACACCCCTATCTAAGTATTTAACTGCTCATAATAGGAGAAATAAAGATAATAGTCATGTAGGACATTTCCATTTCAAGCTACTTTGATTAATAATCAAAAATCCAAGCTTAGAATGATGCAAATGTGAGGTTTCTTCCTCTACAAGAAACAGAAGTTCTTAGATAATTTTTGTGAAGTCTCAAAAACTCTTCTCTATAGATTATTTTCCAAATGAAAAGAAGATAAAGGTACATAATTATGTAAATTACTATTCTATCCTTAAACCTGCTAAAAGAAGCACTTTATTCCCCAAGTATATTTTTTTCCTTCATCTTTCATCATTGACTTACATTATACATGAAGATCATCAATTAAAGGTAAGGGAGTGTGATATTCCCAAGATGGCATTTCAAACTTGGTATGGTCACTTTGAATTTTTGGTTATGTCTTTTAGACTAATGAATTCCCCTTATTGATTTGATGAACAGGGTGTTCAAGAAATATTTGGATATATTTGTGATCATGTTTACTGATTATATTTTGATTTATTCTCGAAGTAAGAATGAGCATGTCGATCATTTGAGGATTGTGTTGCAAATTCTCAAGGACCATCAATTATATGTGATGTTTAGCAAAGTCTAAGTTTAGTTGCTTTCCTTGGTCATGTTGTTTATGGAGAAGGAGTTATGGTTGATCCAAACAAGACTGAGGCAGTTAAGAATTGGCCTAGGTCTTGAGTCCTTCCGATATTCGAAGTTTCTTGGGTTTTACCGATTATTATAGATGGTTTGTGGAAGATTTTTCTTCCATTGCATCGCCTTTGATGACTTTTACTCAAAAGAAGGTAAAGTTCCAATATTTCGAGGCATATGAGAAAAGCTTCCAAGAGTTGAAGGATGCTGCTTACATCTACTTCGGTGTTGACTTTATTGGAAGATTCTGATGGGTTTGTTGTGCATTGTGACGCTTCACGAGTTTGTCTTGGTGGTTTTCTAATACAAAATGGTAAAGTGATAGCTTATGCTTCAAGGCAACTCAAGGTGCATGAGAACAATTACCTGACTCATGACTTGGAGTTGCTGGAGGTAGTATTTGCTTTAAAGCTATGGAGACACTATCTTTATAGAGTCCATGTAGATTTTTCACCGATGATAATAGTTTGCAATATGTGTTTACTTAAAAGGACTTAAATCTTCAACAAAGAAGATGGCTTGAACTATTAAAGGATTATGAAATAAGTGTGTTATACTATCCAGATAAGGTAAATGTGGTTGTCGATGCTCTTAGTAGGTTGTACATGAACAATTTTGCTCATATTAAGGATGAAAAGAAATATATTTTGGGATGTACATAGATTAACAAGTTTGGGTGTTTGATCGGTTGATACTAAAAATGGTGGTGTTATTGTGAAAAAAAGGTTTCAAATTATCTCTTGTGGCAGATGTGAAGGCAAAGCAAGATGGTGATCCCATTTTGGTTGAATTGAAGAAAGTGGTTTTCAAAAAAACCATTGAGGTTTTCTCCCAAAGGGGAAATAGTGTTTTGAGATATCAAGGTCGATTGTGTGTGTTGAATGTTGATGTCTTGAAAGATATGATATTGTTCGAAGCTCATAGTTCATGATAATTTATTCATCTAGGTTCCACAAAGATGTATCAAGATTTTAGAGAAGTATATTGGTGGAATGGCATGAAGAGAGACATTGCAGAAATTTGTAGCTAAGTACCATAATTGTCAACAAGTGAAAGTTGAGCATCAAAAATCAGGAGGTTTGGGTCAAGACATTAAGATTCCTGCTTGAGAGTGGGAAGTATTGAATATGGACTTTGTTATAGGTTTGCATTGTTCCCATAGGCAACATGATTCTATTTAGGTGATTGTTGACCGAATGACTAAGTTGGCTCATTTTCTCCTAGTTAAGACCTTATATTCAGCCGAGAACTATACTAGATTATATATTTGAGAGTTGATTAAACTTCATGGTGTCCCATTTTCTATCATTTCAGATCGAGTTACTAAGTTTACATCTCAGTTTTGGAGATATTTCCAAAAGGGTCTTGGGTACCCAAGTAAAGTTTAGTACAGTTTTTCACCCACAAATAGATGGTTAGGGCCGACCATACCATTCATAAATTAGAGGATATGTTGAGAGCATGTGTGATTGATTTTAAGGGAAGTTGGGATGATCATTTGCCATTAATAGAGTTTAGTTATAATAATAGTTATCACTCAAGCATCGAGATGGCTCCATTTGAAGCTTTGTATGGTAGGCGGTGAAGATCCCCTATCGGTTGGTTTAAGGTAGGTGAAGTTGCTTTGATAGGACCCAACTTGGTATTTGAGGCTATGGAGAAAGTTAGACTCATTAGAGAGAGATTGAAAATGACCCAAAGACGACAGTAGTCATATTCAGATGTGAGGAGAAGGAAACTTAAATTTGAGGTTAATGATTGGTTTTACTTCAAAATTTTACCCACGGAGGGTGTGATACATTTTGGTAAGAAAGGAAAGTTAAGTCCCGGCTTTATTGTTGCATATCAGATTATAAGACGGATTGGTAAATTGGCTTATGAATTGGATTTGCCTTAAGATTTGGCATCGGTGCATCTGGTGTTCCATGTGTCATTATTAAGGAAGTTTGTTAATGATCCTAGCTCCATTGTGCCATTGGAAAATATTAAGTTAAGGAGATACTTTTTAATGAAGAGGTTACAGTTGAAATTTTAGACCGGGAAGTTAGAAAGTTGAGAAACAAAGAAATATCTTCAGTTAAAGTGTTATGGAGGAATCATGAGGTAAGGGTTGTACATGGGAAGATGAAAGACGATATGATTTCTCGATATCCTCATCTCTTTCCTTCCATGCCTATTTAAGGTATTTAGTTCCTTTATGATCCAACCAGCCCAAATCATGTATTTCAGTTATTCTCATAGTTTCATATATATATATATATATATATATATATATATTCATGTTCATGAAATCTATTTTAATGTCATATTTTTCTTAAGATTCAAGATTTCATGTTTTTATGCACTGTTAAGATGTTTGAGTCCCATTTGAAGATGAATGTTCCCAAGGGGGAGATATTGTAAGATCCTGGAATTTGGAAAGTCGGAAAACGAGGAACAAAATATGAAAACTCAAAAAAATGCATAAAACTGGTACTAGGTGATAACCATGAAGGGCTATCACGGGCCGTGGTGTGCACCACATCTCATGGTAAGCCACTGTGGTGGTTTTTCTAAAGCTCAGACCTGCAGGAAGGGAACACAGAATATGGTGAGGACCACGGACCATGATGCCCTCCATGGTCACCCCTCCCTGAATGCCCTTGGGAAACTTTCCAAGGCAGGGACCACGATTGACTACCACAGTCCATGTAGCTCTTCACGGACTATAGTGGTCACTCCTATAGACCACCCTACAGGTCTTGCCCCATAACCATGGTCCACACACTGTGACGCCCTCCACGTACCATAAAGGTCTCTGTTGAGGAAGTCCTGAAACTCTTCTCTAACTCCCAAGATTCAAGTTTAAGTCAATCACTACGGACACCACCACGAGCCATGGTGAGGACCATAGACCGTAATATGTCCTCCATTGTGAGTCCCATTTCCAGTTAAATGAAGGGTATTTTAGTCAATTTCATATTCTTTCATTAATGTATGTGGACGTTTTTAGGACTATATTTATTATGTAATTGTCCTAAATATTCCTAAGCCTATTATTTCCCTCATTAATTCTCAAACAACTTTAAGACTTCTCTCTCAAGGTTTTTTCAAGAGATCATCTTCTTCATCAAGTTTGGCTAGGGTTTCTTCAAGATTAATTCTCCGTTTTCAAGTTCAATTTCAATCAAGGTATGTAGGGATTGATCCATGGTTTCCTTCACCCATGGAGTCCCAAGGTTTATCACTCAAAATCTCATGAATTTCAATTGGATTTGTCACCCTAATTTGTTGAATTGTAGTGGGTTATTTTAATTATGTTTTTTAATCATTATAGATGATCATCATACGCATGTTTCTACATGAATTGCATGATTTTAAGTTAAATTGTGAATGCCCATGCATGAAGCTACTTTAAATGATGATATTATGAAGTATAAGTGTGAATTCATTGATTTCAAAATATGGTCATGGTTTTCATTTAAATTGACTATGTATATGAGTTTTACTCTAACTTCAAGTATGAATTATGATCATGGATTACAATTATGTTCAAAATATAAATTTTATGCAAGTTATGAAGAAGGAGAACTTAGGGCCCAATGTGGTGACCTAGGAACCTAATGACAAGAATTATGCAATTATGATTTGTGATAATGTAAGGTCAATACTCACTTTGCAAGTATGACATGAAAATGATCTACTCTATGAACTATGAAGTTTATGCACATGTTGATATATGCTAAGTATGATTACTATGATATGTATTATGTGGAATTTGACTTAGCACCGAGCAGAATTTAAGGTGGGGGCCCTACCAAAATCCTTAGTAGCAAACTCAAATTCCTTAAACTACGTGCCACCATAGGTTGCCTTCATGGATTAGCTAGTGGATCCACATATAGCATACATACATGACCCGCCTAACAGGGTAGCATCTACCTTGGCAAGTAGATTCCTCTTTCTTCCATTCTATGGGGAGACATCGGGATTCCATGTTATAGCCTGCATGGTCTTATTGTACATTATGGTTCTATCTCACATATGTACATTCTCTTATGTTCTTTCATAATTTCAAATATGCCTTTTTAAATGCTTTGATCATTATGGTTTTCTCATGACATTACTTTTCCTTTTTATCATGTACTCATTTGATCGTTGCATCCTATGATTTATATTGTATGTCATTCCCTCATAGTTAGTACATTCAAACGTACTAAAGCATATTGTTTCCTACATTATCTCATAATGTATGGGATCACATTCCAACATATGGCTAGTAGAGCTTTTATCCAGCAAAGTCATGGTGAGTCCCCATCCATCAAGGGTGAATTATGAATTGTTTCCTTAATAAGACTTTCTTTAACTTTTGTTGAGGGTGAGCTAGGAACATGTCTTATTCCCCGCCCTTATGATTTGTAGAGGAATTTGTTGGACCTATATTTTGGAGTCTATGTAGTCAAGCTTACTCTTCTTTCTATGATCATGTTTTAGACTCTTATGTTATTTTTGCCTTATTTTACCTATGCATGCTTATGATATGCCAAGAGGCTTGGTTGGATCCCTTTGGGATTTGGATTACCGTGTTATGGCTAGGCCCTAGGTCGGGTCGTGAGATACCGGTTTATGACTTTGATTGATTGATTTAGAACATGGTGAACTTATTGTTTAGAATGGTTTGGAATCTTCTTTTGTGAGTGATGTTAAGGCAGAACAAAAAGAGGTTTAATCTTGGTCGAACTAAAGCAAGTAATTCTTAAAAAGATCATTGAGGCTTCCTCCAAAGAGAGAGATGGTGTTCTTTGATACATGAGTTGGTTGTGTATTAAAGATGTTGATGGGTTACGGCAGCAAATATTGTTAGAAGCTCACACTGCCCAATATTCTATTCACCCAGATGCCATTAAAATGTACCATGATTTACAGGAGGTCTATTGGTGGAATGGCATGAAGAAGTATATTGTGGAGTTTGTAACTAAGTTTCTAAATTGCCAACAAGTTAAGGTTAAGCATCAGGAACCGGAACCAGACAGTATGGCTCATAACATTTATATTTCTACTTTGAAGTGGGAAGATTTGAATATAAACTTCATCATAGATTTTCCTCATACGCATTGTTAATTTGATTCTATATGGGTGATTGTGGATCGGATGACTAAGTCGGCACATTTACTTCTAGTTAAGACTTTCTATTCCATCGAGGACTATGCTAGACTTTATATTTGAGAGATAGTGAAATTGCATGGTGTATCTCTATTCATCAATTCTGAAGAGGTACTCACTTCACATATCACTTATAGAGATCATTTCAGAATGTTCTTGGTACTCAGGTTAGCTTAGTACAACTTTTCATCCGCAGACCAATAGCTAGGCTGAAAGTATTATTTAAACTTTCGAGGATATGTTGAGAGGTTGTATAATTGATTTTAGAGGAAATTGGGATGATAATTTACCTTTGATTGAGTCTCCTTATTAAAATAGTTACCACTCTAGTATTTAGAATACTCCATTTGAGGTGCATTATGGTAGGATATTTAGGTGTCCTATAGGGTGGTTTGATTTTAGTGATGTGGCTTTGTTGTCCCAAGTCAGTACATGATGCTATGGAGAAATTTCAACTCATTAGAGAAAGGTTGGGAACTGCCCAAAGTAGGCAGAAATCTTATGCCAATATGAGAAGAAGAGAGCTTAAATTTGAAGTTGATCATTGGGTTTATTTAAAAACACACCTATGAAGGGTGTGATGAGGTTTGGTAAGAAAAGAAAGATTAGTACTATATATTTTTTCTCTTATCAAATTGTGAGGCATTTTGGCAAGGTGGCCTATGAGTTGGATTTTCCCTCAAATCTAGAATTAGTGTATCTAGTATTTCGTGTGTCCTTATTGAAGAAGTGCATTGGTGATCCAATAGCAGTTATGACTTTAGAGAGTGTTGGTGTGAAGGAAAGACTCTCTTATGAAGAGGTCCCAGTTGAGATTTTAGACCTTCAGGTTTGTAAGTTGAGAAATAAAGATGTCACTTTAGTGAAAGTCTTTGGAGGAATCAGTTGGTTAAGGGTGCTACTTGGGGGGCGAAGCCAATATGATTTTCAAGTACCCCTATCTCTTTCCTATCAGTTCAGTTTCAGCATGAGGCATTAGTTCCTCCTATGTACTTTTTTCATGCATTTTGGTGATTCTCATATTTTCATATGCATGCATGTTCTTGGAATCAGTTTTAAACTTCATGATTTAGCTTTGAGTCATTCACTTCTTCAGTTTTATCTATTTTGAATTTATGTTGGGTTGTAGATCCTTCCTTTCTATTTTCATGCTTAGTTGAACTCCATTTGAGGGAACAATAGCTTTGAGTCAGTCACTTCTTCAGTTTTATTTATTTTGCAATCATTTTGAATTGTAGATCCTTCCTTACTCTTTTCATGCTTAGTTGAACTTCATTCAAGGACGAATGTTCCCAAGGGATAGATATTGTAATATCCAAAAGTACATAACTCAGATGGAATCAGAAAACTACAAAAAAATGCTAAAGTCTGCAGAAGTGACCTTTTACGTAAGAAATTTATGGTTCGTAAAAAGGTTCACGGACCGTAGATGTCAACTGTAGAGTGGACTTCAGAAAGTGAAAATTACCAGGATCAAGTCTACAAGAGGTTTTATGGTCTATACAAAGTCCTATGGATCGCAGACCTGGCGGTAGATCAAACTTCAAAAAGTTGGAGACTTACCTTGAACAGGACGAAGAGTTATACAGATCGTGGAAGTGTTTACGGAACATAGGTTGGTGCGTTGATGGAAGCCCTAAAACTTAGGAAATTTAGTAAAATTTCCTGAATTTTATGGAGACTAATATAGGTCGTAAAACCCTTTACAAACAATACAAAGGGGTCATAGAGTGAACTTCAGATTTCAATAATTTCCTCCTTTCTTCAGGAACACTTCACAGACCGTAGAAGTTTATAAGGCCCATAGAAGGTGCCCGTAGAAACTGTTCGATGATTATTTTCTCAAGGGCAATTGGGTCTTTTTCCACTCTTATAACTCCTATACTACATCGTTTCTAGCCTATTTTGAGGACCTAAAAACATTTCTAAGACTCAAACCTTCCTCATTCACTCTCATTCTCTCAAAACCCTAAAGTCTTCTTCTCAAAGTTTATCCCAAGGTGACTCAAAGACTCTTCAAGCATCAAATCTCCTTCTCAATTTTTGATTAGGGCTTTGATTAAGGTATATGAAAAATACATCAACGGATTCCTCTTTTCCAATTGAGTTTCAAAGAAAGCTCAAATTCTTTTTTATGATGCTTACCCAAATTCTACAGTTTCATGATTTATTTATGGGTTCAATTGATATCAAGCTTTTTCATCATTATTGATCTTATTGTGCATAATTTTATTAAAATTACATATTTTTAATAATATTAACATGAACCCATGCTTTACAAGTATTTTATAATTAAGAACTAAGATATGTTGATATGTATGATGATGATTTAAAGAGTTTATGATCAAAGATGCTTTTAGATAAAGTATCAAGCATGATTTATGAAATTGAATGCTTCTGATTGAAGCATTCTTATTATGGAAGATTTTCATCATTTAGATACATTAGATATGTGTTTCTTCTGAGTATGTTACGAAATCATGATTTAAAGGAGCTATTCTTATGATATGAAGTTATAAATGATTTGGTATTTTTCGATTCTTACCATTTCAAAGACTAGTAATGTGATATGATTATGCATGTATTTTGTTGGGAGTTTATTTAGTACCGAGTAGACTTTTAGTTGAAGGCTCACCCATTAGTAGAGGAAAAGTTCTTTGAAATCAATTCCCTTGTACCATAACTACGTATCCCCATAGGACTTAATCTTAATTGACTCTAGCTAGTGGATCCACATAAGCTCATGATTTTGGTCCCTATCTTGGCAAGTAGAACACTCTCTTTTCAGTTTGGGAGTATGACACTAACTTCTATATTATAGCTCACATAGTTTATGTCAGTTAAAGATATCTCCCATAAAAGGCTTATGATTTCTACTTAAGATATGGTTATGTCTCTTTCCAGAATATTGCATCGACCTTGTATTATATTTCAAACTCAGATTAATCAGTTTTCATGTCATGCTTTACTTGGTCATTGCATTATCATATTTTCAGACTTATCATATTTTGATGTTATACTTATGCATCCTTTCCCATACTCAGTACATTATGAGTACTAATTGCATGCATTCCTTATGCCTATATTCTCATCCAGCTTGCGTTTAGCACAGACTTTGATCAGCATTGCCAAATTTGGTGAATCATCATGGTTCAAGGACATAGCCCCCTTTATGCTTTGATGTCATTTCAGACTTTACTTTAGTTTCAGATTTGTTCTAGTGAGCTAAGGCTTGTCTTGGTCAAACTTATGTAGTAGAGGCTTGTTGTCAGGCTTAGTATGTTTCCGCATTATCGTCATTGTACTCTAATTTTGGTATCATTTTAAGATTTTTTATTTGATACTTATATTCTATTTTCATGTTATTTTAGTTATATTATATCTTAGTGTCATGATATGCCATGTGGTGCATTTAAAGTCTCTCAAGATTCTATTCACCATGTCACGTCTAGGGGATAGTCTCGGATTGTGACAAAATCCCATTGGTATAGTTGAATCTAAAGATCATAAAACCTACCATGGTGTTGTCCACCGCCAGAACTAGATGAGGTACTAATAACATTCAACTATACATCTTACAAATCGATTTATCAATGATTGTATGTCATAAATTACCCAACAATGAGTTGGAGTCGATCCCATAGGGAATGGTAGTGTAGTATTTACTGTACGATATAATCTTATGGACTAGAATTCCATATGTTAGTCGAGTTCACATATAAATCAAAAGTAGAGGTGAAGTAATAATTCAAATTGGTTAACAAGTGTCAAAGCAATGTTTAACTGGAGAATTTTCACTAATAAAAGAAGAATCTTAGGTGTATGCATAATAGGATACTAATTTTATGATATGGGTATTGTCGATTACTACAAACGGTTAATTATCAATGGGTAGGATAGATTTATGATACTGATAGTTATCTTTCAATAAATTGTCACATTTTACATGGTTTTCTCAAAGCTAAACATGTATTGCACTAATAATCAATCCACAACCTTAAATTCAGCTCAACGTTATAAAGTTTTATCTAGCCATTGCAATAATCATAGAATTGTCAACTATGTCTTCCACTCTAGATATCTTTAACAAACTCTAGAGATCTAAGTTAAATCAGAGTTTGCAACCCCAAATTATAAGTTAAACAGTGAAGATAAAGCTGAACCCATGTCAAATCAACACTATATTTAGAAATAAACCAACACCCATATGATAATTATGCATCTAGAACATTACACACCCCTAAAACTATGGGGTTTAGATACTCATACTAAAAATCAATTAGAAATTATCATAATATTGATCAATTGTGGCTAATTAGTTCAATTCAAAGTGAATATCTAATCTCCAAATCTTTTAAACACCCAAAACCCCAAGTACAAGCTAATTCTTTAAGGTAGGAAGTTTCTCAAGTACAAAGGAATTTGAAAAAGTAAAAAGGTGATTTTCTCTCTCTAAAAAGATCTATTTATATATCTCCAAAAGAAATTTCAAAAATGCCCCTTGAAGTCAACTCGTCGAGCTCCATCATGTTCGCTGACTAGATAGACGATACGCTAAATCTGTATTTTTATCACCTAATTAACCTTTTAGAGTTAGGTGTTGTCTTCGGGTTTTTGTGACTTTCGGCGAACTTAATGGAGTCCACCCAGGAACTTTGCTGATGCGCTAAATGTCCATATCATTGCCAACCTGGCCTTATTCTTGAGAGTTAAACTTTTGATCTTTTCGGTGAATTGAGAGTCACTTGGCATGTCACCGAGATGACTTAAGAAATCTTTAGCTTTGCCTAATCACCCATTTTTCTATGTTTTAGCCTCTTTTGCTTTCCTTTTTCCTCGTTTAATGCTTGAGTTCTAGCTCAAATTAAAACATATTTTATTAGAAATGGACATAAACAAGCATTGAGGACATACTTTGGTGAACTAAGAGCCTAAAATGAGTCCAAAAGCTCTGACTCATCAACACCCCTAACTTAAACTTTTGCTTGTCCTCAACTAAATCATGATATCAATTGGTTCAACAAATATGTCTACAAAAAGTTCTTTTTGAGAGCTAATATGCAAGTGTTATCACAAGTCTAAGTTCAAAGCTTACAATTTCTAATCATGTATCAAAATATTCAAGCAATGACTAATAGCTATCAATTAAAGTACATGCTCACAAATGCTCACTAAGATGTAAAGTTATGCGCAACAAAGGTATTCAAGTTCCCTCACATCAAGAAAGATTACATGCTCTCACAAACCACAAGCAAGATATGACTTTTAGGAATCAAGACAGACTCTCACACTCTCAAAGAGAAAAACATGCATGCTTCTACCCATATTCTTGCCCATATTTTCCAAATAATTAATGACTTAGCTCCCGTAAGATCACGACGGTCTTTCAAGGCTTGTAAAGGTTGTTGAGCATGGTAGGGCAATTTTAGTTCATACTGACCCATCCTTCTCGAAGCATTCACATAGCCTTACTTCTTTCCCTCTTTCTTCTATTTTGGGACATGAACTCTCACCACCTTCTTTTCTTTAGAAATATTTTCTTGACTCAACTCATTAGGAACCCCTTTTATTGAACAATACATAAAAACAAACTACCGTATTTACACAATACCATTATAACTTCTTTCTTTTTCACATTTTCATTTCTTTTTGTCATTACTTTTATATGGAGGGGTTCCATCTTTTCACCACAATGGCTCTTGTAATGAGATTCATGACTTTTCACTTCTAGTTCATTCCTCCTTCACTCTTATCTTTTCTTACCACACCTCTGACATAGGATTATGGCCTAATTTGGCATTCAATCACAAACCAATGCTTCAAGAAGGTTATGGGTGAGAAAGAGTGGTATTGATTCAAAAGCGATTTAAGGATTGGAGGTTTATTTCTTTCCACAAGAAAAGGATCGGGCTCAAATGGTGCCAAAATTGATTCACACACCCATGAGGTTGTCACAATGATGGTTTAATAAATAGGCGCACTCTCAAGAATAATACCGAAGATCATTTCCTGCATTTACCAGAATCAATCAATAGGACAAGATCATTTCCCATATTTACTAGCATCAATCAGTAGAACCAACAAGGAACGTTCTAGGTGTTAACAGTGCAAGAATTTCAAGTGAACCTCAAACACAATTATCAAAAACAACTCTACAATCATAGCTTGCGTGCAACAATCATTGCAAGTCATAACTCAATATTCAACTAGTCATTACATGATGCTAAAAACCCATGCAAGGATTATGCCACTTAATTTGACCAAATTAAATCCACAAACACATCTCTCATCAATAGCACTATTCGAGTCGAAGATATTGATCACGATAGATACTTGAATGTTTAAGACAAGCGTACACGAATTTCAACACAAGAATCAACCCAACTTTTATGATCAAATGGAAAGAGAAAAAAACATTAAACTAAAAACAACAAAAAGTTAAATTACATAAAGTCAAAATTACAACCAAAAATAAACAAATGTATCACAAATCAAATTTATAATACAAATGACAAAATGACCAAAATGACACATCTCTCCTCCAAGAAAAAATTGGAACTATCCTCAATGCCATAAAAACAATATCAGAGCAAAGGAAGAGAGAGTATGAGAACCACATATCTAGCTAAGTGTGAGGAGAATTATCGCCTGTTGTGGCTGCCTCATCTTAGGCATCAGTGCCCGGTGCATCTCTTGCATCCATGGGTGGTGTAATGGGATCCTCAGTGGGTTTGGATCCACTATAACCTATCATGGGAGACTCCCAAAAAGACTCAATAGTAGCAACCTCTACAAAATCACCCTCAAGATCCACTAAATCTTCATATGGATTAGTTTGGACACCCTCACTTGTGCCTCATGCACACCTAGTGCCTCTTCATTATTCTTTGCATCGCAGCCTCATCATCAATAATGCTAGTAACATATTCGATCACAGTAGCCGAAGGAATCTCATTCGCATAGACCTCGAGGGAATCAACCTTACCCTCATAACATAGAGATATTTGTACACTTCAACTAGTTCATATCTTTCCAGAACCCAACAATATCAACCTCTAAGGCAATCTAATCAACCAACTCATCCTCTATTTTTTCTCGCTCCTCAACCCAAGTAGATAGGGTATCAAGTCTCTCTTCATACAAACGTAATGTCTCCTTTTGACCTTTAATTTTCTCTTGAATAGGCTTGAGAATAGCTGTTATGGCACTCTGAATCATCAAAGGCACCTTGGCCTCTAATCTAAAGGCCCGCACATCAACCAAGTGTGCAAGGTTGCCCATTCATGGTATCATGGTATCACAACCGAGTCAAAGAGGGATGGGAGGTAGTGGTAATTATAATAAGGGAAAGAAGAGTGGAAGTAAGTATACCTGAGGCCTCAACATTATGAGCGGGAGGCATAAACCCAACCCCTAGAGACGCTATATCTACTACCGATTAAAAATAAACCAATATCTTCCTTTTTCACTCGGCCTCATCCCTTTGGTACTCTGCCTCAATCCTAAGGATGTCACAAGCTGGGGATGGAGTGATATCTACATCCTTCATTTCCACAAAAGGTACACCCGCCTTTCGGTAAAGAAATATAATCAAAATTGAAAATGGTAATCAGGTTTGATTTAGTTTTTCCCTCATACAAATCTCTAGAGCAGTGATAAAGGCAAAATTGAGACTCTCCCGATCAATAATGTAACCCAACAAAGCTTTCTTTGGGTGTTGAACAATGGATTCATTTAGAGATGGCATTAATGAGTTGCTAATAAAACCCAACCAATATTGAGCAGTGATATTGATGTCTTTCTTCTTAATAATTTCCCCCTCTACAATCCACGGAGGTGTAGCATCGCTCAAAAATGAGGAAAGCCACCCCTTCAACTCTTCAAATAACCACTTTAATTTATCCGCCAAATAATGGTGAGTCATCTCTGTGTAATTCAACTCATCATTGATATCCATCTCACCGTACTTCACTTCTTCCCCTATACCTCTATAAATTCAATTGAGGTTAGTTTTCTAGAGTTTTTCTTCCCTCAAGGAAGAAATTGAGCATAGCCTTCATAAAATTCTTTAATCCATGTTTGGACTTATGGGCGTCGCTGCTTAGTGAAAGGCAAAATCATGGTATTTAATTATACGCCAAATTTCTGAGTATCTTTCCACCACACCATCCGTGGACAACCACTTCTTTTCTAGAGTAGTACATAACCCAACAACCTTTAAAAGATTAATAGAATGGGGTGCTACTATGGGAAGTACCCAAGAAACCACACCAGCCAATAGCTCCTGAACTGCCTTATAACATAGTTTGATTCTGTTTCTTTTAGTACATTGAGGTTCGGGCACTGGATGTGAATTGTAGTTGTGGAACCCACATCTGCTTCTTTATCGGACCCCATCCATGTATACTCAAATGAGTCCTCGCCACCACTATCAATCGTACTTCTTTCTTCAACAACTTTATTCTTCCCTTGCCACTCACACATAAAGATGTGCATTCAATGGGTTTAGGATTTTCAGCCCGTTCGGATATCACGAGCCCTTTTTCCTTCTTCTGAGGTGGTGGATCATTAGGAGTGGCATTTTTTTGGACTGGAACTTCAGGATGAGGCATATTTGCATAGTAAAGCACACAAAAACTATTTTGGGTGAAAGGTTAGTAAACTAGTATATTGAACTAGCGCAAAAAAAATTTGATACTTGCCGAAGTGATTTGGTGCATCGCTGAGCTCACTTAGCGACGTGAAGAATCATCACTAAAATTCACAGAGTCTTTCCCTCAAAAAACTAAACCAATCAGTGATTGGGAGAATAACTTGGCGACTCGGCAAGGTAAACGATCATCTCCAAAATGTTCAGAGGCTCCCCTACACAACCTTTGCAATTAGGCAATGGGGGAAGACCAAGTACTTGAACCAATGTAATAGTAACTAAGGACTCAAAGCAAAGCTAGTAAGTAGTGATAGACTTGAACCAAGGTTGATAATGATGGTGTACTTGAACCACAGCTAAGAAAGGCCAGGGACTTGAACCGAGGCGATAATACCTAGGCAAAGACTTGAACCCCATTTGGTGGGGTGAATTAGGGACTTGAACCACGAACAGAGGCGAGTCAGTCAGAATAATGATCAGCGGCCAACCTAGTGTCACGAGGAGTACCTCCAATCCAAGTGCCATCAATAAATTACTCCAACCCAAACCACATCTAACCAGAATTGATTAATAGACTTTGGAACCAAGAACCAAGTGATACAGGACCAATAGAAGAATAGGACATTATGGAGGTAAGGTTCCAAAGCTGTGTTACTGCCTAGATAAAACTCAAACTATTAGACTCAAGTCTGCTATATCAGTCTACAAGGAGCTAAGCTGTTCGAAACGACATCGGAGAAGTTCTAAGGCCAAACAGCATCAAAATTGCGCAAGTCTAAGGCAATACTAGTCTAAACCTAGATTAAGGCCAAACATGACTCCAAAGACATAAACCAAAGGTACAACACACACCACAGGGTATAAATGACCAAAAATAACAGGAGACATGCTTTAACAATCCAAAATTTTCTGAATATCATGCCTAGGACATGAATTGTAGGAATTTAGCATGCTCGATGCCCAAACCCCTCCAAGCTCATAAAATTTAGTATGAAAATTCCTAAACATGCTTAGTCTAAAGAGTAGAAAATCGTAGCCTACCTGTATGCCGATCGCGCACACTCCAACTCCTAAAACATGAGATTTTCCCTTCTGAACGGCCTTCAAACACTTCCACTCTATCAATAATAGAATCATAATGTTAATACGGTCACTTTGACATTAAAATTATCGAATTTGGAGATGGACCAATTTTGTAGTCAAAAATGGGAATGTGGGACCCACTCTATAAATTATGGAATTAACTCTGTACAAAGGTCCTCTACGCCACCCCAAACATGTTCTTTAAAGAGGAACACAATTCGATGCTCAATACAACCCAATCACACATATGCACAAAAATTATATTTTGATCACTATTAAAAACATAGGCAACAACTAAAGAGAAAAATTACCTCAAAAGAAGGTCCTAAAGTTGAAACCAACTATACCACGACATCTCTCACAAAAAAAACCACAATTTAAAGCTTTGGACCTATATTGACCAATATATGATTTTCCAAAAATTCCTCAAATTCCAATCTGAAATAGACAGTGCAGCAACTATAATTGAAAACCTCACCCCCAACGAAGCTCCTAAGTCACTTTTTGATCCTACCAATGCATTCCTCGCAAAAAATCCCACAATTTAAACCCAAGAACCACTCAATTCGGACTTGAAATGCCCTAGAAATCAACTTCTCAAGTTTCAAAAAGCTCATCTCAAAAACCATCCAAACTAGCAGCAAAAACTCGAAAGTTACCTCAAACGGAACACCCACGATCAATTCCAACACTACTATGACATTCTACTCAAAATTCCATGCGAAATGTGCTTTTGAAACGCTCAATTTAAGCTGAAAATAAAGAAGAAATTTTCTCATAAAGATGGAACAAGTGATGAAAATGACCACATTTATAGAGGTGGGGGTGCACCAGATATGGTGCACCAGCTCACTAGCACATCATTTCCATTTTAAAGTCTCTGATGGGGTGCTCGAGATTCATTTGGAACCTCGTACGCACATAAAAACTATGCTACCCCACTGAATTCGACATTCTGGACTCAACGACGCAGTCAAAATATCCAACAGAGGTTATCTTGACAAAAAGTAGATCCCATGCCCAAGCACCGTTTTAAGCTAAAATCCACAAAAGCTCCCATAATGAGGCTGGAAGCCCCGAGACACGCACGAAAGGCGTTCTATACCAAACTAGACTTTCTAGAGTTAACTGCGCTATCAGAATTCCCATTCCGGTATGTTTTCCAAGAATATTGACCAAATTCAACTATTAGCCAGTTTTCAAGGCTTAAACGCCAAATGGCCCCAAACATGTACCGATTACCATGATACATGTGCCGACCATAGTCTAATTTGGCCATTGCAGAGCTGATGGAACAGTTAAAATTCCGTTCTGAGGTCATTTACCTGAAGTTATGATCGAAGTCAACTTTTTAAGTTTTAAAAGCTCCAAAATAGGGAAATGGGCCTAAAACCCAAATGAACGACTAGGCGATTGAACAATCAGTGTTAGCAAGTCATAAATGATTTGGGATCGCTACAAGAATGTACTAAAGGACAAAATGAATGCTTTATTTTAAAAATGACCTAGAGGGTCATTACACCATTAAAATAGCCAAGCCTAAAAATAGATAAAATAAAACTCAAGAAGCACAAAAATTACACAGGAAAGAGAAAAGATCTAATACTTACTTGGACAAGGGTGTAAAAAAAGAGCGTTGGTGGTTCAGTTTTAGAGAATTGAGGGAGACATATGCTAACCCTACCAACTAGGAGAATGACTAGAGAGCAGGAATAGTAAAGAAAAAAGATATTGTATGGGTAGGCATCCTTTCAAAATACGGTGCACTAATAACTGAACTGCCATTAGTTGGGTTTTTTCTAATTCGATTTGGACGATTTTCAGTACAATTCATTTGGTATGATCCTATCATATTGGACTTTTAAATTGGGGTTTCTCTACTGAAATATATGTTTTCAAATAGGGTTCTTTGGTTAGTACTATTCAAAATTTAACATAAGGTGTCCTGCATTAGCCACTAGCGTCGTTCGTAATTTATTAATTTAATTGATTTTTTATTTTAGCATTGTGGGTTGACGTTGTTCATTTAAATCAGTTCCAATATTTCCCCGGCATCACTGCTATAAAGAACTAATTTCGAGTGGTAAAAGAATAATTTCACATAAACACGCTCTATTCACATACTAGGCTTAGCATAAAAGCTCTTCTCAAAATCTTAAAGACCCAAATGGTGTAGTCACTTCACATAAATATCTAACAACAGTGGTCTAAAAATTTAAAACTAGTTCTTCTATAATTATTATCTCAATTAAAGTCGTTCTAGCTTCAAAGTAAAAATCACATTATAGAGTAATATTTCTTTAACCCAAGGACATTGATTTCGAAACTTCAAATTCAGAGAATGCTTAGTCGAATTCACGGCTATAACAAGCAGAAATACCTCTTCGAACTAGACTATATTCAGTTATGGCGTGTATACATGGGTTTTTTTCAACATATTTCAGTTGTTCCTTTTTTAAAAATAAAAAGAAAATACTGATAAAATTTACCTAAAGACGAGGAAGATGAACAGGCAGGCGGCGGCTGGCTAGTAGTGGGCAGAGACACAAGGTGGATATTTAAAAAAAATGAGAGTTGTACGCATCCCGTGCGAGGCACGTCTGAGCTATACGAATTTGAAATGAAAGGATTCGGTGTGATGAGGTTTTGGGTTCATTTGGATTGGTGCGTCTGTTGGAGAAGAATATCCAAGGGTGTATGTGTACTATATTGTGAATTGAGTGTATGCAGTGGGTAGTTGATGTTGTTGTGTTGTTGGGTTGTAATGGTATGTTGTGGTTTTAATTGTAAAGGGAAAAGGTAAAGCGAAAACTAAGCATATGTCCATAAAAATAAATTAATTACAAATATATACTCCTTTATATTTAAGCTCCCTAATTAATTTTAATAAATACCTCTTACTTTGTAGCTTTAGTTATTTAGCTTATTTTTAATTCTTTTGTTTTTTATATCTCTACTTGTTCTTTTTTTTCTTTTTATGTCTCTTTGTTCATTTGAATTTTTTTAAATTATTTTATTCATTATTTCTTTTCACATCATAATCTGATTTATACGCAATATTTATTTCATATACTTCCTTTCCTTTTTTTCTCATTTATTTCTTTATTCCTTTATTTTTTTTCTCTACATCTCTTCTTCAGGTTTCTTTTTTTTATTTTTTATACATTTTTGTTCCTTTATTTTTTTCAAATTATTTTATTGTTTATTCTCTCTTCACACCATAATATAATTCAAACTCAATTTTTATTTTATATACTCCTTTTCTTCTTTTTCTCTTTTTCTCATATAATTTTTATTCGTTTATTTTCTCTATTTATTTTCTCTATTTATTTTCTTCCATATTTTTAATTTTCTCCTTTTTTTCTATTTTATTAGTTCCTTTTATTTTTTTTAAATTTTTTATTATATATACCTTTTATTTTCTCATTTTTTTCCTAATTAATTATTTATTCTTTATTTTTTTCTAAAATCATTATATTCTTTATTTTTTTCAGCACCATTAATTTTATATTTTTGGTTATTCTATATTTTGTTTTTTATTTTTACTTTAAGTTAAAAAAAAAATTATTTTTTATTTCTAAATTTCATTCAGCGACACCTCCATGATACCATCATATGATGATATGGTATCATTAAAAATTATTTCATATAATTAGTAATACTCCTCAAATCATATATGATACCATTAGAGTATGTGAATATACTGTTTTGGTAGCACTAATGTTACCTTCCTCCATTCATTCATAATACAACTCATTCATTAATGATACCTTAGCAATATGGTCTTTTCTATTTCGTAATTATTTAGTATTCAAGTTGGAGTTAGAGATACATCAGGATTTCCTATTCCCATAGAGAGGCAGGAGATACAGGAACCGCCAGCCGGATCGACCAACAAATGATAGGCCAGAGAGATAGGTTCATTTGACTAATTAGTGATCCCTGGTCCTACCTAACACAGATGTCCCTGAAATAGGGGTTTGGTTGATTGAAAACCATAGGCAGGAGTAGGACATTCCATATAAATCTTTTTGATCTGCTAGTTGGCGGTCCTACCTGAACTGGTCGAGAGAGATGTACCCGCACCATATTTTTTCGAATCGAAAGCCCCAACTAGAGATGGAATTCTAGAACCTATATATATTAACATGGTATCATCACAGGATATCATATATTGACATGGTATTATTAAGAACTATTTCATATATTGATAACACTCATCATATCATGTATGATACAATTATAGTATATGAATATAATATTGTGGTAGTACTAAGTTTCCTCCATTCATTTATTTACAAAAATACTCATTCCTTAATGATAGCATAATAATAGGGGTATTATATATATATAATACCACAGTGTCATTAATTAATGAGCAGTCCTTCAAGGGAAAGGCTCATAGTTTCTCAATAATACCATTACAATATAACATATGCTGACATGATATCATTCATGTGTACTTCAAATAATCAGCGATACCTCCATGATATCATCATATGCTGACATGGTATCATTAATGATTATTTTATATAATCAGTAACACTCCTCAAATCATGTATGATACAATTAGAGCATATGAATACATTATTGTGGTAGCACTAATGTTTTATTCCTCCATTCATTCATAATACTACTCATTCATTAACGATGCCATAATAGTATATATATATATATATATATATATATATATATACAACAACAATAATAATAACCTAATGAAATTCTACAACATAAGGTCTGGGGAGGGTAAAATCTACGCAGATCTTACTCCTATCAAGGTAGGGCGGTTGTTTTAGAGAGACCATCGGCTCAAAAAAAGCATAAAAAAGGTCAGATAAGGCTAAGAAGTTCAAAGCATTATGGAAAAAAAAATAATGAATAACGCAAATAATGAAAGTGACACAGATAAAATAGAGTAATCAAAGTACAAAAAGTAATAGAAAGATAATAACAGAAGTCAGAGCACAAGAAATTATAGTGCGCTAATGCGCCTACTAATATGGAAGAATAATGAGACTATGTACTAGCCTTTTACATTAATATGGATCATCTACACCCTCCTATCTAAGGTCATGTCCTTGGTAAGTTGTAACTGTGCCATGTCTTGTCTAATCACCTCTCCCCAATCTTTCTTCAACCTACCCCTACCTCTTCTAAAATCATCCATGGCCAACCTCTCATACCTCTGCACTGGGGCATCTGTGTCTCTCATCTTCACATGTCCAAACCATCTCAGTCGCATTTCCCACATCTTATCTTCCACCAGGGCCACTCCTACCTTATCCCGAATAGCATCTTTTCTAATCATGTCGCTCCTGGTATGCCTACACATCCATCTCAATATACCCATCTCAGCTACTTTCATCTTTTGAATGTGAGATACCTTAACTGACCAACACTTCACCCTATAAACATAGCCGGTCTAACCACCACTTTGTAGAACTTGCCCTTAAGTTGTGGTGGAACCTTCTTGTCACATAACACACAAGAAAAGAGCCTCAATTTCATCCACCCTGCCCTAATACGATGTGTGGCATCATCATTAATTTCTCCACTGCCTTACATAATAGACCCAAGGTACTTAAAACTACTTTTCTTTTGGATGGCCTGGTCACCAAGCCTAACTTCTGCGCCAACCTCCTGAGGTGTCTCACCAAACTTGTACTCTAAGTACTCTCTCTTGGTACTACTCAGTTTAAACCCTTTAGACTCCAAGGTATGTCTCCAATCCTCCAGCTTAGCATTAACTCCGCTATGAGGTCTCATCAGTCAGGACTATATCATCTGCAAAAAGCATACACCATGACACCTCACCTTGAATTTGTTGCGTCAATCCATCCATCACCAAGGCAAATAAAAATGGACTAAGGGCTGATCCTTGATGCAACCCCATCACAACTGGGAAGTGCTTTGAGTCCCCTCCTACTTTCCTTACCCAGGTTTTGGCACCCTCATACATGTCCTTGATCACCCTAATGTACACCACCAGTACACATTTAGCCTCCAAACATCTCCATAGTATCTCTCGTGAAACTTTATCGTAAGCCTAGTATGTAAATATATATATATATATATATATATATATATATATATATTGTTATGGTATCATTAAGGCTTTCTATATTTCATTCATGTACAACTAAATTATTTTTCCATGATACCAACACATTCCTTTAAGGGAGAACTCATATTTCTCAATGATACCATCACAACATATCATATACTGATATGCTATCATTAAGGACTATTTCATATATTGATAACACTCCTCAGATCATGTATGATACCATCACAGTATATGAATATACTATTGTGTTGTCACTAAGGTTTTCTTCATTCATTCATTTACAAAACTACTCATTTCTTAATGATATCATAATAATATATTCATAAACTGATATGGTATTATTAAGGTTTCTACAACTATTCATGTACAATCAACTCATTTCTCAATGATACCACCACATTATATATATAATCGTACGGTATCATTGACTAATGAGCAGTCCTTCAAGGGAGGAAATCATAGTTTCTCAATGATACAATCACAAGATATTAGATACTGACATGGTATCATTAATGATAATTTCAGATAATCAGTAATACTCCTCAAATTATGTATGATACTATGACAACATATCTATATAATGCCATGGTTCATTGAGGTTTACTTCATTCCTTCGATGAGACCTTCGTGATACTATGACAATAGATCTATATATTATCATGGTATTATTGACGTTTACTTCAGTTCTTCAATGACCTTTCATAATATCATCACAATAATTTATTTTATTTTCTTAAAAAGGTACAAATATAAAAAGAGAAAAATGAAGAAGAAGATAAACTAATAAAAAAAGAAAAAAAAGAAAAAATGAAAGAAAGAAATAATTCAAATTTTACCAAATGTTATCTCTAATAAAGGGTAATATGAAGAAAATAAATGATAAAAGAATAAAAGAGGACATAAAAATAATAAATAAGAAAATAAAAAAAAGTAATTTATTTTATTTTCTTGTAAAGGTAAAAATATAGAGAGGGAAAAAAGTTAAAAATAAGACAAACTAACAAAAAAATAATAAAAATATTAACAAATAGTATCTCTAATAAAGGACAAAATAAAAAAAATCAAACAATAAATGAGAAAAGAGTAAAAGAGAAAAAAATAATAATAAATGAAAAAAGAACAAAAATAATTAACGATATGACAAAGACAATAAATGAGAAAAGAACAAAAATAATTAATAATAAGATAAAAGATTTGAGTTGGGACGAATTGGGCCTAAATTTAAAGGTGTTGGGCAAAATTGGGCCTAAACTAAAGGGGGTATGGGCTGTAAATATTTTGGGCGGAATGGGTATTCAGGGAATTACATTAGGGTGGGCTATGAAATGGTAAATAGTTTCACAATTGAGTCTATTTTGTATCTTTTTCCAAAGGTTAGGTAAATGGATTGGGCTTATGTTTGGGATTTGGAATGGGAACTGACAGGAAAAGAGTCAATAAGTGGTTAGAATTGCAACTAAGAAAGGGTCACATGGGTTTAAAAACTAGCCGATAAGTTAAGAATTTAGCCAATATTGAATTTAATTAGTGAAATTGGCTAAATAATAAATAATAATTAATTAATAAACTTCTTAATCTTAACAAAATAAAATAACAAACTTAATTATAAACTAATTAAACTGAAAACATAAATTACTAATTTACAAAATAATTAATTAAACTACTAATTTATGAAGTAATTAATTAAAAATGAGAGTTATTTTGAAACCCTCGTACTTTTTAGAAAAAACTGTATCTGTCATCCAATTTTTGATACGTATTTACCCTTGAAGCATTAATTTTCAGGATTATTGTATAACAAGCGCATAATGTCCACCTCCAACTTTATTATCATATGTAATGTCTAAATAAATATTTATTGGGCTTCTTACGTAACTATACAGGTGACACAAAACAATCAACAAAAATGATCAATATTGTATAAATAGTTGTATAATGTATATATAATGTATCAATATTGTACAAATTATTTATCAGTCTGTATATATATGATGTATAGTTATGTATCTAAAATCTATGTACATCCATATTCTTCAACCAAAAACTATATATAATATAAAACTAGCTATTTATGTTTTTCTCATTTTTTGACTTTTCTCATTTTTTTCAACTATTTAATATATTACAAAATCATCTCCTTAATTCATGCCTCTTCAATTACATAAATTTTACTCTTAATTAATATTATAACATCATAACTCTCAAGCCTTTCATTTTTCATAGTCATAACCCTCAATAATTTAATGTACAATATATCTTTTTCCATTTTAAATTTTTTTTCTTTATTTTTTTTATCAATCATGTGGTTAATAAGCAAAATAGATGACATCAAAAAGATGATGGATAATATATAATCACCACTTTGATGAATATCATAAATATATATATTCTTCATAATTTCTTCTTGTGTCATAATAACCAAACACAATTTCCTCAAGATGAAAAAAAATGATGACATTGTAAGATTCACCAAAGAGAGATGATCTGATTAGTACAAATTCATCAAGATATGAAGAATGAAGATTAATGATGGCAACGAAGATTCATCAAGAAAGGTAGGCAAATTAGTTTGGTAAAGTAGAAGTTTAAGTGATTTATATATACGTAAACACATTTTTATTATATTATTTTAATATATTTAAATAGTTATTTCTCCAAATACAAGATGTGTATCCTTCAACAACAAGATGCTATTTCAAATTTTTACATTTTATGTATCAAAGGCAACAAAAAATGATCTTCAACTGATTATTTTGTTGCTAATATAAAACTTATTAACATTTCATTATATAAATTTTTACCTTTTATATATACAACTATTGAGGAAGAATAAAAGATGTTTGAAGAGATATTCAGTATTTTTTGTAAAAATAAAAACTACTTAAATGGGGAAACTAATCAACCCCACCATCACACACACCCTCGCCCTATAATATTTATCTAGATTATATAAATATTTTGGAATAAGATTTTCTACTATGTTCCGAATACAAAAAAAATTACTTATTTTCTTAATTCTTCGTACCAAACACACCCTATGTGATTAATTATGTAAACTCGTGTCATGATTAATTTTATGCATATTTGTCTTATTAAACATGTGAAAAACCATTTTGTAATTGGTCACGATCCGAGACTACCCCCCTAGACGCGATACAGTGCTTAGAGCCACAAGTGACCTCAAGCTAACCTCATGGCATGATATGACACTAAGATTCATAAATAACACATGATATAACTAAAATGTGGAATACATCATGAAAGGTCTAAAGGAGTCTAACATATCAAAATAGACAATAACTAAAAGATCATAGGTTGAATCTAACTATCTGTCTGAAAGCCTCTACTATATAGGTGAGTTTCTAGGACAAGTCCCTATCTAAATCCAAAATCTTAAAAAAATTGAAAGAACCAATATTGAATGAAAGATAAACTCGTCCTTGGATGATGAGGACTCACCAACTAGCTCACTACTATTAGGAGATCTGTACTAATTGTGAGCATGATGAGGAACGTCGAGACCTATTTTATGAAATAATATAGGCAAAAACATATGCGGTCAGTGTTTGGAATGTACTGAGTATGAGAAACATAAAAAGGCAAATATTATACCTGAACATGATAAGTCTGTAAAATATGTTGATGCAATGATCAAGTATAATGCATGAATATATACAAACAAAAAACCTAGCTGCCACTGCCAATAAACTTTAGCTAACATTCGAGTGAATTTTTGGTGGAAATGACCTCCAGTTCAAATGGTTATCCCCCCACTGGGGTTGACGTAAGTGAGAAAGAAGTAGAACCAACATCCAAACTTAATTGTCTGATAGTTTTATGGCCCAGGAAGAAAGTGAAGCCTACTATGATGAA
Source organism: Solanum dulcamara (assembly GCF_947179165.1). Taxonomy (NCBI): domain Eukaryota; kingdom Viridiplantae; phylum Streptophyta; class Magnoliopsida; order Solanales; family Solanaceae; genus Solanum; species Solanum dulcamara. Next base: position 35,990,890 of record NC_077237.1, on the reverse strand, counting down.
GCCAATCGTATACTTGTATGGGGAGCCAAGGATTGTATGGAAGGAAGAGAAAGTGGAGTAAATGATTATAAAAGAGAACTTTGAATTTGTTGTAATAGGGAAATTTTCTTATGGGTGGCCAGAGATTCAAGATTTAAGGAAATTGATCCCTAAACAATGTGAGCGGAAAGGGGAGTGCAATATCAGATCATTAAGTAACAGAGATATATTGATTAGGGCTTCTTGTTTGGAGGATTATGTGAATCTATTATCAAAGTCAAGTTTTTATATAATGCATCGTGGATGGACATATCCAATAAGAACTTTGAAGTGGGAGCCAATGTTTGATACGGAGGAAGAGATGTCAACGAAGATTGAATGGATATCCTTTCCATCATTGCCTCCTAATTTTTCATAAAGGGAAGTAGTCTTTTCACTAGCTACTATAGTGGGAAATCCATTATAGATTGATTTGGCTACTAGAAACCAAACTCGACCTAGCTGTACTAGTATTAAGGTAGAGGTAGATCTGCGGAGAGATTTCCCAAAAAGGATCAATGTGGGAATGAGGAAAAAGTCAGGAGAGATTATGGAGAAATGGATCAAAATTAAATATGATCATGTGTCAAAATATTATAAAAATTGTGAGATACAGGGGTGTGATGAGGAACAATGTTTTGTAATTCATTCAAAATTATATCCTAAGCAGAAAAAGAAAAAGGCGAAGGAAATGCAAAGAAGTAAGTTGGAGAATAGGGTGGGGGAAAAGGAAAGGAGGAACTACAAAAATCAAAGGATTAGGAAGAGTTCAGAATGCAAACAAGAAAGAGAGGAGTGGGATAGAGAAAACAAGGTGAAGGAAAACCTGAACAAGTTTGGAATAGAAAGGCAATTCAACAGAAAAAGTAGAGTGTCACAACTGGTAATAAGTTTGAAATCTTGGAAACCCAGGATGACAATGGGGATACAAAAGGGGAGAAAAAAGATAATGACAAAAATATAAATATAAAGCAATGGGTAGAAGAGGTGTTCCAAAAGAAAGACAAGGGGGAAAGTGGAAGTGAATCACTAAATAAAGGAGGAGAGGAAAATGGTGGGAAAATATTTATGAAGGGAAGGGCATTAGTAAGGGGGTGATGGTATAGAGGGGGATATGATTAATGATAAGGAGGAAATTAGTAGTAACATGGAGAATTCTGACAAAGGGGGGGGAATGATAGATAATGAGAAGGGATAAAATGTGATGGTCAATGAAAGATTACCCGACTTGGAGGAGCCTATAGAGGAAGAAATCTAAGTGAGGAGAGATAGAGAGGAGGATGATGATATTGAGGGTAATATAGAGAAGGTAGTGAAGGAGGGTGATTTATCACCAAGATAAATAAAATTATTAAAAAGTGGAGCCAGGAGAATAAAATCGAACATGTTAACAATTCCCCTTCAGGTAAAAACAAGGAGTAATAAGGACAGGGTTGGTGAAGTTTCCCAATGATTGAAAAAGCTATATTTTGAAATATTAGGTCTATTAAATCTCAAAATACTTTTGAGAGCTTACTGAATCTAAATAAACATCATAGATATTGCTTTATTTCTCTTATGGAACCTTTTTAAGGCCATATGAGTTTGATCATTACAAAAGAAAGCTACAAATGCAAAATGCATATTGCAATTCATCAAATAAAATATGATTTTTTTAGGGTAATGACTTGGAGGGAGAGATGATCAGGCACAGTGTGCAGCAAGTTTCCATGAAGTTTACCAAGAATAGGGTTTAGTTTATTTGTACAATGGTGTATGCTAGATGTGATGCCCTAGAAATATTGGAACTATGGGAGGATTTGGGGGATTTAGCATCGGATATTTGCATTCCTTGGCTTGTGGGAGGTGATTTAAATGTAATATTGAGTGATGAAGAAAAACAAGAGAAACTAGAGTTTACACAATATGAAGTAATGGATTTCCATCAGTTCATCAATTCATGTGCTTTAGCAGAGCTTAAGTTTGTGGGAAGCAACTTTACTTGGTGGAACGGGAGAATAAAGGAGAAGTAGTGTTCAAAAGGTTAGATAGAGTATTTGGAAACCAAGAATTCCACAATATTTTGCCTACTAGTGAAGTACACCACTTAGTGAGACAAGGGTCAGACCATACACCTTTACATGTTATATGCAACTCGGAGGAGGAAGTTGTGATCAAGCCCTTCAAATTCCTCAAATTTTAGACAAGGCATCCAAAGTTCAAGAAGCTGGTGACAGATAATTAGAAGATGGATTTTATCGGGTGTCCATTCATGGAATTTCAAGAAAAGATGAAAAAGTTGAAAGGAATACTAAAAAAATGAATAGGGAGGCTTTTGGGAATATCTTTATATAGGTGGAAACTCTAGAAGATGAGGTTAGAGTTAAAGAGATTCAGTTGGAAGTAAACACTGATGCAAAGAATAGAGTAGAATTTAAAAAAGTAGAATTGGAGCTGAAAAAATTCATGTACATTGAAGAGGAATTTTGGAAGCAAAAGGAAGGGATGATGGTATAAAGATGGAGATAGGAACACCAAGTTCTTTCATAATTATGTAAAAGGAAGGAGAAAGAGATTATTTTTGAAAGAGATTCAAACTTAGCAGGGGGATGTGGTGAACTCTAGTGATAAAATGGGGGATGAAGCTATTTCTTACTTTGAGGAGCAGAAAAAACCAATGGAAATGATGAGATGTTGCAGCTGATTCCTAAACTAATTTCTAATGGTCAGAATGAAGAGATGAGGAAACTAATCAGGATGGTGGTTTTTGAACCAAATGGGGATAATACTTGTGGACCTGATGGATTTTTTGGCCTTTTCTTTCAAAGTTGTTGTGAAATAATAGGGAGGGATATACCAAGAAGAGGATCCTAAGATTCATATCTCACACTAATTTGCTGTTATTACCAAAAAAAGAGAGAGTAGTGAATTTTACAGATCTTAGGCCACTAAGTCCAAGTACTTTTGCTAATAAAATCATCTCAAGAGTATTGCATTAAAGAATAGCAAAGTGCTTACCTAATATCATTTTAAAGAATCAATCTGGTTTCATCAAGGGGAGAAATACAACAGAAAATATATTGTTGGCACAGAAAATTATAAAGAATATAAATGTGAGAAGGAAGCTTCACAATGTGGTAGTGAAATTGGATATGGCACGGATATATGATAGAGTGTCTCGGGTCTTCTATAATGATCCTCGAGGTAATTTTTCTTATACTACTTTTATTTCATTGTTTAGAGCATTCCTATAGTAACCCTAGGACATTTATGACTTGTTGGCGTCGGTAGCTTAGTTTTTTGGTCGATCATTTGGATTTTGTACAGGTTTCCATGTTAGAAGGCCTTTATAACTTGAAAAGTGATTTTCAAGTTAAAGTGCATAAAACGGCTTCAAAATGGATTTCTAACAGTTCTATCAGCTCTGAAATTACCAAATTAGGCTATAAGCATGGTTGACTTGAGTCCTGAGATATTGGTGCGAGTAACCATTTTTGGCATTTAGCTTTGAAAACTGGTCAGCAATTGACTTTGTCAACAATCTTAGAAAAAGCACACGGATGAAAATTTTGATAAAGCAGTTAACTCTGAAATATCGAGTTTGGTCTAGAATAACATTTTGTTCTACTCCTAAGGATTTCGGACTCATTTCGATCTCCTTAGTGGAATTTGAGTAAAAATGACATTGGGAGTGAGACCCATATTTAGTCGTAACAACCTTGTACGGAATTTTTGACTGCGCTATTGAATCTAAAATATCGAATTTAGTAGAGTAGCATAGTCCATTTGCGTTTATAGGGTTTCAAACGAATTCCAAATAGTACGTCGGAGAACAAAATGGTGGCCTATATATAGTGCATCAGGTTCAAACTAGTCCTTTTTCCATATTTTGATGAGATGTTTCTTGGTAATTTGGGAGTCGATTTGAGTGATTCAAAAGCCTACATCTTATGGGATTTTGAGGAGAATGTCGCGGAGGTATCAAAATTTGTTATTGGCATATTGTTCGAGGTAAATCCCCAATTATTGCTGCTGGTATAGCTGTTTAGTTGGGGTTTTCATCGGAGATTTTGAAAAATTCATAAGTTGATCATTTTATGTCTGAATTGGATGATTTTTGGGTCTATCTTGTGTAATTTTTCTAGATGATCACTATGGTGTTGTCAAAATCTTCAATTTGAGCTTCGTTTGAGGTACAATTATTGTTTTTGCTCCTGCATTAGCTGATTTTTTTATTGGAATTTTGATGAACTTTGTGAAGTGATTTCTTGGCCAATATAGGTCCGAATTTAGTAATCCAAAATTCTAAATTGCGGGAGTTTTCATGAGGATCGTTATGGTATAATTGGTTTCGACTGTTTAGGCTTTATTTTGATAATTTTTTCATCTTAAGATACTGTCCCATGCCATTTTTGGATTAGATTTTTGGTGAATTTTGAGATTTGATATCTTGAGCACTTTGGGTCCATTTTTAGTGATTTTCGAGGCTAAATTGTGGGGTTTTCCATAAGGAACGTTGGGGTGTGTTTGGTTTTAGCTGTGGAGACTTCATTTCTGGTATTTTCTCATATATCTGTACTGCCATAGTTATTTCTTAGCTAAATTTGAGCTTTTCTTGTGCGTTGCTTTTTAGGTGCTTTTGGGCCCCAAATTGTGTACCATTTTGGTATATAAGTTTGTAGTGTTGTTTTAAAACAGTTTTTAGGGCCAATTCCAGAATTGGTTTGTCTCCAAAAATTGCGATTTTAGTGTCTAAACAACTGTAATGACGTTATAATTCTATTTTTAATAGCGTAGCATCATTCAAAGGTCGTTCAAAAAAGAAAAGCTCCAGCTAAGTGATTTAAAGCATGCGCAATCGGCCTACAGGTAGGTTACGACTTTCCTTTCTTTAGGTTGAGCTAGATTATTTGAAAATATCTTGAAATTATTGGAATGTTGGGGTTGGGTAGCTTATTTACATGCCTTAGGTAGAAATCATGTCTTAGATCCTATTTAGGGTATTTCAAAAATTAAAAACATGTGATCCTTGTTGTTATTTGGTGGTTCTATTATCAGTTTCTATCTCATATTATTGGTATTGGGATGTATGTTGGCCTTAGTGTAGGTTGGTGGAACTTTCTTTAGATGCCCCGGTGTCACTCCGCTGGGCTTAGATCCTTATAGAATGGTGTAGCAAACTAGAATCTGGTAGTTAGGCCTTAGATAGGCAGTAACTATGATCCCATGAACAACCTTATCCATAATTTCCTAAGTTTATGACTTTTGGGATTCATCGGTGTTCCTAAACCTTGTGTTCGACTTATTTCGGTTCCAATTGAAGCCCAAGTATATATGATGAGTTGGTTATTTATGGAAGAAGATCTATGAACATGATATTTTATATATTTGTGGCCTGGACTTGCTAAGGAAAGAGAGCTTTAGGTGATTTACTAGGCATCTGCTAGAAAAAAAGAGTTGGATTAGCATCTGGATTAGATACTAGCGTGGAGCATCAGGGTGCAGGCCCTTCCTCTATGAATTTACTACTTATAAAGCATCGGGGTACAAGCCCTACATCTAATGGTTCATTATTATAAAAGAGCTTTGGGTTGCAGGTCTTGCCTCTATTAATTTGGCTATTTATGGTGAGTATCAGGGTTACAGGCCTTGCCTCTACCATAATGTCAAGTTGGATGAGTATCCAAGGTTACAGGCCCAGTCTCAGTCCTTAGGGCATTCACTCCTGGAGAACCCTAGCTCCTACCCTCTTTAGTGTAGTCATTCTGTGTGCTCGGTGGACTTATAGGGGTTTGCTCGAGTTTTACTTTAAATTGCACACGTGTGTCCCTATGGGGCTTATAGAAGCCCAGTTGGGTGTAGTTAGTGTAGATCCCTTAGATTATTTTAGCCTATATTTATTACTGATACTTTTCCTTACCTTAGACATTATATTATGGCTTCTGATGTGTTACACCCCACACTCTTGAGCTCGGAATGTCTCTTAAGCTTCTTAGAAGTTACTATGTGATCCGGATAGTCTACAACCTATTAAACAACTCCAAGTAAGGGAGAATAAGACACCCCGTGAGAGGGGAGGTTGGATATAGAGTCGTGAGAATCCGGAAAGAGTTGGAGGCCAAGAAATGAGTCATAGGACTCGGTCTACCTATGTAAGCTACTAATTTAGAAGTTTTATACACTTGAGCTACTTAAGGATATACTAAGCTTACGTAGAAAGGATTACACGGGTTCTTAAAATAAGACGAGATTACGAACCCACGGGGAAGAGGAGAAGACGACACGTGGCAGTAAGAGGAGGTGCCACATGGAAGCTTAGGAAGGTGCCACGTGGAAGTAGGTGATCCACCTTCTTGGGTTCAAGTAGGTGACCCACCTACTTGGGGGTGGGCCCACCAAGGACATGTGGCATCCCCTAATTGGTTGCCTAGCTATGTTGGTCCAATAAGGGTTGGACATATGTCACCCTTAGGGTATGACACATGTCAACTCCTAAGCCCACCTATATATGCTTAATATGTGACTAAGGAGTTCATTCCTTATTCAAAATTTCAGCCAAGAGCTGAACAAAAGGGAAAAAACGAAACCTAAGCCTAAGAGAGAGTACTATGGCGGCAACAAGGAAACCAAGGTAAGTTTCCAAGTTTCTCTCCGTGAATTACTTACCTACAGTGTTCCTTAATCAAGGGGAGATTTATATATGTATCTTATGATGTCTAAGGAATCATTTCTTCAGCTTTACACCTAGAAAAGGGAGAAAGGAAAAGAGAAAAATGCTAGGGACACAGGGAGAGGGAGCTACGGATTTGCTTCAAGAAAAAGGTAAGGTCCAAGTTTCGTTCCATGAATTAATTAATTATGGTATCCCGCGGTTATATAAAGATGTCTAATAACAATAAATTCTAATTTGGGGCAGCGAGGAAGTCATACAAACATTCCACTCAATTTCAGCGCGTCTAGAGAAGTTCTGAGGCGCGACTTGGCGAATTGTGGCCAATTTCGGGTAAGGTAAGATTCCTTCTTCCAATTTTAGACTTATGGTGTTTTCATGGAGTATTTTTCACTCCCTATAGGTGGCTGTAAATGTGGAAATATCATTGGAACACTTGACGTTCGAAACAAACTAAATTGTAGTCGTTGTAGTTGAATTGTCGTCGAAGTAAAGTGTTGTTCTTGTGAGGTGATGTTGCAGGGGAGTGGTGTGTTGTTGGAGGGCCTAAATGTTTTCTAAAAGGGGTATGGTTACTTCTGGTTGAAGCCACACAACCCCTCATTTCGTATAATTAAAGGTTCTATAAAATAAAGGGTAGACACCCTATTTTGGTATGGTAGCTCCGAACGAATCGTTTGGAGATTATGTTGTATATTATTGATGTGAACTTCTTAAACATATGTTGTAGGTTGTTGTTGGTTGGCTGTAGGTATTAGGAGTGGAATTAGAAATTCGGATAGGGTATATTATAGGGGAGGTGCTGCCCAATTTTCGTAAATGCTTTAACTAGTTAAGGAACTAGTCAAGAAAGTAAGTGAAGGGTTGAGTTCTATAAATACTTATGTGTAGCCTAAGGTGCTGGAAAGCTAAGAGTGGTTGATATTTGTATTACTTTCATGTTGAATAGGTTCAAAGGACGACGAGGAAAATAGGATAAAGAGTAACTCATAAGAGGTATGTGAAGCTTCTCTTGGTATGTTTTTGGTATAGGTATGTAAAGCCTATTCTTTCTCTTCTTCTGGCATGTCTTAGTTGTAAGTTAAATATGATACGAGCTCTGGGGTAACTCCATTCTTGAACATCTCTTATTTACTTTTGAACATCGAACTCTTATAATAGTTAAACTAGTTCCCTGGAAACTTGTATATGTTAAAGAAATAACAACTATATAGGCTCCTAGTCTGAGAGACTAAATGACAACACGTGCTTCTGAATTCATAAGCGGTTAGCATTACTGTAGTACATGTCTAGGGTCCCTGAGATCCTAACTGATATAGCCCCGAGTGAAAGTTAGAGGGCACTTGACAATTATATTCCTACCCTGATCTCCAAGTGATAGTTCACTTGATGACTTCATTGAGTCTCAGATCATGATTTAAATTGTGTTTTGTTTCTCACTACTCTACTCGTGTATACTGTAACACTTCTTTCATCGCGCCCGGGCCGGGAATAGTAATCGTGCACAATCCACTACATTGTTCATTGTGCCCTCACTAGAGGGATGGGTACGTATGTATATATATGATGATATGATGATGTATTGTAATAAGAAGGTAATGGTACTACAGATATGATTCACTGAATCCCTGATAGGGCCAGCTATATTGAAAATTTGAGCATGCATGATTTTACTTTTCCAGGTACAGGTTTCTGATTTGATATTTTATCCCCTGCTTCTCTATTTCAGATATGCCTTTAGTCGTATTGCGTTATGGCTTACATACTCAGTACATATGTCGTACTGACCCTTTCTTTTCTGCGTTCATGCCCACAGGTACAGATATAGGTTTTGGAGTCCATCAGCGCAGGATTCAGCTTAGCTTAGCTGGAAGAGGCTCCATTGTATTGGAGCCTAGCTTTTGGTACTGACCATTAATGTATAGAATTGTTTTGTCTATTTAGGGGTAGGCAGAGGCCCTGTCCCGCCATATGTTGTCATTGATATTGTTAGAGGTCTGCAGATATATATATGTGGGTTGTATATGTCAGTTTGGTTCAGCTGGGTCTATATGATATATAGTACGTGTTGTTATGTTATGGCAGCCTGGTCGGCTTGCGTGCCCTTTCATGAGGTGATTCAAATGAAAGAGGCTACAGATATACAGAATATTATGACCCATAGGGGTTCTCATGTACGTATCATGTTGTTGTAGTTCGGTTTGACTACACTTGATCTATGTGCATTGCATGTTTATAATTCGATGTGACCACAGCTGATAGATATGTATATGGGGGGTCCAGGTCGGACCCCAATTGCGGCCTACGGGGTTGGGTCGTGACATGATGAGTTTATTCCTCTTTTTCATATTGCTTTCAGCTTCCTTTCTCAGTCAGCCTATAATTCCTATTGGGTACCTTATATATGATACGCATACTACACTCTACATCTACTTTCGTGATGTAGGTTCGAGTACCTACTACCGTCGTTGATAGATCGAGTTGTTACAGCCAGATCTAGAGACTAGGGTGAGCACATGCCATTTTGAGATCATTTATGTCTCCTATAGCTTGAATGGCTCATCTTTTTGTACTTTTGAGACTAGCTAGTGTTGTATATATATTTTTGATCCACCTTTGGGACTTAAACTCATTTTATTATGGTAGCAGCTCTATATTAATGACTTCTAGGTTCTAGGAGGGATTCATTTTGCTTATATATATATATATATATATATATATATATATATTTTTGGCTTGCTTTGTATTATTTCTATTTTTCTTCCTCTCTGTTATTTAGTCTCTGCCCATATACCCTTACTAGTAGTTCCGGATTATGGGTTTGGCTTACCTACCAATGGGTAATGGTAGGTGCCATCATGTCTTGAGAAATCAGGTCGTGACAAGTTGGTATCTCTCACTCATCTAGTATAGTCTTGCGGATTAGTGTGGAAATGCCCATAACCCATCCTTAAGAGGCTACAGGATGTATTTAGAAAGAACCTTTCATGTTGTATCAGTTCGTGCATTTAGTGTGTCTTATTGGTTTCATGAAATCTCATTTGTTCCCCTCTTTTGCGGGGATGGATCGTACCCGCGGTCCTATCGGTGATGATGACCCATCAAGATTAGGCAGGCCTAGAGGCTGACCCCATGTCATAGGCTAGGGAGAAGCACTAGTCCCTGATCCAGATATAACTCCCGAGTATGTAGAGGAGCATTGGGATACCCTTATTCCTCCTTCATCCACACCAGTTATAACCCCTGCTTTATAAGTAGTGATTGCTCAGCTCTTTACACCTATCGGGGTTATGCCATAGGCTCAAAACCCCCACTAGTAGTTCTAAAAGGTGTTTCTTATGGGAGAAGAAGATGTTGGGGGTATTTCAGAGGTTGTCACCCCCAACATTTTCTAGAGCCATTGGCTAGGACGCCATGGACTTTATGACTACTTTCCAAGAGCAGCTTCACTCCTTAGGTCTTGTGGAGTCCAGAGGGGCCAACTTCACCGCTCTCCAGTTTCGTGGGCCAGCCAGGTAGTGATAGCGCTCCTACTTACAAACCAGGTCTGCTGGGTCACCATCATTGACATAGGCTCATTTTATAGAGGCCTCTTGGCTAGATACATCCCCAGGAGCGTTAAGGAGTAACTCTAGGATCAGTTTACATAGTTAGAGCAAGGTCATATGACAATCGCCGAGTATGAGGTCAAATTCCAATAGCTATCCCGACATGCCACTATGATTCTACCCACTGAGGAGGAGTGAGTATGGTATTTTATATGTGGGTTGAGGCCCCACTTAAGGTTAGGGATGGAACACTTGGTTTCTACAGGCCGCTCTTCCTGAATATAGTGGACCAATCCCGTACTATAGAGATTATTCATCACCATGTCATAGGAGGTAGCAATAAGAGGGACAAGCAGTAGGGCTGCTTTAGTGGGTCCCAATCTAGGTGCTAGGAAAGCTATGACAGGCCCCGCCAGCGGTTCCAACATGATAGATACCAGCAGGGTCGGTCCAACTAGCTGGTTCAGGTAGCCTTACTAACAGCTTAAGGTAGTAAGCCCTATTTAGGGGGTTCCACTATGGGTCAAGGCTCGAGGGGATCAGGTCTTCTTCCTTCCTATTGCGGATGGGTTATTATAGGGCACTCAACTTTAGGTTGTTTTGATTGTGGTTCACTAGAGCACTGGTCTAGAAAGTGCCCCAGCTGAGCTAGACCATTGGCAGTAGTACCACCTCCACATGGAGGCAGAGATTGGGGTAAGGGCTAAGGAGGTAAAGGTCAGCCTTAGGGCCATAGTAATGGCCAGTAGGGGATTCGGGGAGATCCGTGGGGAGGTAGGTCGGGTGGTAATTCAGATGGATATGGCAGAGGCCGATGGGGACATTTTCATGCTGCTCCAACTAAGATAGAGGCAGATGCATTAGATGATGTCATCACAAGTACCATCTTCATATGTCTGTTGTATGTTTTGACCCCGGCAGGGGATTCTTCAGTAGTGGATTAGGTATATAGATCTTCTATGGTGACTATTCAGGGGCATGAGACTCAGGCTGACCTTATTCTATTAGATATGTTGGACTTTGATGCTATACTAGGAATGGATTGGCTTTCCCCTCCCCATGCAGTTTTGGACTATTATGCTAAGACCGTTACCTTAGACATCCTGACATTCCCTCGATCTTGTGGCAAGGTGCTTATATCCACTCACCGACAAAGATTATATCCTTTAGCGAGCTTGACAACTAGTTGTTTTTGGGTGCTTGGCTTACTTAGCTTATGTCTGAAATGTGTCCACTGAGGCGCTTTCCATTGATACAATTCCTATGGTTTGGGATTTTATTGATGTGTTTCTTATAGACCTACTTAGCCTACCTCCGGAGAGGAATATTGACTTTTCCATAGACTTGGAGCCCAGCACTAAGCCCATTTCTATTCCACCTTACCATATGTCTCCCGTAGAGCTCCGGGAGCTCAGTACTCATCTTGAGGATCTCCTAGGTAAGTGATTTATTCATTAGAGTATGTTTCCATAGGGTTTTCCATCCTGTTTGTTAATAAAAAGGATGAGACTATGTGGATGTGTGTTAACTACAAGCAGCTAAACAAGGTGACGGTTAAGAACTATTACCCATGTCTCGCATTGATAATCAGTTTGACCATCTTTAGGGTGTTGCATATTTTCTAAGATTGATTTGAGGTCTGGCTACCACCAATTTCGATATTTCTAGGACTTTTTTCAGACTCGTTATGCCCACTACAAGTTCTTAGTGATGTCTTTTGGGCTTACAAATGCCACAACAGCCTTTATTAACCTTATGAATCGAGTATTCAGACCTTATCTTGACCCCTTTATGATCGTGTTCATTGATGATATCTTAGTATACTCGCAGAGTAGAGAAGAGTATACATAATATTTGAGGGTGGTGCTCCAGACTTTGAGAGATCAACAGTTTTATGCCAAGTTCTCAAAGTGTGAGTTTTGGGTAAAGTCTGTGATATTTCTAGGGTACATAGTATCCCAGGAGGGTATTATGGTAGATCTGGCAAAGATTGAGGCTATCCGTGGTTGGACTACACCCATATCCATTTTAGAGATTCAAAGATTTGTTAGATTGGCTGGTTATTAGAGGCGCTTTATCGAGGGTTCCTCCACCATTGCTGCCCTATTAACCTATTTGACCCGTTAGGATGTCCCTTTTGTAAGATCCAAGGAGTGTGAGTCAAGCTTTTGGAGGCTCAATGAGTTGCTTACCATCGCTACTATTCTGACTCTTCTAGTTGAGAGAGAGAGCTTTTTAGTATATTGTGATGATTCTAGTGAAGATCTTGGGTATGGTCTGATGCAGCGAGGCCGGGTTATTTCTTATGCATCCAAAAAGTTGAGAGCGCACTAGCTCAACTACCCCACTCATGATTTAGAGTTGACGATGGTAGTTTTTGCTCTGAAGATGTGGAGGCACTACTTATACAGGGTCCATTGTGAGATATATATATAGATCAACGCATCCTACAGTACCTTTTGAGTTAGAGGGACATTAATTCTAGACAGCGGTATTGGATTGAGCTTTTAGCAGATTATGACATCTTTATTCTCTATTATCTAGGCAAGGCGAATGTAGTAGCGGATGCCTTAAGCCAGAAGGCAGAGAGTATGGGAAGTTTGGCTTACTTGCCTATTGTGGAGTGACCCCTAGCCTTGGACATCCAGTCTTTGGCTAATTGGATGGTCAGGTTGGATATCTCAGATTTTAGACCAATTTTGGCTTTTGTGAGAGCTTGGTCATCTCTATTGGATCAAATTCATGGATGATAGTTTGAGGATAGAGCATTAGTAGAGCTTCGAGAGTTGGTATTGTGAGGCTAGGGTGGCCAAGCCGCTATAAATTCAGATTGGGTGCTATGATTTGACAATTGACTAAGTGATCCTTCGCGAGACCCATGATTCCAGATACTCTATTCATCTTGGCAACGCAAAGATGTATCATGACTTGAGATAGAACTACTGGTGGTACGATATGATGAGAGATATAGCTGAGTATGTGTCTCACTGCTTAAGTTTCCAATAGGTAATGGCCGAGCATTAGTGGCCTGGTGGGGTGCTTCAGAGATTACCCATTCCCGAGTTGAAATGGGAGAGTATCACCATGGACTTTGTGATGGGATTGCCTCGGCCTTCTAGGGGTATTGATAGTATTTGGGTCATCATTGATCGATTTACCAAGTCAGCACACTTCTTGCCTGTGCAGTATACTTTCAGTGCAGAGCGTCTTGCTTGGGTCTATATTCAAGAGGTGGTCTATCTTCACGGGGTAACAATGTCTATTATATCAGATAGGGAGTCTCATTTTACTTCCAGTTTCTTGAGAGCTTTTCAAAGAGAGTGGGGCACCCTGATTGATCTTAGCACTACATTTCATCCACTGATTGATGGCAAGTCAAAGAGAATTATCCAGGTCCTAAAGGTCAAGGAAATTAACGGGAATTAGGGCAGGCTCTTTTCCTTTTACTTAGCTAGGTTTTCCGATTTTTTATGGAAGGAAAAGGGTGGATCTCTTTGAAGAACTAGTGAAGAAAGTGCATAGAATATTAATGTCTTGAAAAAACAAGTGGCTACCCTATGGTGGAAAATTTATTTTGATAGCAAACATACAGTCTATGCCTATTTATTTGTTATTAACAATAAATCCTCCTAAAGAAGTGATTGATAAGTTACACCAAATCTTTGCTGGATTATCTTAGAGAAAATAAGGAGGAGAAAAAGGAAAACATTGGGTAGCATGGTAAGAGATGTGTTTTCCTATGATAGAAGGAGGGGTGGGATTTAGATCGCTACATGATGTGTCGAAAGCCCATTTTTGCAAACTCTAGTGGAATTTTAGGACAATTACTTCACTATGGAAGACATTTATGTGGAACGAATATTGTAAGAAGCACCATCCCCTTATTGCCAAAAGTACTGGGGCATCCCATGCTTGGATAAAAATTGTAGAAGTAAGAGAGGAGGTGGAACATAATTTTTGGTGGCAACTTAAAGAAGGAAATGTCAGTTTTTGGTTTGACAACTAAACTAAATTGGGGGCCCTATATTATTTTGTGGAGAAAAGGGGAAATGAAGAAGAAATAGAAGCGAAGGAGTTCATTAAGGAAGGAGAATGGAACTTACAAAGTTGAAGACGATAATTTCAAGAGAGATGGTTGAATTCATTGTTGAAAGTATTAGTCCCAAGGTCTCATAGGCAGAAGGTGATAAACCTTGGTGGATGGGGAATACTAGTGGAAAATTTATAGTGAAATCTGCTTTTGAATGTGTGAGACTCAAGAAAGAAAAGATTTCATGGGGTAATGGCATCTGGAGTAAACAAGTCCTAATCAAAATTAATTTTCTACTATGGAGATGTTGGAAAGGAAGAGTGGCCACTGATGACAATCTGAAAAGAATGAGGATTAGTGGGACGTCTAGATGTTACTGTTGTAATGAGAACTATGAACAAGAGACAACGAAACACTTTTTCTAACAAGTCTCATAGCCCAAAAGATATGGAAACATTTTGTTGTTTGTGCAGGTATAAGTATAGAAGAAGAATTGCAAGAAGTCATAGCCAATTTGTGGGGATCATCCAAAAAAGTGAAAGAAAAAGCAATTTATCTAGTTGTCCCAACTATTCTTATGTGGAAGCTATGAAAAAGAAGAAATGATAGGGATATTACATATTATGAACTTCAGCAGCAATGCCAAGATGAGCTTTATAAGCTAGCTAAGGCTCTATACCCTTGGATAGAGGTAACTGGACAATGGGAAGGAAGGTTGAACATGATAAAAGGGCACAATCCAAGATTGCACTATTGTTTAGTGGTATGGGAGAAGCCAGAGTTAGGAAAATTAAATTGTAATACAGATGGGGTAAGTAGAGACAATCAAGGAGACAAAGCTTATAACTTTTGTGTTAGAAATCATGATGAAAATCTAGATATGCAGAACCAAGTAAGATAGGAGCAGGAAGTAATATGAAGGCTGAAATAGTGGCAATGCTAAAAGCACTAAGATACTTTAGAAGTAAGAACATTATGAATGTAATTATGGAAGAAGATTCTAAGGTATTAGCAAAAATGATAAGAAAGGGATGGAAAGTACCATGGTAGCAAGCAACAGAGATAGAGGAAATTAAGAAATTAACAACAATCACACAAGCACAAGTTAAGATATTTTTTCAGAGAGGCAAATCAGTTAGTAGACAAACTAGCTAATGAAGCATACAGATACAATGGAAAGATAGAGTGTGCTAATTTTCAATAGTTGTTAAAAGCATGGAAAGGAATTTTAAAAGTGGACAAAGCTAGCTTTCCCTACTTATGAATCAAGACTAAAATGATTTATACACAAAATGAGCAAGGATACACAGAGTACAAAAGCCAATATAGAGTCTCACAGCTATGGTATTTACACTTTAAATCTAGTCTATTACTCAGCTTACATAACTGTGAGATTTAAGCTACCTAGTCTACTCCTAGAATATGTCATCTTACAAAAAGTGTCACCAGCAAAAGGCGAGAGACTTGGAGTCAGATGGAGAGTTCTAGAATGGGGGCTATGAAGGAACTCCAGAAAGAAGGAGATTAGGATCACCTAGGAGTCTCCGTAACTACCACCTCAAGTGGATCAGTTAACAGGAGTAAGAGTGATTAGAGGCCGGAATAGAAGGAAAATAAGGAGAAGAAGGTTGAGGGACTTACTCGGAGTTGGGTTCTCATCACAATACTTTGCACCTCTTTCGAACCACCATGGGAATCCACTGGAATAGTCCTCTGCAAACACAGAAAAGATGAGATTAGATTCAGTTGCAGAGGAGACAAGAGTTAGAGAGTTTTTTCCTTTATGAGCTAAAATTAAAGGATGGAATGAGCACCAAGACCAAAGTATTGATAATCCACAATAAAAGTAAAGGGAAGGTTAGGTTGGACAAAGCTCCCAGCGGTGACATTTCTTGAGGAAAAAGGGAAACTCAATTTGGAAATCCTAGTGAGAGTGGCTATTTTTATAGATAACTGATGGGTTGTTGTTAATGGGCTAGAGGGAATGTTTTGTTTATTGTTTAGTTTGGTATTTGGCCTATCTATGTACATTTCATTTGTGGCAATAAAATGAACTATCAACCCAAAGTTGATTAAAAAAAGTATAAAGCAAAAAAAACTGAGTAATTTAACTGAAATATCTTAAAACATGATCAATGCAATAATCTGAAAGTCTGACTATGGGAGATACTATTAACTGACATTAATCATATTCAATATGGAGTTTAGTGTATTGCTCCCACACTAAAAAGAGAGTGACCATACTTGCCAAGATATGGACCATGATATCTTAGTTGAGGTGGATTCATTAAGCTAATGTCCAATCGGGATAAATTGTATGGTGACACGTAGTTCTGAGACTTTGGGATTTCTACTAAAGGCCCATGGACTTTGATCTAAAATCTTCATTTCCTGATGCTAAGTATTACTCTCATGGAAAAATATGTATAAACTGATACAGTAATAATCTAATAATATAGTAATTCTGATAATCTGATAGATATAGAATAGCTAATAAATCATGATTTAAACTGTACATAACTGAGACATACTTTATTCCAAAGAATCAAAATCATGATAACTAATAAACACCGAAAGATACTTGATCTAAAAATATCTAAATTCATGAAAATCTGATTATCGTGGATATGCACTTAAAATCACATAATTCTTAATCATGAAAATACTTGTATGCCATGAGTTCATAAAAATATTGAATTGTAATCAATTCACTCATAATAAGATTAATTACGAAGAAGAAATCAAAATTTAATAATAACCTATGAGAAATCATAAAACCTTAGAATTGAGAACTTATAGCTTGAAGAAATCAGAGCTTCTATGGGATTTAATGAGTGAAGAGAGAAACTCATTTATGAACGTCATACTTACCTTGAATGAAACCCTAGCTAAATATGGGGAAGAAGAATTAATTTTTGAAACCATTGATCTTATCTTGAGAGAAAACCTAGAAGAGAAGAAATTTTGATTTGAGAGAATGAGGAGAGAATGGAGGTTAGAGACTAAGGGATGTGTTAAATTCTCCTTTTAGAAAGTGGTAACAGTGGGAAAATGTTCTCTCAAAATATTAGTGAAAATCCAATGTCAGTACCAAGATCATACCACAAAATGAGTGAATATTCTCAATCAATGCAAGCATGTCATCACCAGCATTCAAACAAGGTACACATAGTCATAAAGGAAATATCAAGTCCTAGCACACCAACAAGACAAAGGTACTAACCTAGGATCCAATCGCTCCTAAATACAGTCTTGGGCCCAACAATAGATAATAGGTATGAAGGCATCTCAAGCCTACCGTTAAAAGGAAAGCGAAGTAATTGGGACAACTCAATATCAGATAGGGAGAGAAACTATCAGTAGGATCGGAGCCTTCCCCAAAACTATGTCATAACAGCTCCCAATGAGCACACCTAAGCCAACCCGTGGCTACGACGAGCCACAGAGGTATCAGGCACTAGCATAAGGCACACCCACCGCAACTGGCCCTGTTGGAAGCTATGCCTAACTATAAGCACAATGAACACCTGCTAAAGCACCTAAGGCTCAACCTAGCCTAAGTCCATCTCTACCAAACCAACATAAAGGATATAAATGCTAATTCAATACCATAAATGAGGCCTACTGCCTAAACTAAGGATTTTACGGGATCATTCTAATCTAAGTTCCATTTAGGAATCAAGAAAAATAAAATAAAAAGAGGAGAATCCTAATCTCGAATCATACCAACCTAAGTCATATGTAACATATACTAAACGATATCTAAACAATATCTAATAAAGTTCAGTCAAAAGGGGGAGACCGTAGCTTGCCTCAGAGCCGATCACGTGCGCTCTAAATCCACCAAATTGATGATCTACACCTCTGAATTACCCCTAATTGCTTCCATACTAACAAAATATTGATCATGGCATCAATACGAACGTTTTGACACTAAATTCTTATTTTTTGGAGATGGACCCAAAATTGAATCTAAAATGGGATTATGGGACCCGCACTAGGAATCCCAAATTTGACTCTGTGAAAAGGTGAATTTGATCTTGAAGAACTTATGTTCCAAAATTCAACACAATTCAATGATCGAAACTACGGGAATCAGTCCATGCAATAAAATGATCATAAATAGAGAAATCAAGGAAGAGGGCAGCCCTTTGGGCACAAACTTACCTCAATGTATCATTTTCCATAGCTCCCCAAACATCCACAGCATCGACACGATCAATACGAATGCACTGGACTTAGAAACACTCAATTTGGACACCCAGATCTCTCACAATCATTGTTTGAACTTTGTAACCAAAGCTGAAATACGATTGTCTTATAACTAAATGACGACAAAAATGCTCTCCATGAATGTGGAGGAAAAGGTCCACAAACGTGGATGCTAGGATCCTAAAGCTCTGTGAATGCAAAGAGAAAAACCATCAAGCTCCATAAATGCGACAGGAGCCTTGCGAACACGGAGGCCAACTTTTTAGGCCTTCGCAAACATGGCGCCATGCCCGCGAACGTAGAGACCAAGTACTATGGATTCCACGAACGTCGCCCATATGGCACGAACGTGAAGACCAAAATGAGTATGCACCATCTAATGCACATCAGCTGATTTTGGCCACTATTAAAACTCCAATGAGGTGCTCGGGATTCGTTAGGAACCCTGTGCGTGCAAACAAACTATGCTACCCAAAAAAATTCAATGTTTTGGACTCAACAACATTTTCAAAATTTCCATTTGAGTTCATCTCGATAAAAAGTAGATCCCACGCCCAAGAGTTATTTTAAGCCAAAATCCACAAGGAGGCTCAGAGTGAGATCGGAAGCCTCAGAAACCACACAAAAGGTCATTCTAGACCAAACTCGATATTCCAAACCTAATCGCATTGAAAATTTTTCAATCCGAGCACGTTTACCCAGAATGTTGACCAAAGTCAATCTTAAGCCAAATTTCAAAGGCTGAGGCACCAAACGACCTCAAACTCGCATTGAATGCCTTGATGCTCATACCAATCATGCTTCTAGCCTAATTTGGCCATTCCAAAATTGATTATATTGTCAAAATTCATTTCTGAAGTCATTTTCCTAGATTTTTTACCAAAGTCAACTGTTGTAACTCCAAGAGCTCCAAAACAGAAAAATGGGCATTAACCCAAAAGAATGACCAGATGACCGAACTGTCAGTGCCAACAAGTCAAAAAAGATTTTGGGATCTCTACAAAACAGTTCTAAATGCTGAAAAGATCAAAAAATGAAGGAAATGACCTAGAGGGTCATTACAGTTAGTTATTAAGAAATGACAATATATAATTGCTGGAAGAATGTTATAAGGTCTTTGCTCATTCATTTTGTGTCATCTAGTTTCCGTTATGAACCTGTTGACTTTGAAAAGTCGCAAAGTACTGAATAAACTACAAGGGTACGTGAAAATATAGAAATAGCAAATTCATGTAAATAAGCAGAAATGGCCAAAACTAATTGTAAAATATAAAAAAATTCAACTATAGAACAAGTCATTTTATATGATTGTGAATTTGTTTGTCCATATCAGCCCACACTTCATATGCTTTTGTAGCCTCATTCTCAATTATATGTTTCCTTATTCCTTTCTCAAAAAAAATATTTTCTTATTCCTACACTTTTGAAATTTGATATTGACAGTTGTAATGCAACCCATTTTCTAATATTGGATGTCTAATTCAAAGATTATCATAAACCATATAAGAGATCATCAGTTGCTTGCCCTTTATTCTAATATGCATTCAAACAACAAAGATATGCTTCACTTGGAGGCTGAAGGCTTGTCCTTGGAATCAAAACTTATGTTTTGCACTAGAGGTGGCGGATCTCAATTCCTAAATTTGTAACCTGACCTTTCTAATAAGAAGGTCGAAATTGCTTTTGTACCCAAAATTCAAGTTCTAACAAAGGTCTAGGATTTTTGGAAAATTCTAGAAAAGTGGAGCTTGAAGCTAAGAAGAATCCTGAGAAATATGATATTGAAGCTCTTATCGGTGAAGAATTTGAATACATAGAGATGGACTTAATGTTGGTTGCCACTAAACTTCACACACAAGAGGTTGTATCAACTGTTGAATCTGCAATAGCAAGTTACCAACCAGTAACTGATCTGCGTACCAGTAATATGACAGAATCTGAAGACAGTACTGATAAGGATGACATTCAGTATAGCAGCACCAGCAGAAGCGATGACGATGATGATGATGGAGTTTCTTCTCTAGGAAAAGAATCTAAGCTTACAAGAAAAGATTCTCCTAAGAAAGCACTGAAGAGGAAGCGACAGTCAGGAAACCAAGCAAACATAGTTGAGCTTTCTTAGCGCTAAAGACATTATTAATTTGAGAAATGAGAACATAGTAAGTGTGCTTCTCTTCCATGTTCCTATAAAACTTGTTTTAGTTCTACCATTTTATATCTTGAAATGGTCGTTTTGTTTCACTATCTAATTGTACCATATGGTGTTTCTTTTAAACAAATAAAAGAACAAAACAAAAACTAAGCTAATCTGTTTTTTTCTCAAAAATGTATAAGTTGCCTCCAAAACTTATTCAAAAAGTTATTTACATATTTTTACCATAAGATCTTTCCTATCCTTGTCTAAAGTGGAACTAATGTCCCTTAAGAAGTGATGTGACCATATGTGACAAGGAAATTGGAGTGAACCCATATAAGTTACAGATTTTTCTCATACTTTTTTTATTATTGAATTTTTTAAAACATGAAAAGTGAAATATAGGGTCTATTTTTTTATAATTCTTTAACTTTACCCCAAGAGAGAAGATGAAAAAAAGAAAAAAAATTGAAGGAAAAAACCCCTAGATTTCCCCCGTTACTCCTCTCAGTTATGGACACCTCCAGACTTATGGTGTATGCTTAATAAGTTGAGGAGAACAAGAGGAAAGATAGGGAGAAGCACCAGTGCAAGAGAGCTAATGTCCCAACCTGAATTCGGGTGTGATGACACTTATCTATTTCCACCGAATAAGTCAGCCTAAAATCTAAAATTTATAGAAAGATAATATGGAAGCAATTTAAATAGAATAGATATAGATATAAAGTAAAATACTTAATAAACTACAGTGACCCCCAAAGACTGATTGTTACATATACAAGACTCTAATACAACAAAAATAAAAATAAATACAAGTCTCAATGTCTTTGTGTAAGACCCCGGAAGTTAAAAAGACAAAACAAAGAAAAAAAGCTTGGAAAATGGACTGGGTCAGGGTCTACGACTCAACCTATGAGTCGTAGGGTCTTCTATGAGTCGTAGGAGGGACTCGAGGGTAGATACTAAGGGTTGGAGATTTGGTTAACTCAGGAGGTGAGTCTACGAGTCAGTTGAGAACTTATAGAAGTGATGATGACTCATAGAAATGGGTCATCACTGTAGTATCTAATTTTTGCAAGAATACAGGCCTCAGGACTTTTTTATGACTTAATAGGACGAATCGTAGAAATTTTGACGAGTGTTAAAGGAACTCGTAGAAGAAACTTTATAGAATCAAAATCAAAATTTTCAGAGAATAAGAATCATATAGCACATGTTCATGACCCGCCTAGCGAGGTAAAGTCTACCTTGACAAGTAGATTCTCCTTTCTTCCATTGTATAGGGAGACATCAGAATTCTATGTTATAGCTCGCATGGTCTTATTTTTGGTTATGGTTCTATCCCACATATGTATACTCTCTTCATGTACTCTCTATGATCTCATGTATGACTTTCAAGTTCTTTGATCAACTATGGTTTTCTCATGATTCTACTTATCATCTTATATGACATGTACACTATTTTATCATTGCGTCTTATGTCAAATATTACATAGCATGCTCGCATAATTAGTACATTCAAACTTACTAACGCATACTTTATTGCTTATATTATATCATAATATAAGGGACGCGGATCACATCGATTCACCACGGGGCTAGTTGAGTTTCTATAATTCGAAGATTGGTGAGTCCTCATCTATTTGAGGCAAGTAATAAGTTACTTCTTTCAAAAGAAATTGTTATTTTATATTGAAGGTAAGCTAGAAACATGTCTTAGGCCCTGCCGATACTGATTAGTAGAGGCTTGTTTGACACACTATGTAGAATCTATGTTGTCATATTTTCATACTTCTTATGATACATTTTCTTGAGACTTTATTATATTGTTTCCCCTTTATTTACACCTTATACATAGTTACAATATGTCAAGAGGCTTGGTTGGAGAGCTTAGGGATTTTAATCGTTGTTTCACATCTAGGGTCTAGTCTGGGTCATGACAAACTTAGTATTAGAGTATAAGGTTTAAGAGTGTCCTAAGGAGTACAACATGCCATGTGAAGTAATTTCTTATTCATAGGTGCGAAGTGTGCCACATCTATGAATAGGAGTCTATAAGGTGTCTTAGAAAATCCTCACTTCTTTCATTATCTATGTCATGCAATAGAATATATTCTAAATCTTTCTCTCTCTAACAATTGTTCTTTGTGATTTTGATAAAATGCATCCAAAAAATGGAACTATGCAAAGAGGGGTCAATGTTAATAGAGGCCAAGATTCTCCGGTCCCTCAAGCTAATGGTCCCTTACTCGAAGAAGTGAGCAATGCAAAGTTCTGGACCACTATTACTATGCTATCTCAAGTTGTGGCCAACCAAGGGGTTGTGGATCTTTCTAATGTCCTACTCCGACTTCTAGGGTGAGGGATTTTGCAAGGATGAACCCTCTCAAATTCTATGGTGCAAAAGTTGATGGAGATCCACAAGACTTCATTAATAAGGTGTATAAGATAGTGGACATTATGGGGGTGACTTCAGAAGAGAAAGTGGAGTTGGCGGCATACCAACTCAAGAGTGTTTCCCAAGTTTGGTATATTCAATGAAAGTCTTAGAGAGTTGATGAAACTTATTATTTAGGAAACCTTCAAGCTTGCCTTTCTTGATCATTTCTTTCCTCTTGAACTAAGGGAGGTAAAGGTATTGGAATTCATAAATCATTGGCAGGGCAACATGGGGATGAGGGATTATGCCCTCAAATTCACCATACTATCCAAGTAAGCTCTTTGTTGGCGATCCACGTGCCTGAATGCGCTAATATCGGGGGTATTTGACTTGGTTGCAAAGGAATGTCAACCCGCTATACTTCTTAAGGAATAGACATATCTCGGCTCATGACATTTTCCCAACAAATTGAATAAGAAAAACTTAAGGAGATAAGGATGAGAGACTCCAAGAGGGCTCGATATGAAGGTGGGTTCTTAAATGCTAGGACTGGTGGTGGTAATGGTCGCTGTCAACAAGGAAAAAGATCCCAAGGTCAAGGTTTGGGAAAGAAGTTTAATAAGTATAGGATGTCATACCCTAAGGTTCGAGGTAGAGGTGTGAATGCTAGTAGTCCTACATTTTCCAAGTGTGGTAAGTATGGGAAAAATCATGGAAAAAGGTGTTTGATGGGGACAGATACTTGCTATGGATATGAAAAGATGGGCCACAAGAAATCCGAGTGCCCTAATGTTGCCAACAAAGGTAGAGAAGGTCTACTTCAAGGCAAAGTTACTTATAAAAAGCAAGTGCAACAAGGTTCCCAAACTCAACAAAAGGGCGGTCAATGCAACAATTGATTTTATGCTATTCATGCTACGATAGATGCAGATGAGACTCCCAATGTTGTTACGAGTATGTTACGGGATTTTAACTTTGATGTTTATGCATATTTTGATCAGGGTGCCAACTTGTCTTTTCTTACTTCTTACCTTACTGTGAGATTTGATGTGTGACCCAAAGTATTATTAGAGCTTTTTTTGGTTTATACTCCCATTGGTGATTCAGTGTTAGCCAAAAGATTTTATAGAAATTATCCCATGTTGGTTTTGATTAAAGTTATTCCTTGTGATCTTGTTGAACTTAAAATGACCGATTTTGATATTATTCTTGGTATTGATAGGTTATATGCCTTTAATTCGGTGGTTTTGTTTGCATTAAAGATTTGGCGTCACTATCTTTATGGAGTGCATATTGATGTGTTCACTAACCACAAAAGCTTGGAATATGTGCTCAGCCAAAGGGACTTGAACCTTAGGCAAAGAAGGTGGCTTGAACTTCTAAAGGACTATGATATGGGTGTGTTATACCATCTGAGGAAAGAAAATATTGTAGCCGATGCTCTTAGTCGATTGTCCATGGATAGTATTGCTTATGTTGAGGAAGGTAAGAAAGAGTTGGTTAAGGATGTTCATAGATTGGCCCGTTTAGGTGTTCATTTGGTTGATTCTAAGGATGGGGGTGTTCTTGTGCATAATGTCTTGGAATTATCTCTTGTGGGGGATGTTAAGGACAAACAAGACCATGATCCGATTTTGGTTGAATTGAAGAAGTCGGTTGCCGAAAAAGCCATAGTGGATTTCTTCTAAGGGGGAGATGGGGTACTCCATTACCAAGGTCGTTTGTGTGCCTAATGTTGATAGTTTAAGAGAGTTGATATTGAATAAGGCCCATAGCTCTTGGTATTCAATCATCTTGAATACACCAAGATGTATCGTTATTTAAGGGAAGTGTATTTGTTGAATGGCATGAAGAATGACATACCAAAGTTCGTGGCTAAGTGTCTAAATTGTCAACAAGTGAAAGTTGAGCATCAAAAACTAGAAGGTTTAGCTCAAGACATTGAAATACCTACTTGGAAGAGGGAAGGTGTGAATATGGACTTTGTGATGGGTTTTCCTCGTACTAGAAGGCAACATGATTCTATTTGGGTTGTAGTGGATCGAATGACTAGGTCGGCATATTTTCTATTAGTTAAGACTTCTTATAGTACCTATGACTATGCTAAGTTGTATATTCGTGAGTTGGTAAAGCTTCATGTTGTTCCCTTGTCTATTATAGTGGATCAAGCTCAATTCACTTCACATTTTTGGTAGCCATTCCAAAAGGGTCTTGGTATGAAAGTTAAGTTAAGTATCGCTTTCTACCCTCAAACTAATGGACAAATTGAAAGAATAATCCAAACTTTAGAGGATATGTTGAGGGCATGTGTCATTGATTTTAAGGGAATTTGGGATGAGCATTTGCCATTGATTTGAGTTTGCCTATAATAATAGCAATCACTCTAGCATCCAAATAGCTCATTTTGAAGCATTGTTTGGGAGAAGGGTGGTCCCCAGTGAGATGGTTTAAAGTTGACGAGATGGTATTAATTGGTCCTGATTAGGTATTAGATGCAATAGAGAAAGTAAGGCTCATTAGAGAAGGATTGAAGATGTCTCAAAGTCTCCAAAAGTCATACTCGGACATAAGAAAGAGACCTTGAATTTGATGTAGATGATTGGATCTATTTGAAGGTTTCACCCATAAAGGGTGTATTGCATTTTGGTAAGAAAGGTAAATTTAGTCTTAGGTATGTAAGACCTTATAGAATATTGAAGTGTATTAACAAGGTGGCATATGAGTTAAACTTGTCATTGGATTTGTCTATGGTTCATCCGGTGTTCCATGTATCTATGTTGAGGAAGTCTGTGGGTGATCCAAATTCCATTGTACCATTAAAAAGTATGAATGTTGAAGAGAACTTAACTTATGAGGAATTTCAGTGGAAATATTACACTGTAAAGTGAAGAGGCTAAGAAACAAAGAGGTTGCGTCCGTTAAGGTGTTGTGGAGAAATCAACAAGTAGAGAGTATTACTTGGAAAGCGGAAGCGGAAATGATGAAGCATCATCGGTATCTCTTTCCTTCCACTCAGGCATAAGGTATTAGGTTATTCTTTCCTATATCTTTTATATGCATGCATGTTCATGAAGATGATTTAAAGGTTATGTTTTATGCTAAGTTTGAAAAGCTCATGTTTCATGCATTTTGGCATATCTTTGGTATCATGTTTGGTTGCTAGTCCTTGTTCCATGTCCTTTCTATACTAGTTGAATCTTATTTGAGGACGAATGTTCCCAAGAGGGAGATATTATGAGACCCCAGAAATTTAAAAGACAAAACGAAGGAAAGAAGCTTGGAGAATGGACTGAGTTAGAGTCTATAACTCAACCTACGAGTCGTAAGGACTCTTACAAGTCATAGAAAGGACTCATAGGGTTGATTTTTAGGGTTGGAGATTTGGTTAAGTCAGGAGGTGAGTCCATGAATCAGTTGACGACTCGTAGAGGTGATCACGACTCATAGAAATGAGTCATCACTGTAGTGTCAGATTCCTTCAAGAATACAAGCCTCAGGATGAGTCGTTGAACGTTTGTTGAGTAGTAAAGGGACTCGAAGAAGGAACTTCAGAGAATCAGAAACTCAGGGTTTGTTTTAGGGATCTATCGGATGAGTCATTTCTACGACTCATCAACCCGTCTACGACTCGTAAGGTGTGATTCGTAGGGTCTTTTGGCCAGGTTCTAATGAGGGGTATTGAAGTCTTTACCTATGTTTTATTAGTGAATGTGGATAATTTTTTGGGCTAGATTCTTACTTATTAACTACCCTAAGTATTCCCAAACCTCGCATTCTCTCATTAACTCCAAAAATCACAAGTCTTATCTCCCAAGTTCCTCTCAAGGGTCTTCTTCATCACCAAGCAATTTCTAGGGTTTCCTTCAAGATCAAGTCTCCTTTTTCAATCTCAGCAAAAAAATTCACCAAGGTATGTGGATATTCATCCATGGGTACCTTTCACCCATGGAATTCTAAAGTTTTATCTCCAAAATTTTCTATGATTTTACTAATGAAAAGTCCTAACTTTATGATTATGCTTTGGGTCTTCTTATTCATAGTATATTAAATGACTATTGATTAAATTATGTATCTAATTGATATTATTTTCCTGAATTATGTATCGGTTGATATAAGTAGAATGATCATGCAAGTTTTCAATTCAAATTTCATGGTTTTCAAGAAAATTATTTATGTATTCAAGTTCTACTCTAATTTCAAGTATAAGCTATAATTACATATTACAAGTATGTTCAAAATATGGATTTCATGTAAGTTATGGAAAGAGGTGACTTAGGATCCTTAATTGGTGACCTAGAAACCTAATAATATGTATTGTGCAAGTATAATTTGTGTGGTTGAAAGATTTTACTCATATTAAAATTATAATATTAAATGAGCTACTCTATGAATTTTAAACGTATGAACAAGTGTATGATATATGTTAAGTACGATTACTATTTTATGTATTTCGTGGGATTTGACTTATCACCAAATGAGGATTCAGGTAGGATCTGACCTACGGGTCTTTATATAAAGTCTCTTATCTCATAACTATGTGCCACCATAGGATTTGCCTTTATGGCTGTAACACCCCCTAAATATTTTGCATATGGTATTCCATTCCTCAATGAAAATTATATTGTTTCTGTATTTTGGGCATAATTTTTCATACGGTGGTCTAAATTAGGTGATTTAAATTTTTGAATAACCACAACATCATTTTCTAATACTTTTAGGAAGACCATAGCTTAATATTTAAAGGCTACATAGGTCAAATAAATTAATCTTTGCAAGACCTGGTGTTGTGACGAAATAGAGTATTTGTAAATGAAAAATCATATATCGTTAAGCTTTCAGTTCTGCACAAAGCGCAGGTGGGTGCCGCCCTTTTGAAAGCTTAGTAACTGCGAGTAGGATGCTCCAAATCAGTTGATTCTTAAATGATATGAAAGAAGACCTCTATATCTACAATTCATATAAGATATCAAATCCTAATTAGGAAGTTATCTTGTTCAAACTTAACTCCGAAAAATGGTACTTCGTAAAAAAAAGATTGATCTTACCAATCATAGAAAATCTAGATCCATTTGACATCACCTATGACATCACAATCCTCTATTAAATTTTCAGATTTTTCTCTATAATTATTTTAATTATTGTTAGGTCCCTCCTTCACACCTATAAATACCCACCTTATTTCATCATTTTGTTCATCGAGCTTTCTCAAGTAAATTTTCTCTATATACACTTTTTTACTCATTCTCAAAATATAGTTTTAGTTCTTAATAGTGTAAAAATACTATTTTGGTGATTTATATACTCCGATTAGTACACAAAATGCTCCGACGAGGAGAAAAGGCCAGCATTCAAGAGTGTTCATTAAGTCCTCCGATTCTGAGTAAAAATTAGTATTTTAGGTATGTAAGGCTTCAATGAGAGTATTTCTTCCACTTTCATGCCTAAATTATTTTAATTATATGATAAATTATTATTTTCTTTAAGCTTTACTCTAAGGTATATGGGTGTTTATCCAAGGGTTCTTCCACCCACAGAGTTAAAGCTCTTTCAACTAAATCTCTTGATTTCAAAAAAAATGATTTTCTTATGGGTAATCCTTATTTCTACTTAATAGCATGAATTATAGTTACACTAATGATTATTTGTCTATTTTGATGCAAAATGATTTCATATGTATGAATTGATGGTTCGCAAGTATTTTCTCTATTTATTTCTTTAAAGGTGCTTGAAACTCATGGTGGGTTGTTTAAAACATGATTTTTAATTAATGGATTTCAAAGTATTTATGTATATTCATTTACATACATGTTTGAAAGTTGAAGTGATTTGAACCCACATAGTTTTACTATATTTTCAATGAAGTTTGACGTGAAAGCTTTGACTCCAAATTAATATTTATGAAAACAATGTCTATGATCAAAAGGGAGTCTTATGAAATAAAAGAATGATAAAATAATATGAATGATGGATTCTTTATGCAATAAGGAAAATTCTTGCATATTTGAATAATCAAAGGTTTTAATGAGCTATTCTACCAAATGTGATGTTTTGAATTCTCAAGTAATATGCTATGACTATTTTAAAGTATTAAACTATTCTGTGGGATTGACTTAGCACCGAATGGGTCATTGAGGTGGGATTTGGTGAGGAAATCCTAATAGCAACCCCTTGTCTCGTTAACTATGTGCCAACATAGGAGCCTTTATAGGCTTAGGCTAATGGATCCATGAAAGCCCTTAAAGTTAAAGTTAAAGAATGAATGTAAAGTTGACAGAGTTCTACCCTAAGCAAGTAGACTTCCTGGCCAACGTAGGGGGTTATTTTGGATTCCATGTAATAGCTCACATGATCTTAATGTCGGTTATAGTCAACTTCCCACAAATGAATGTTTCAAATGTTATTTACATGATTACTCATGCATGTATATATCCACTCATGTATGATTTAAATGATATCTACTTAATTACTCATGCATGCACTCATTTATGTACTCTACCTTATAAATGTCCTAAATACTTTGATTTTTAATGCATTCCTACATACTTAGTACATTCAAAGTACTAACTCATACTCTTTTGCCTACATGATATCACCATGTAGGGACCAATGCTCTTCCTCGTTCTCCTCCATGTGGCTAGTTGAGATTTTATTTGAAGGCTACTTTTGGTGAGTTCTCATGTTCTGGGAACAATACTCATTTATCTTTCTATCTTATGATATGTTGAGATATTTAGACACTTACTATGGCATTTCTTTCTATTATGATTGAAGGTGAACTAGGGACTTATCTTAGCCCATTAAATCTAAAAGTTAGAGGTATTGTTGGACATATGTAAGTTGAAGATTTACTATTATAATTTTCACTTATTTATTTATTGTTATTACCTATGAAAGTCTAAAAGATTGTTAAGAGGCTTGTTTGAAGTACTTTTAGGTTTCTCATTCGCCATATCACGTCTAGACTCAAGGCTTGGGTCATGAAAATGGCCTAGCTAGTGGATCCACATATATCACATATTTATGACCCACCTAGCGGGGTAGAGTCTATCTTGGCAAGTAGATTCTCCTTTCTTCCATTGTATGGGAAGACATCGGGATTCCATGTTATAGCTCGCATGGTCTTATTTTCGATTATGGTTCTATCCCATAAATGTATACTCTCTTCATATACTTTCTATGATCTCATGTGTGACTTTTAAATGCTTTGATCAACTATGGTTTTCTCATAATTCTACTTATCAACTTATATGACATGTACATTATTTGATCATTGCATCCTATGTCTTATATTGCATGGCGTACCCACATACTTAGTACATTCAAATTTACTAATGCATACTTTATTGCCTACATTAAATCATAATGTAGGGTTCGCGGATCACATCCATTCTCCATATGGCTAGTTGAGTTCTTATACATCGAAGATTAGTAAGTCCTCATCTATTCGAGGGAGAGTAATGAGTTACTTCTTTTAAAAGACTTTGTTATTTTACATTGACGGTGATCTAGGGTCATGTCTTAGTCCCTGCCCATACTGATTAGTAGAGGCTTGTTTGACACAATATGTAGAATCTATGTTGTCACATTTTCATACTTCTTATGATACATTTTCTTGAGACTTTCTAATGTTATTTTTGCTTTATTTACACTTTATTTATGTTTATGATACATCAAGAGGCTTCATTGGATCACTTCGGGGTTTTAATTTTCATTTCACATCTAGGGCCTAGTTCAAGTCATGACAAACTTGATATCAGAGCACAAGGATTAAGAGTGACCTAGCAAGTCCAACATGCCACATCAAGTCATGGGTGTGAAATATGCCACATCTATGAATTAGAGGCTATAAGGCATTTTAGGAAATCCTTACTTCTTTCATGATCTATGTCGTGTGATAGAGTATACTCTAAGTCTTATTCTCCCTAACGATTGTTCTTTACGATTTTCAGAAAATGCATCCAATAAGAGCACCTATACAAAGAGGGGTCAATGTTAATGGAGACCAAGCTTCTCCGGTCCCTCAAACCAATGTCCCCCTACCCGATCAAGTGACTAATGCAGAGTTCGAGACCACTATAACTATGCTAGCTCAAGTTGTGGCCAACCAAGGGGTTTTGTCTCATCCCAATGCTCCAACTCTGACTTCTAGTGTAAGGGATTTTGCAAGAACGAACCCTCCCAAATTCCATGGTTCGAAAGTTGATGAAGATCCTCAAGAGCTTATTCATGAGATCTATAATATAATGGACATTATAAGACTGATTTTGGAAGAGAAAGTAGAGTTGGCGGCCTACCAACTCAAGAGTGTTGCCCAAGTTTGGTATAATCAATGGAAGTCCGGGAGAGTTGATAAAGGTCCTAATGGTTAGGAAGCCTCCAAGCTTTCCTTTCTTGATCATTTTTTTATTCTTGAGCTAAGGGAGGAAAAGGTATTGGAATTCATAAATCTTAGGCAAGACAACATAGGGATGAGGGATTATGCCCTCAAGTTCACCAAACTATCCAAGTATGCTCATTCTTTGGTTGGTGATCCACATGCTCGAATGAGCCAATTCATATCGGAGATGTTCGACTTAGTTGCAAAGGAATGTTGAGATGCAATGATTGTTAAGGAAATGGACATATCTTGGCACATGATATTTGCCAAACAAATTGAAGGAGAAAAACTTAAGGAGATAAGGATGAGAGACTCCAAGAGGACCAGTATGAAGGTGGGTTCTCAAATGCTAGGATCGGTGGTGGTAATGGCCGCCCCCAAAAAGGCCAAAAATCCCAAGGCCAAGGTTTGAGAAAGAGTTTAGATAAGGATAGAATATCATATCCTAAGGTTTAAGATGGAGGTGTCAATGCTAGTAGTCCTACATTTTCCAAGTGTGCTAAGTGTGGAAAAAACCATGGAGGAGGGTGTTTGATGGGGACAGATGCTTTCTATGGATATGAAAAGATGAGCCACAAGCAATATGAGTGCCCTACTAATGCCAACAAAAGTAGAAAAGTTCGTCCTCAAGGCCAAGTTGCTCATAGAGAGCAAGTACAACAAGGTGCCCAAACTCAACAAAAGGGTGGTCAAAGCAACAACCGATTTTATGCTCTTCATGCTAGGAAAGATGCAGATGAGATGCTCGATATTGGTAGGGTAAGTTATGGGTCTTTAACTTTGATATTTATGCAATGCTTGATTCGAGTGCCAACCTGTATTTTGTTACTCCTTCCCTTACTATGAGATTAGATGCGTGCCCCGAAGTATTGTTAGATCCTTGTTCATTTTATACTCCCATTGGTGATTCGGTGATAGCCAAGAGAGCTTATTAAAATTGTCCCATATCAATTTTGCATAAATTTATTCCTTGTGATCTTATTGAACTTGACATGACTGATTTTGACATTATTCTTGGTATAGATTGGTTACATGCCTCTTATGCCTCCATTGATTGTAGAACCCGTAGGGTCAAGTTTCAATTTCCTAATAAGCCTATTCTAGAATAGAAGGGTAACGATTCGATGGTTAAGGGTCGATTCATCTCATATCTTAAGGCTCAGAAAATGATTTCTAAAGGGTGCATTTATCATATAGTATAAGTTAGGTATATTGATTTTGAAACTCCTACTCTTGAGTTGGTCCCTATCGCTAATGAGTTTACCATGTGTTTTCTGATGATTTGTCCAGTGTTCCTCCAGAAAGAAAAATTGATTTTGGCATATATCTTCTTCCCAATACTCTACCTATTTTTGTCCCTCCTTATCGTATGGTTCCGGTGGAACTTAAGGAGTTGAAAGAGAAATTGAAAGACTTGTTGGATAAGGATTCATAAGGCCAAGTATTTTACCATAGGGTGCTCCCGTATTATTTGTTAGGAAGAACGATGGTTTGCTTCGTATGTGTATAGACTACCGGCAATTGAATAAGGTCACCGTAAAGAACAAATATCCAATTATGAGGATAGTTGATTTGTTTGATCAATTGCAAAGGGCATGTTACTTCTCAAATATTGACCCCCATTTCGGTTATCATCAATTAAGGGTAAGGGAGTGTGATATTCCCAAGATGGTATTTCGAATAAGGTATGGTCATTTTGTATTCTTAGTCATGTCGTTTGGGTTGACTAATGCTCCTGCTATCTTTATGGATTTGATGAATCGTATTTTTAAGTTGTACCTAGATATGTTTATGGTAGTGTTCATAGATGATATTTTAATTTACTCTCGAAATGAGGAAAATTATATAGATCACTTAAGGATTGTGTTGCAAACATCGACGGATAAGAAAATATTTTCCAAGTTTAGTAAATGCGAGTTTTGGCTAAAGGAAGTTGCATTTCTTGGCCATGTGTTGTCCGGTGGTGGAATTAAGGTTGATCCAAAAAAATGGAAGCGGTAAAGAATTGGCCTAGACCATTATCTCTTTTCGATATTAGAAGTTTCTTGGGTATATCCAGATACTATAAAAGGTTTGTTGAAGGGTTTTTATCTATTACATCTCCTTTGACCAAGTTGACCCAAAAGAAAGTGAAGTTTCAATTGTCGGACGAATATGAGAAGAGTTTCCAAAGATTGAAGGATCATCCTATGTCGGCTCCTATTTTGACATTATCCGAAGGTTCGGATGGGTTTGTTGTATATTTTAATGCCTCACGTATTGGTTTGGATTGTGTCTTGATGCAACATGGAAAAGTTATAGAATATGCCTCTAGACAACTCAAATTGCATGAATAGAACTATCCAACCCCAATCTCGAATATGTGGTGGCTGTGTTTATATTAAAAATTTGGTGTTATTATCTTTATGGGGTGCATGTTGATGCGTTCACCAACCACAAAAGTTTACAATATGTGTTTATCAAAAGAGACTTGAACCTTAAGTAAAAAAGGTGGCTTAAACTTCTAAAGGACAATGATATGAGTGTGTTATACCATCTGGAGAAAGTAAATGTTGTAGCCGATGCTCTTAGTCAGTTGTCCATTGATAGTGTTGCTCATGTTGAGGAAGGTAAGAAATAGTTGGTTAAGGATATTCACAGATTGTCCCATTTTGGTATTTGTTTGGTTGATTCTAAGGATGGGGGTGTTCTTGTGCATAATGGCTCGAAATCATCTCTTATGGCAAATGTTAAGGCTAAACAAGACCATGATCCAATTTTGGTTGAATTAAAGAAGTCAGTTGCTGAAAAGTCCATTGAGGCTTTCTCCTAAGGGGGGAGATGGGGTACTTTGTTACCAAGGTCATTTATGTGTGCCTAATGTTGATAGTTTAAGAGAGTTGATATTGAATAAGGCCCATAGTTCTCAGTATTTAATTCATCTGGGATCCACCAAGATATATCATGATTTGAGGGAAGTGTATTGGTGGAATAGCATAAAAAAGGACATAGCGGAGTTTATGGCTAAGTATCCAAACTATCAATAAGTGAAAGTTGAGCATCAAAAATCAGAAGGTTTAGTTTAAGACAATGAAATTCCTACTTGGAAGTGGGAAGGTGTGAATATGGACTTTGTGAAGTGTTTGCCTCGTATAGAAGGCAACATGATTCTATTTGGGTTGTAGTGGACCGAATGACTAAGTCGGTACATTTTCTACCGGTTAAGACTTCTTATAATGCCGAAGACTATGCTAAGTTGTATATTCGTGAGTTCGTAAAACTTCATGTTGTTCCCTTGTCTATCATATCGGATCGAGGTAGATAATTCACTTTACATTTTTGGTAGTCGTTCCAAATGAGTCTTGGTATGAAATTTAAGTTGAGTATCGCTTTCCACCCTCAAACCGATGGACAAGCTGAAAGAATGATCCAAACTTTGGAGGATATGTCGAGGGCATGTGTCATTGATTTTAAGGGAAGTTGGAATGAGAATTTGTCATTGATTGAGTTTGCCTACAATAATAGCTATCACTCTAATATCCAAATTGCTCCTTTTGAAGCTTTGTATGGGAGAAGGTGTAGGTCCCTAGTGGAATGGTTTGAAGTGGGCGAGATGGCATTGATTGGTCCTAATTTGGTATTAGATGCAATGGAGCAAGTAAGGCTCATAAGAGAAAGATTGAAGACGACTCAAAGTCTCCAAAAGTCATACTTGGACATAAGAAAGAGTGACCTTGAATTTGATGTGGATGATTAGGTATATTTGAAGGTTTCACTCATGAAGGGTATAATGTATTTTGGTAAGAAAGGGAAATTGATTCCTAGGTATGTAGGACCTTATAAAATCTTGAAGTGTATTTTCAAAGTGGCATATGAGTTAGACTTGCCATTGGAGTTGGCTATGGTTCATCCAGTGTTTCATGTATCGATGTCGAGGAAGTTTGTGGGTGATCTAAATTCATTGTACCATTGGAAAGTGTGAATGTTGAAAAGAACTTGACTTATGAGGAGGTTCTAGTGGAAATCTTAGACCGACAAGTGAAGAGCCGAAGAAACAAAGAGGTTGCGTCCGTTAAGGTGTTGTGGAGAAATCAACAAGAAGAGAGTGCTAAATGAGAAGCAAAAGCGGACATGATGAAGGTTTATCCATATCTCTTTCCTTCCACTCAGGCCTAAGTATTAGATTGTTCTTTCCTTTATCTTTTATATGCATGCATGTTCATGAAATTAATTTTAAAGGTTATGTTTTATGCTCAGTTTGAAAAGCTCATGTTTTATGCATTTTGGCGTATCTTTGGATTTATGTTGGGTTGCTAGTCCTTTCTTTGCTAGTTGAATCTCATTCGAGGAAGAATGTTTCCAAAGGGGAGATATTGTCAGACCCCAGAAGTTAAAAAGATAAAACGAAGGAAAGAAGCTTGGAAAATGGACTGGGTCAGAGTCTAGGTCTCAACTTACGAGTCGTGGGAGGGGCTCGTAGAGTTGATTCAGAAGGTGAGTCAGTTGATGACTCGTAAAGGTGATGATGAATCATAGAAATGAGTCATCGCTGCAGTGTCTGATTCCTACAAGAATAAAAGCCTCAAGACTTTTTCTACGACTCAACAGGACGAGTTGTAAAGGGACTCGTAGAAGGAACTTTAGAGAATCACAATCTCAGGTTTTTTTAGTCTATGTAGGATGAGCGGTTTCTATGACTTGTCAACCCATGTATGACTCGTAAGGTGTGATTCGTAGGGTCTTTCGGCCAGGTCTTAATGAGGGGTATTTTAGTCTTTTTCTATGTTTTATTAGTGAATGTGGATATTTTTGGGGCTAGATTCTTACTTATTAACTATCCTAAGTATTCTCAAACCTCTCATTCTCTCATTAACTCCCAAAATCACAAATCTTATCTCCCAAGGTTATCTCAAGGGTCTTCTTCATCACAAAGTAATTTCTAGAATGTCCTTCAATATCAAGTCTCCTTTTTCAATCTCAGAGGTCAAATTCACAAGGGTATGTGGGTCTTCATCCATGGGTACCTTTCAGCCATGGAATCCCAAACTGTTTCTCCAAAATTCTCTATGATTTTACTATTCAAAAGCCCTAACTTTATGATTATGCATTGATTCTTCTTATTCATGGTATATATGTATCTAATTGATATAATTTTCATGAATTATGTATGGGTCGATATAAGTAGAATAATTATGCATGTTTTCAATCCAAATTTCATGGTTTTCAAGAAAATTATTTATGTATTCAAGTTTCTACTCTAATTTCAACTATAATCTATGATTACGGATTATGTTCAAAATATGGATTTCATGCAAGTTATGGAAAGAGGTGACTTAGGATCCTTAATTGGTGACCTAGGAACCTTATGATATGTATTATGCAAGTATGATTTGTGATGTTGAAATACTTTTACTCAAGTTACAATTATGATATAAAAATGAGTTACTCTATGAGTTTTAAACGTATAAACAAGTTTATGATATATTTTAAGTATGATTACTATATAATGTATTCTGTAGAATTTGACTTAGCATCGAATAAGGCTTGAGGTGGGATCTTGACCTATAGGGTACTTATATAAAGTCTTTAATCGCATAACTATGTGCCACCGTAGAATTTATCTTTATGGCCTAGCTAGTGGATCCACATATAGCACATGTTCATGACCCGCCTAGTGGGGTAGAGTCTACCTTGACAAGTATTCCCCTTTCTTCCATTGTATGGGGAGACATCGGAATTTCATGTTATAGCTCGCATTATCTTATTGTCGGTTATGGTTCTATCCCACATATGTATACTCTCTTCATGTACTCTTTATGATCTCATGTATGACTTTCAAATAATTTGATCAACTATGGTTTTTTCATGATTCCACTTATAATCTTATAAAATGAAAAAAAAATTATAATTGACCACGTGTACAAAATAGTTTTATAAAATGGAAAATATTTTTATTTTATAAATAATGGATGGATGAGCCTTTTCTCAGATGAAAATGGCATAAATGAGCCAAACTTTTAACGGATGGCATAGATGAGTCTTTTTTCAAAGTTCGATGACATATTTGAGCCTTTTCCCTAGTAAAAATTAGATTGAGTTGGGTCTTGACCCGTTACATAACCCATTACCTAACTTATTTTGACCCAACTCGTTTTGATCCAAACTAATTTGGGTTGGGTTGGGTTGGATCTTGGCCCAATTATTGTCTTAACCCATTATGACTCGCGCCAAACTTGACTCAACTTGCTCAATTGCCACCCCTAGTGATATCAAGTTCTTCAAATATGGACATCCAACAAGGGACTTTTGAGTAACTGAAAACATCTCAGTTCCTCGACAATGTCATCTTCATGGTAGAAAAGTTATGGGTTGATGGTTTTACTGATAATCCTCTTCTTAATTTAATAGTATTTGTGTGAAATTATTTGACAAAAGTAGAATTGTAATGAAGGCATGTTGAAGGTCTTGTTGGGGTGAATGTTAGACCACCTCCCTCCATTTATCTCCCACTCTTTGTGCTTACGTTTTGCTTTACTTTTTTTGTGTTTCTGCTATTAGGGGTTTGGCTAAGAAGCTACGAAACTCCAAAGATTGATTTTTTACTTTTTTTAATAGATATTATACTTCATCATATATTTAATATTTCAGGGGGAAAAAAACTTTACACGCTATATAACATACTATAATTTTTTTAAAGAGAAAATTGGGTCATTTTAATTGAAAGATATTCTCTTTTAATATAGGAAGGAGATGAAAGAGATGGATTTCAATGAAGGAAAGAAACGAAGAATACTGGAGATATGGATTTTGGGTTTTTTAATTTGATACAAGTTTATTTAATTTAGTGAGTCGAATTTGGATTAAAAGAGGAAATATGGCCATTTTAATTGAAATTGGATAATTTTAATTGATTTGGGGCTTTTCATCCAATTGAGGAATACGGGCGATAAGTTTATAGACGGTGAGGGTAAGAACAAATTTACTTTAACGATAAAGATAAGATCAACTTATAAATGAAAGTTGAGGGATATTTTTAATCCTTTTTTCGTATAAAAATGTACAATTTTATTGTTGTACTCAATTTTATGAGAAACAAACACGAGTGTACTATTATTGAAAGACATAGATCCCTATCTGGGTTTTGGATTTTGATTGGAATTTGTAATCAAATTCTTGGTTAATTAGGGAAAACGAAAACCCATCTGGGTCTTTCTGAATTTTGATAATTTGGAATTGGATTTGCTGATTTTGTCTTCTACACACTTTTTCTCCATACGCTACTGTTGACTTTTGCTCTACAAATGAACCAAATTGCTTACTCTCTGTCACACTTCTCTTTTTCTACTGTGCAATCCGTTTGTTCTTCATTCTCTGCTTCTCAATTGCTGCTTGCATTGTACTTTTGGCTGGAATCTGAGCTAGAGCTGAAGCATTTCATAGATTTTAGAAGTAGGAACATAAGGTGTTTGACAAAAGTCCAAAGAGAAAAAAAAACAGGTTCCATCATCAACAATCTTCTTGCTCTTAACTTCGACATGAACAATAACACCAACGTGAATAGTACTCTGACGTGAATAGTATTTTTTGGCGACAACCAAGTTCATTCCAACTGAAGTTGGTACCTCCAGTTTCCATATCTTTCCATATCTATTCTTTGCTCATACACTTGTAATTACATTTTGATGACTTTAGACCTTTGAATAATTTATTAGTTCATACGCGTTTTCGTGGCTTTGGATATTGATGGTAGACTAGGGTCATATTCTCGCTCGGGGATGGAGATGGAGACGGGGACGGGGACGAAGGTAAAGAGGGGTAAGTGGATTAAAGGGGCGTCTAAACTGAGAGTAGGTTCTTGGAACATTGGGATGTTAACGGGTAAATCCATATAGCTAGTTAAGATTCTAAAGAAGAGGAAGATTAATATAGCTTGTGTCCAAGAGACCAAATTGATAGGTTTTAAAGCTAAGGAGGTAGACGGGTATAAGCTTTAGTTCTCTGGTAGATCGAAGTATAGGAATGGGGTAAGCATTTTAGTAGACAGTGATTTAAGGGATCAGGTGGTGGAGGTTAGGAGAGTTATGGATAGGATGATGTCGATTAAGGTGGTCATTGAAGGGATCACATTGAACATTATTACTGCTTACGCACCGCAAGCGGGCTTAAGCGAGGAGGATAAGAGGCGCTTTTGGAAGGATTTGGATGAGTTAGTGGGAGGCATACCGCCTACCGAAAAGCTTTTTATGGGAGGGGATTTCAATGGACACATCGGTTCTATTTCAGGAGGGTATGATGATGTGCATGGAGGTTTTGGCTTCGGGGACAGAAATGGATGAGGAGTCTCACTTTTGGACTTCAAAAGAGCTTTTGGGTTGGTGATAGCCAATTCGAGTTTTCCAAAAAAGGAGGACCACTTGGTAACCTTCCGGAGTGTGGTGGCTAAGACTCAGATAGATTTCTTACTCCTTAGGAAGGATGATAAAGGTCTGTGCAAAGACTGTAAGGTCATTCCGATCGACAACCTTATGACCTGACATAAGCTCTTGGTGATGGATTTAGGGATCAAGATGATGAGGAAGAAGAGGGTCAGGGATGACCGACCTAGGATCAGATGGGAGAGTTTGACCACGGCTAGCGCCCTGGAAATGGGAGAGAAATTGAAGGATATGGGGGTCTGGGATAGTAGTGGGGATGCGAACACTATGTCGGATAGGATGACTAGTTGTATTAGGGCTGTAGCAAGGAAAGTATTGGGAGTCTCGACAGGTAGCCGTGGCCGGCATCGAGGGGACTGGTGGTGGAATGGAGAAGTGCAAGGGAAGGTAGAAGTAAAGAAGATCACATATGCGAAACTGATAGAAAGCAAGGATGATGTGGAGAAGTGGGCGAATAGGGAACTTTATAAGATAGCGAGGAAGGAGGCGAAGTCGGCGATTTCGATGGCAAAAATGGTAGCTTTTGAACGCCTTTATACTGAACTAGAAGAGAAAGGCGGGGATAAGAAATTATTCAAGCTAGCTAGGGTGCGGGAGCGAAGGGCACGCGACGTGGATCAAGTGAAGTGCATTAAGGACGAGCATAAAAAAGTTTTGGTAGAGGAGACCCTTATTAAACAGAGATGGCAGTCGTACTTCCATAAACTCTTGAACGAAGAAGGGGACAGAGAGATTGTGTTGAGAGATTTGGAACATATAGGGAGGCTTCAAGATTTTGGGTGTTGCGGGAGTATTTCGGTCGAAGAGGTTAAGGGTGATGTGCGTAGGATGCGCTGGGGAAGAGCGGTCGTACCTGACAAGATTCTTAGGGAATTTTGGAAGAGCGTGAGCTCGGTAGGTTTGGAGTGGCTGACTAGGTTATTTAATGTCATCTTTAGGACAACAACGATGTCTGAAGAATGGAGGTCGAGCGTAATGATTCCTATATACAAAAACAAGTGGGATATCCAGAGCTGTAACAACTATAGAGGTATCAAGCTTCTAAGCCATACGATGAAAGTGTGGGAAAGAGTGGTGGAGATGAGGGTTAGAGAGGCGTGTCTATTTCAGAGAACCAGTTCAGATTTTTGCCGGGACGCTCAACTACAGAAGTCATTCATCTTATGAGGAGACTGGTGGAGCAGTATATGGAGAGAAAGAGGGACTTGCATATGGTATTCATCGATCTAGAAAAGGCTTACGATAAAGTTTCACGAGAGATATTATGCAGATGTCTAGAGGCTAAATGTGTACCTGTGGCGTATATTAGGGTGATCAAGGATATATATGAGGGTGCCAAAACCAGGGTAAGTACGGTAGGAGGGGACTAAGAGTACTTCCCCAATTGTGATGGGGTTGCATCAAGGATCAGCCCTTAGTCCGTTTTATTTGCCTTGGTGATGGATGGATAGACGCAAAAAATTCAAGGTGAGGTGCCATGATGGATGCATTTTGCGGACGACATAGTCCTGATCGATGAGACTCGTAGAGGAGTTAACGCTAAGCTGGAGGATTGGAGACATACCTTAAAGTCTAAAGGGTTTAAGCTGAGTAGGACCAAGACAGAGTACTTAGAGTGCAAGTTCAGTGAGACACCTCAGGAGGCTGGCGCGGAAGTTAGGCTTGGTGACCAGGCCATCCAAAAGAAAAGTAGTTTCAAGTACCTTGGGTCTATCGTGCAAGGCAGCTGGGAGATTGATGATGATGTCACACATCGTATTGGGGCAGGGTGGATGAAATGGAGGCTCGCTTCTGGTGTGCTTTGTGACAAGAAAGTACCACCACAACTTAAGGGCAAGTTCTACAAAGTGGTGGTTAGACTGACTATGTTATATGGGGCGGAGTGTTGGCCAGTTAAGGTCTCTCACGTTCAAAAAATGAAAGTAGCCAAGATGAGAATGTTGAGATGGATGTGTGGGCATACCAAGAGCGATAGGATTAGAAATGAGGCTATCCGGGACAAGGTAGGAGTGGCCTCAGTGGAAGACAAGATGCGGAAAATGCGACTGAGATAGTTTGGGCATGTGAAGAGGAGAGACGTAGATTCCCCAGTAGGGAGGTGTGAGAGGTTGGCCATAGATGGTTTCAGAATAGGTAGGGGTAGGCCGAAGAAATATTGGGGAGAGGTAATTAGACAGGACATGGGGCAATTACATCTTATCGATGATATGACCTTAGATAGGAGGGTGTAGATGACCCACATTAGGGTAGAAGGCTAGTAAATAGTCCCGTTATTCTTTCCTATTAGTAGGCGCAGTAGCGCACTATAATTTCTTTTGTGGAGGACACAGATTAGGATAAAATGCTAGATGACTTCTTCTTACACCATAGTAGTTGTAGTTCTACTCAATGTTTATTGTCATTTAATTTCTGCATTGTATTGCTGTTTATAGGTGCGGTGCAGGACCATTGTACTTTGATTATATTATTTATTTATAGTAGTAAATGTCTGTTTTTCCGTACTATTACTTTCTATCTTATTTTCTTCTTTTGAGTCAAAAATATTTCAAAAACAATCGTGTGCGTACACTCTAACCTGTTCAGAACTTACTATGTTTGTTATTGTTGTATAGATCCCAGGCCCTCTCCGTGCTGCGT
This sequence comes from Solanum dulcamara, assembly GCF_947179165.1. Classification (NCBI taxonomy): domain Eukaryota; kingdom Viridiplantae; phylum Streptophyta; class Magnoliopsida; order Solanales; family Solanaceae; genus Solanum; species Solanum dulcamara. Next base: position 35,948,491 of record NC_077237.1, on the reverse strand, counting down.
TGAAACGCATTATGCTTGCTGACATCTTTGATGGACGGCAGTTCCTATTGTCAAACCCCATTTCCCTTTTCCCTTTTCCCTTTTCCCTTTTCACTTTTCCCACCCACGTGTTTCATTTCCCTCTTTTCCTTTCCTCAAAGACTTCCACTTCAATCATTAACCTCAGAAAGGGGTAAAGATCCATTGATTAACTATGGTGGTTTGGAGCCGTGCACTGGTAAGATGGCGATGTAGAGCCACCAATTTAAGCCGGAGTTTTTGTGAAAAATTACCTCCAGCGGAAGCTAAGGGCAGAAATGTTCAGTGGGTGTTCCTGGGCTGCCCTGGTGTGGGAAAAGGAACGTATGCAGCTCGACTTTCTAAGCTTCTTGGCGTACCCCACATAGCCACGGGTGATCTCGTCCGGCAACAACTCTCCTCTCATGGACCTCTTGCCTCAAAGGTTATTCTTTTTGACATTCTGGGGTTCTATTTAGCATTTCTTTCTGAATAGTTTCAGGTTTCTATTAAATTATCTGTGAAATTTATGTCATGGAATGGTAAAGTTTCCATCTTTTGCCTAGGTCCCACGGATTTTTATATGCTTGGAAAAATCTTGAAAATATTTTACTATTTTCTCCAATGAATATATATCACAAAACTACTAATCTCATACCTTATCCTACTCCTGTATAATTGCTATATATCACCTACTCTTGTACATTACCAAACACTGGAAATTGATCAAGACAATCATTTCCTAAGGGATATCATTTTCCTCCACTCCAGATGCAAACATCTTCTAGATTTGATGTGTGTGTGTGTAGATACAGTAGTCAACTGAAGATTACAAATGACTGTTCTTTTAATATAAGGACCATGATGCACATAAAGGATTCCAAATGACTGACCAAGTAAGGGCTAAGTTGGAGATTTGTTGGATACCCTTGTCGTTTGATTTGTTAGACTGGAAACTTTCTTAAAGACAACACAAAGTCATTTAATACAAATGCTCTCTCTGTCTGGACTCTGGCCAAATGATGTTTATGGAAGTTTTGGCTAAAAGTATTTATATTTTCTCCTCTTTTAAAGATAGTTTGGTAGAAATATTCAATTCTTTTCTCCCTCCTCCCCTGCTGCCCCAATATTTTTGTTCGTGACTTACTCTAGAAAGTTTGACATAATTTCAAGCTTACTCAAACTGTAAATTAAAAGCTGCTTCATGTAATGATATAGTACCCATTAGCCAACGAAAATGTTGCAACAATTCTTATGGCATCTTATTAAGTCATGCAATAACTAAACAACAGGAAACGTATTTGTAAGTATGCTTGTATTACTGGTGTGAGAGATATATTTGTCAATGTTGTGAGAGATAAATGTGGTATTCTCACTTTTAGATGTATATATTAGGTCTTTTACCGTATAAGTTTTTTTTTCTTCTTAAAAGTCAATATAAGATTCTTTCAATAGCTTTAAGATTGATTTTCCTGACTTTGGACAATGCAGCCATTTTAGGAGTATGTTTATAAAGGATTATTATTTGGAAAGTTCTTAATGTTCACATAGTTTATGCCTTTGTATCTTATTTGGACAATAAATGAAAATAAGAAAAATCTTTTTGTTCGGATATCTTGTTGCTTTCGAATGAGGTTCTCCTGAGAAAGAGTTATCAATTCTACAATAACAATTATGATGACTCAACCCTAAACTAGTAGTGTGCGAGATGTGACTTGGTTCCTTCTTCTTCTTTTTTTCCATATATAGGAGCCATAACTTGGTTCTCTCTTTGGGGGGTCCGTTATTTCATTGCTAAGTAAATTTTATTTTAAAGTAGCTAGTGGTTCTCCAAGACTAGAGATTCACTAAATTTCATTTATTACACTTGTCCCTACACCAAAATATAATTTTTTAACCAAACTAAAAAGGCGTATTGGCAAACACTGGACCTAACGTATGTACCAATAACCAGTTAATCTTAATTCCAACTAGGTCGTATTGCCTATATGGATCTTTGCTTCCATTGTATATTCTCTTTGATAAATCCACATAGATTTCAAGAGATTGCAGGTGTTTTGAGACAACTTTGTTCCATGTGATTTAGGTCTACCTTGACTTTCTGTAATACCTTCAATCATCATTGTGTTACACCAATGATCTGTGCAATTTGAAGTACGTAGGACATGATTTGACCATCATGCGTTCTTCTCTCGTTATATCCTCTATATGTGCTACTTGCATCTTTCGTCGGATATATATATATTTTTTTATAATGTCATTTTTCCGTCCATCTTAGTTTCTATTAAATATTTATGTGTTCATATTTCTGCTTTTGTGCTTTTTGAATTGTATTGTAATAAAATAGTTGCTTCTTTGATAAGTTGAAGGCAAGTCTAATTCCTAAGCTTAGATGTGAAAATATGAATTTGTTATCAACTTTGTTGATTATGCTCTTCATTTACGCCACTGTGCTTTTTTTTCCCCTAAGTCGTTCTAATTTTTTTTCTTAACTTATTTTGTGCCTTCTGTTGCAGCTTGTGGATATTGTTAGCCAAGGGCAATTAATTTCAGATGAAATTGTAATAGATTTGCTATCTAAGCGTCTTGAAGCTGGAGAAGCAAAGGGTGAAACAGGATTTATTCTTGATGGATTTCCTCGAACTATACGTCAGGCGGTGAGCATTTGTTTATTAATGATTGCAAAACACATTTACCGCTTCTGAATAAATACTTCCCCAGTTTTTTCTATGGAATAGTTTACTAATCTAAAGGAGTTTCTCACATATAAATATGCATATGCACACACACACATCTGTATATACATGTGCTATTATCATATTTCTTACATGTGTGTATTATTTAATTAGACGGTTGCACCTATTGACTGGGACTTAATCTTGTGCATCTATCTACTTTAATTGGCCAATATTTTCTTTCACAGTCTGGCATCTGGCACATAGAGGCTTTGCTATGAATATAACTTAGCAAGATAATTTATTAACGTTCTAATATCAGTACTTGAGGACTATTTCACAACTAGCGAGGATGCATTACTATAACAGGTTAATGGTTATGGCTGGACCTGCAATTGGAATGCTGCTTGCTCGAGACCAAGTTGAATATGCTGTTGTACGAAATGAATGAATAAAGTACAAAAGATTGAAATCAACAGCAAAGCTCGATATGGTTCTCTCAATAGACTGTGCTGTCTGAGAATTAAGCTCTTAGTTGAGGTGATTAGATCCTAACTATAGCAGATAATACTTCATCTTACACGAGATACTTTATGTTTGTATTTTACGTCGTAGTTTCTGTGAAGAGCAAAACTCTGAGCTGCATAATATGTTCATCAGATATTTTAGTCAATTCTTATGTTCTTATGTAGATGAAATTTATGGAGATATGGGCAAATGTCTGAGCTAATAAGAGAAATTATCTGGCCTAAGTGTGTCGTATTAGTTCTTTCTTGATTTCTTCTAGTGACACCTGATAATTGGGAGAGAGACCTTGTGAAACATTTACCACGGTTAAATATTCTTCAACTTATTACAACTCATTTCAAAATTTATGGTGTGTTTGAAGAGCCATGTACATCATCTTGTATGTTCTCTTCAATTGCTACTAGAAACCTTTTTATATTGCTTACTTTTTTAATTTGTATGTCAATGCAAGTCAATTGACCTTGAAAGATCTAAATTATGTCCTCACTAGGTTTTTCATTGCTGGGTAGTCTTTACTAACATTAACCTCTTCTCAGATGTACCTAATTAAAATGCTTTACTTAGCTCTCAGATATCATCCACAATTGCCTCTACTTAGTTGAGCTTAATTGAGCATCATGTACATGCTTTGATTGTTTGACTGGCATAAGCTGTGTCGCTACTTAGTTGTGTACCTAGTTATAAGGCTTTACTTGGTTGTGCCGCTACTCCTCTATGAGCATCAGCTGGGAATTTTGCTAACTTTTAAAAAACTAATAGTTTATCCCCAGGGCCTAGAGAACTGTCTCCTGGTAATTAGGATGGAATGTACAATGTTGAGGATACATTCTAATTCTCGTCTGATAAAACAATTATGGTCTTCGACAGTTACCAATTTCAAAAAAATAAAATTAGTCTTTGAGGCATTGGTTTATTATCTGCTTCTCTACCTTTGTATGACTAGTATAAGACCACAGGCAAAGTACAATCTAAGAACTAAATGCCCTTGCTTTAGTAGTTATGGACAAGGAGAAATATTTGTAAAGTCACTTTGTTATCAATGTTAACTAGTTTGGAGCTTTTTTCTTGGGTTTTAGCTTTGATGGCCATACCATTGTGGATCCTTAGGTTTTAAAAGGCTCATGTGATGTAGTTCAACGTATTGTGTTAGCGATTTTATCAGTCACAACTTTAGGGTTTTCTTGGACTGTTGAGGCTGTTATATTCTCTGTTTTAATTAGAGGCTTTACTTCTTTATTTGGTAGAATTTTTCTGCTGGTTCTTAACCAATCTTTTGTTTCTCGATTGCTTTATGTGATATTATGTTGTCTGCATTATTGATCTGCACCAATGTTTGTGGGATTAGACCAATTTCTAAATTTGTGGAAGCTGCTAATAACTTCATGGCAGGGGATCAACTCATCAAAAGGTAGAAAGATGTACTATTACAGGATGTAGTGAACTTGCTGCCAAATGCAAGACTGCAAATCTTGTAACCTGGATAATTTTCTTGTACAATAATTTTTGTGCTGCACTTCATATGTTGAGAGCGCGTTCTGGATATTTTCATCATAATGTACCATGACTGTGATGTGACCAAATTCGTTGAAAGGAGGTCTAAGTTGTGCGGACTCTTTGTTTTTGCTGCCGCACCCTTGTTGACACGAGACGGGTGCGGGATGTGTGAGATTCGGTCAACCCACATAAGATACTTTGACCAAGAGTCCATGGACAACCCACCTCAGATAAATTAGACGGGTGCGGGTGCGGGATATGTGTGGGATTCGATCAACCCACATCAGATACTTTGACCAAGATACTTTTCCTCTTGGTCAATATTCGTTGCTTCATGTTTCAAGCCAAACAGAGAGATGCTAAATATTCAAGTGGTTGTGTTTCGACTTATGGTAGACAGTAGCAATGATTTGTAAGGAGAGTTGGTGGAAGGTCTTGAATGACTTTCTTTTTCTTTTCTGAGGGGAAGAATATTTTTATCTTTATAACTATTTTTTTATAATATTGAATATTTTTAGCAAAATCTCCACACCCGTAGCCATACTCAGATTCGTATCCCCGAATCTTAAAATTTAGATTTTGTCAAATCCGACTCTTGGATTCGCATCCGTCTCGGACGAGTCCGAGCAACTTAGAAGGAGGTAGAGCTTAAGTATGTTTGAAACTTAAGCGCAAAAATGTAGTCTATATATCCACAGGTACAAGTATTACAACTTACAACATTAGTCTATGTATCCACCCACAGGTACACTACATCATAAAATATAGTCCTCCTTCAAAAGTGTTACAACTTACAACATGTGCATGTATCAGTTGCTCCTATAAGTAGTCTAAAACATCAAGAATGTCTTCTGTTTGAGCTATTACTTTCTGTTTACACAAAAAACAAAACAAAGCTCGACAGTTCATCTTAAAGTCCTGTAAGTTGCTCTGCTTGTCTTCAAAACATCTCCTGTTCCTCTGCTTCCAGACTGTCCACCAAATGCAAGCAGAGACAATCTTCCATCTCTTTTCCTTCTTTGTTGCATTCCCCACCTTGTTCCAACAGTTGAGATACCTTTTTTGTTTCCTTGGCTTCACCCATTCAATCTTCCTAAGACCTATGAACATTCTCCACAACTGATCTGTTCACATACAATGTACAAAAAGATGGTTGATTGTCTCAGCCTGTTCTCCACACTGAAAGCACCTAGAACAGAGGTGAAATCCCCTCTTGTTCAGGTTCTCATGGGTCAGTATTGCTTCTTTAGCTAAAAGCCAGGTAAAACAATTCACTTTATAAGGAATCTTTGATTTCCTAATCATTTTCATGGTCAATCCTCCTCCTGAGCCTCTGTTGGATTTAGATCCTTATATGCTGAACTGACTGAGAAAATACGTGTGCTGTCCTTTGGACACTCCAGTCTATCCCCTTCCTCTACTAGATTATTAAAATCTGCCATTGTGTTGCGAGAAGAAGCAATACTCTCCGTTTCCCAATCATTCAGATGCCTTCTGAAATGCAGATTTCATGCTTGTCCACCCACATTTCAGCAACTGTTGCCTGCTGTATTTGGCATAGCAAGTAAAGGTCAGTGTAAAGTTGTTTCAAGGGGTGTTCCTAATCCATTTATCATTGTAAAATGAGACCTTCAGTCCATTTCCAACCTTGTACCTGATTCTGGATTGCATTAATGGCTACAGGTTCCTAATTGCTCTCCACACAGTGCATTCATATCGTATTGTTGCCATGTTTGTCATCCAGTTATCATCATTCCATATTTAGCTATGATAACATCCTTCTACAGCATGTCTTCACAGGGTGTAAACTTACATAGCCACTTCATCATCAAGCCTTGATTCTGCTTCTTTGGATTTCTGATTCTCATTCCTCCAATTTCCTTGCACACTATTAACTCCACCCATTTTACCAGGTGGAATTTCTTCTTGTCTTCACTACCTTTCCACATGAAATTTCTTCTCACTGCATCCAGCCTCTTGATCACACTGGCAGGGACAGGAAAAATGGACAGCATGTAGAAGGGAAGTGCATCCAGTACACTGCTTATAAGAGTCAACCTACCTCCTCTAGACAAATATTGACTCTTCCAATTTGTTAGCTTCTTTTTACATTTTTCCACCACTCCATTCCATATCCTTTTTGATTTCTTTTGGCACCCAAAGGCATGCCAACGTATATGGTTGGAAGTTCCCCTATTCTACCACCTAATCTCTCTGCTAGATAATTAATGAGGTAGATAAAACCCTTTCCCAAGTTAACGTGGAGTGCAGGCATGGCTTCAAAAGTGATGAATACCACTCTCAGCATCAAAATTTGTTCCTCTCTCTTTCACAAAAAACTTAAGTGTCATTTGCATACTGCAGATGTGTTATCTCCTGATTGTCTCCTCACCTACCTGGAATCCCCTTATCCATCCCCTCAGTTTTGTTGTGTTTAGCATGTTGCTCGTTCTTTCCATTGCTAAAATAAATAGAAAAGGAGAGAGGGGATCCTCCTGCCTTAGTCCCCTCTGAGAAGTAAAGAAACCATTTGGTGTCCTGTTGATTAAAACTGAGAATCTCACTGTGCTGATGCAATGTTTGCTCCACATAATCCATCTTGTGCCAAACCTTATTCTTTGAAGCATATGGATGAGGAAGTTTCAATTCAGGTGATCATATGCTTTCTGGATATCCAGTTTGCATAAGATACCTAGCTTTAGGCTTCTTTGTTCTTCCCCACACTCATTGGCAATTAGGATTGCATCCATGATCTGCCTCCCCGTTTGAAACTTCTCTTTAGCTTTAGCATAAAACAATTCTATTTCAAAACAGTTACTCCTTTTCTTCAAAAATAAAGAAATTCTATTTCAAAACAATTACTCCTTTTCTTCAAAAAAAATAAATGGAAGGAAGTAAGGAACATGACTATCCTCTTTCCCCCAAGGGTACGGAGAAACTGTTTGGTGATATTAGAGCTGATATCCTTTAGCTGTGTATGCCTAAGGAGAAAATCATCATGCTCTCCTGATGATTGTTTTTTGGTTGATGCACAGAGTTTGAATTGATTATCTGAAAGGCAAAAGTTGAACACTGATGAAGATTTTATGTAATAATTTACTGAGACTTCTGGAGGCTGTGTAAAGTAGAGGTAGGTCCAGTCATCCTTTGGCATTCTTTTATGCAAAGTCGGACATTGATGTCTTCAGTCTTCACTAGTGAAATAAGGTTTCCTATACTAGGGTCTGGGGCTGCTTGCTGGAGTGTCTCCACCAGTTTAGAGGATCATCTTTTGTTTCCCTTGTTCTTGGGACCAACAGTTCCCAACACAAGCATTCCCCTGCCTTTCTTTCCCGGCTGTGTCTCTTCTATTGATTGCTTTCTCCAGCTTAATAACAGTCAACTTCATGTGGTATCGTGGACCTGTATACTTCTCAATCTCTTCTGCTTTTTGATACTACGATGTGGACCCGACCCATTGTTCACCGAAATTCTGTTATTTTTGGCCGAGGCTGGTCACATGTCATATCTTTGTTGCCATCAGAATAACTGATATGATTGCAAAATTCTGGTAACAAATTAGAATCCATGAGCAAATGCTGAAACTTATGGTCTAGTGTTTGAAGGCTAAATTATTTATATATTTTGGACTTTGTTGGGTTCTCCTTTCTCTCTGGCATATAACTTTTTTGGTTTTATGCCAATCAAAACTTATACTATAATTGAAGCTCTCTGCAGCCCTTGGTTCCTATATTTGGAAGTTTATTTCCTCTATAATTGGATCTTGAGATGAAACAGATCTGATATGTGTACAGGTCCAAGCAATGAATTATCAACAGTGTAAGTACTGCACTCTGATAGTGGCTAAGCTGCTTTGTGCACTGGAGTTAATTAATTTTTCTCCTCCTTTAACAAGATGATGACATTTTTTCTGATCCTGTTATATGTATTATTTGGTTATTTAGGAAATCTTAGAGGGAGTGATGGACATTGACCTGGTGATTAATCTGAAGCTTCGGGAAGATGTGTTGATTGCCAAGTGCTTAGGAAGGAGGACTTGTAGCGAGTGTGGAGGCAATTACAATGTTGCGTGCATTGATATGAGGAATGATGATGGCGAAACTAGAATGTACATGCCTCCTCTTCTCCCTCCTCCACATTGTGAAACCAAACTTATTACACGGTCTGATGACACTGAAAATGTTGTGAAGGAACGCCTCCGCATCTACCATGAAATGGTACTGATCTACTTTTCTCTTATTTATCATTTCTCACATTGTGCAAGTGTTCTCTTCATGTGGTTGAGTGGTGAATATACACCCATTCCTTACATCACAACTTCGTCACACTTTCATAGACAACAAAAATCTGTTCAAGAAATAATAATTCCGAGCAATTATGAGGTTTTTGCAAGCAGTTCATTGAATCATTTACTCAAATTTAATGTTTTCTTGTAGTACGTCAAATCAAAAGATCATCACTGTTTTTGACATCTGTATATAGTAAAAAGTGGCATTGAGATACTCTTTATCGCTCAGGTCTTTTTTCCTGTCCTTTATTTAGCCGATTTTGACTAGTTTGGGGTTGAAGTGTAATTGATTGGTTGAATTGCGCTGGAGCTGCTCTTGCATGTGATCCTTCCAAAGTGGCCTCTTTTGTCAGGATGTGCATTTCTTTTGTGCCTTGGTTTGTAACCTATTGTTGTATTTCCTGTAGTTGTGTTTTTTTCTCCCCAGAACCTGATTTGTTTTAGGACAAGATAGTACAAACTTAATTCTCAGTTAGCTACCGTGGTACTTCCACATTCATATTTTACCTTTCTAAATACTTGCACACCAAGGTAGGGGTAAGGTCCACGTACATCCGACCTTCCCGAGACCCCCATTACACTGGGTATGTTGTTGTAACTTACTAAATGTTTGGGCATTATGTTGTTCCTGCAGAGCCAACCAGTGGAGGACTTTTACCGCAAGCGGGGGAAGCTGTTGGAGTTTGATCTCCCTGGAGGAATTCCAGAGTCATGGCCAAAGTTGCTTCAGGCTTTGAATATCTATGATGACGAGGATAAGAAATCTGCAGCAGCATGATAGGATTACTTGTCTTGTCAGTGTGTTTACTATTGTTGTAGGTTCATTCTTTGCATGCATGTTGGAGGTGCGCGGGCGTCTATTCGCTTTAAAAGCACGATAATGGGGCTCCCTACCCGTTTTTCTTTTCATCCTCACTATTGTATTATTATGCTAAAGCAACTAGTACATTTGTATGGAGTATTTCTTGTCCAAGTTTGTTCATAAAGGGACGCAAACCATGTATTTCATTAAATATTGATGATATTGTTGGGGAATTAATTTAGCGGTAGACACAGAGGCTAGGTGTTCCCGATCACGGAAAATCAAACAATTGAACCAAACCGAAGGAAAAAAATTTGACACTTTTATTTGGTTTGATTTTGGTTTTGAGTAAAAAAAAAGTGATGAAATAATTGAATTAAATCGAATATATAAATATCTATCTAAAAATTACAATTGCACACGATATATATGTATATTTTTATATTAAAAAAAACATTAGGTTTGATTTTAATTTTAAGAAAAAAATTGAATTAAATTGACTATATAAATATTTATCTAAAAATTATAATGGCACATATATACAAATCTACATTTTTATATTGAACTCTCACGGAACAGTAATCTTTTACCCTCTTAGTTCATCATACAGATGTCTGTCTTAATAGTAATTAAACTTTTTGCTTTTATTTTCTATCTTGATTTGTAATTTTATTTTAATATTTCAAGAATCTATTTCATGTTCAAATTACTTGAATCTGAATCCTTTATTAAATAATTTTATATTTTGGTATATCACAATTAGATCTTTAATTTTTGCAAAAAACAAATTTATTGTAAGAGCATTTTTTATGTTCCCTAAAAAATGCCTAATTTTTAGACAATGCATATGATTTTTTGGAGGAAGCTACTTGACTTGTTACGTATATATTTCTTTCTTTTCTCAAATAGTAATTGATTTGATAGTCAATCTAATATATGCTTAAAAGTATATTGTCATATATCTAAATAAAAATTCAAATCAATCAACAATAAAAGCAATGGAAAATCGACTTACTTGGTTTGATTTGATGCTATCATTTGAAGAACCAATTAAATTGATTTGACTATCTTTTATGGCCTATTTAAAAAATCACATGAGAATTGAATTTGAGTGTAATTAGGTGTAATTACATTAGGTGTAATTACACTGTTTGGTCTGTTCATGGGCCCTAATAAATAGTTGGTTAGTGGAAAATTGAGTGTAATTAGGATGGAGTAATTACACTCTCCAACTCTCAAGGGAGGATAGAGTAATTACTCTCTAACTCTCAAGGGAGGTGGGAATTGCTGATAATTACAGAATGTCATCACAAGGTTACTTTTAAATTTCTTTTTTTTTGTTTTTATTTTTATTTATTTTTTATTTTTACTTTTTAAAATATATTTTTTCATTTTTCATTTTCTTTTTCCGCATTTCTTAGCCTTTACTTCTTGTGATTTTATGTAATTGGTCGTATTTGTTTCTCCATTTAGCATAACTATGTTATTATTCTATTTTTTGAATCAAAGTAGAATTTCATTATTAAATGAGCGTTATCAACTCATGTTTTCTTTTCATTTGAATTATATTTGATTAAGTTACATTAGAACTTATTTTATGTTATGTTGGAATTTGACATAAGAGTATTATGTTAACTATAATATTCCATTTCATGAGAAATTACTTTTGTGTGTGAAATGACCATTTTGGCTCCCCCTTAGCAGTTTCATGCTTATTATGAGATGCGGGAATGGTTAGTGTGGTCTCTGATGCGATCGGGTGAGATATTAGTTATTTTGAGCCTTTTGAGTTGAGTTATATTGAGATAGTTGATTTTGATCAATATTACGAGATCTGACTGTTGGATGGTGATTTTGTCAATTCTATTGCGTCCGGAACGTCTAGTTTGACTTAGTAGGGTGGTTGGTTAGAGCCTGAGACCATAGATTGTATTTTGGGTTTTAAGCGAGAAGTTGAAAGTTTAGGCCTAAGAGAGAGGTCTGTAAGGGTATTTCTGTCATAACAGTATTTTTTAAAAAATTTGATGATTTCATTGAGTCCGAAATAGCGAATTTAGTAGTATAGCATATCCAGTTTATTTTTTTCAGACCTCGAATGAATTCTGAGGGTCCATTTGAAGACTTTGATTTTATGCTTTAACTGTTTTCTGATATCTGCTGCCAGGAACCGCGAATGCGGGTCCCCTAGCGTGTTCGAGGTGAGTGGCTAGGAAAGAGCTCCGCGTTCGCGGGCTTGTGGGACGCGATCGTGAAGGGTTTCTTGATTGTTATCATGACTTGTTAGAGCGTGTCTTGGGAAGGGTTTGAGTTCTCGAGAGGGTAGGCACATTTGTGGGAGCCCGGGTCACGTGGATTGGCCGCGTTCGTGGCACTAGCCCTGCGTTTGTTAGACCCCTTTTCTAGAACAGTAAGACATGATTTCTCTCAATTTCTCTTATTTCCTCCATTTACAAACATTTAGGAGCTTGGGAGAAGAGATTTTTGAGGGATTTCTTGAGGAAATTCATTGTAGTAAGTTTTTTTTATCTCTTATAAATAATTTCCTATCAATTTCATCTTTCAAAACCATTCAAAAATCAAGATTTTAATGTGGGTTTTGGGGGTTTTCCCTCCAAATTGGAATTTTTTTATAAAATATTTGAATCCATTTCTTACTCTATTTTAATGGTTTTTTCAACAATAAACTCCTTTTTATTTGTAGAGCATGATTTTCAAATAAATTTTTTGATTTTGACCTTCTCAATTTTGGAAAGATTTTTGGAAGATTTTGACCCAGGTTCCTAACCTTAGCAATATGCATATCGTTGAAATCTTTTTGATGAATACTTTCAATTCTTGATAGTTGGGGATCATTTCGGAGTCGGTGTTTGAGGAAAGAGATCCGATAAAGTGGTTCAGGTGAAGTTTCCGACTTTCAAAGTTGGTTTGGCTTATCATTCTTCTATATTGGGTTGAGTAGTTAATAGTTTTTATGAATTAGGCTATGGGATGGGATCGTACTATGAGATTGAGGTATTGTAAATTGTGAACTATGCTATTTCAACCGTGTGGGGACTTGTTATTGTAAGAACTCGAAAGTTGAAAAATCGAATGAAAGAAAATTTAAGAAAAATGGGATAGTCCCTAAGTCTACGAGTGGGTCTACGACTCGTAGGAACCCTTAGAGTCATAGAGATGACTCGTGGAAATGAGTCTAAGGCTGGAAAATTAACGACTTATGAAAGAGTCTACGACTTGTAGAAGTGAGTCATCGTTGCAGACATGAGATCCTGCAACTATCAAATCTCAAGACATCTTCTATGACTCAACAAGACGAGTCGTAGAGGAAGTTCAGAGAGGCCAAATCTCAGAGTTTTCAGGAACCTACAGGACGAGTTGTTCCTACGACTCATCAATACATTTGCAATTCGTAGAAGGTCTTTCATGGATTCTTCCGACCAAGATTAATGAGGGGTAGTTTGGTCATTTTCCTATATTTTATTGTATATGGATGTTTTTAGGACTAGATTCATAATGCTAACTATCCTAAATACTCCTAAACCTATCATTTTCCCTCATTAACTCCCAAACATTACAAGTTCCTTCAAGAGATCATCTCTTTCATCAAGGTTTGGGTTAGGATTTCTGCAAAAACACGTCTTCTTCTTTCAATTCCAAGGTCAATTCACCAAGGTATGTGGGAATTCATCCATGGGCCTTTTCACCCATGGAGTTCCAAATCTCTTTTCAAAGTATTCTTATGGTTTTTCAAAATCCCTAATTTCAATGTCTATGCATTGGATTTTCTTATTCATGATGAATTCTATGATATTTGATTAAATTACTTATCTAATTGATGTTACTTTCATGAATTATGCTGGGTTGATATAAGTAGTATGATCATGCATATTTTCAATTCAATTTCATGGTTTCCAATCAAATTGACTCTGTATTCAAGTTTTTACCCTAATTTTAAGTATGAGCTATGATTATGGATTTCAATTTATGATCAAGATATAAATTTCATGCAAGTTATGAAAGAGGTGACTTAGGATCCTTGATTGGTGACCTAGGAACCTAATTACATGAATTATGCAAGTATGATTTGTGATGTTGAAGGCTTTACTCACATTGCAATTATGATATGAAAATGAACTACTCTATGAGTTTTAAACCTATGAACAAGTTTATGATATATGTTAAGTATGATTACTATGTTATGTATTCCGTGAGATTTGACCTAGCACTAAATGAGGCTTGAGGTGGAGGCTCAACCTACGGAGTACTTATATAAAGTCTCTAGTCTCATAACTACATGCCACCTTAGGATTGTTCTTTACGTCCTAGCTAGTGGATCCACATATAACACATGTTCATGACCCGCCTAGCGGGGTAGAGTCTACCTTGGCAAGTAGATGATTTCTCTTTCTTCCTCTGTATAGAGAGACATCGAGATTCTATGTTATAGCTCGCATGGTCTTATTGTAGGTTATGTTTTTATCCCACATATGTATACTCTCTTTATTTATTCTTTATGATCCATCTATATCTTTTAAATGCTTGATCAAACTATGGTTTTCTCATGACTGCACTTATCTTTTTTTTATCGTACAATTTATTTGATCATTGCATCTTATGTCTTATATTGCATGACATGCCCTCATACTTAGTACATACAAATATACTAAAGAATAATTTGTGTCCTACATTGTCTCATAATGTAGTGGTCGAGGATTACATTTCTTCCACACGTGGCTAATTGAGTTTCTATAAGGAGTTTTGGTGAGTCCTTACCTATCGAGGGTGAGTTTTGAGTTTGTTCCATTTTTAAAGAATTTGTTATATTCATGTTGAGGGTGATCTAAGGACATGTCTTAGCCCTCCCTCACCTCCCCCCATCTTGCATAGTAAAGGCATTATTGGACAAATGATGTAGAGTCTATGTAGTCGTGCTTACACTTTCTTTTATGATTCATGATTGAGACTCTTTCCTATGTTATTTCCACTTTACTTTACCCTATACATGCTTATAATATGTCAAGAGGCTTGGTTGGAGCTCCTTCAGGGTTTCAATCATCGTGGCACGTCTAGGGCCTAGTGTGGTTTATGACAAACTTGGTATCAGAGCACAAGGTTTAAGATATCCTAGGAAATCAAACATGCCACGTCAATTATTCATGGATGTGAAGCGCACCACATCTATGAATAGGAGGTTATGAGGCGTTTAAGGAAATCCTTACTTCTTTCATGATCTAAGTCGTGTGATAGAGTATACTTTAAGACTTCCTCTCTCTAATGATTATTCTTTGTAATTTTCAAAAAATGCCTCTAAGAAGACAAGTCCCCCAAGCTAAAGATCCTTTTCCCGACCAAGTGACAAATGAGGAGTTCTGGACCGCTATCACTATGCTAGCCCAAGTATGGCCAACCAAGGGGTGGCGACTCCTCCTAATGCTCGTACTCTATCTTCTAGGGTGAGGGACTTTGCAAGGATGAACCCTTCCAAGTTTCATGATTTGAAAGTTAACGAGTATCCCCATGAGTTCATTGATGAGATTTATAAGATAATGAGTATTATGGGGGTGACTTTAAAAGAGAAAGCATAGTTGGAGGCCTACCAACTCAAGAGTGTTTCTCAAGTTTAGTATACTCAGTGGAAATCCGAAAGAGTTGATAAAGGCCCTATTGATTGGGAATCCTTCAATCTTACTTTCCTTGATCACTTCTTCCCTCTTAAGCTAAAGGAGGCAAATGTTTTGGAGTTTATCAATCTTAAGCAAGGCAACATGGGCATGAGGGACTATTACCTCAAGTTCACCAAGCTATTCAAGTATGTTCCTTCATTGGTTGCCGATCTACGTGCCAGAATGAGCCAATTCATATTGGGGGTGTCCGACTGTTATATTCCGTATTTTTGCATTTTGGATTATTCGTAAGCTAACGATTATAAATTCAAGGACTTTTAATTTTGAATTTTAAAAGGACATGATTTGTTGTAGATGCCAAGTTATATGAATAATTTATGTGTAGTAAAATACATCTCAAGAAGGACCCTTAATCCAAACCAAAATAGAAGCCATCAAATATGTTTTTCTTAAAGTCACGTTTCGGGTAAGCTGACTTTGGGAGGCCATAACCTCTTTATAATTTGGGAATTTGGGAAAACGCTCAAAATGAAAGTTGTAGGTAATTGAAATATCTTTCCAACCATATGTCGTGGGATGAAATGTGATATCATAGTAATAAGATATAGACGTTTTAAGCCTGACAGGCCAAACTAAATAGTGAATTCGGCCCAACCCAATTCTAATTCGGGTCAGTCCCAATACCCACGAAATTAATCTAATTCTTATCTCTTCCTTCATACTTTAGACTAAGAAAATATCCAGAAAAATTTCCAGAGAGAGAGAGAGAGAGGGGAAGTTCTTGAGAGAAAAACCAAATCCGACCAAAATTAAAGCCCCGAATCTCAAAGTTCTTGAAGAGAAAATTGTTGTACGTCGCATTGGCTTCAATTTGAGCTAGATATCATCCAATAAGGAGAAGATTTTACTTGGTGCTGCAAATTTAAGGTAATATTAAAGTCTCCTTTTCATTGTTAACAAGTTTAGTTAGAGTTTTAACGGATTAGAACGGAGAAAATAGTGTTATAAACTAGTTTGGTGATTTGTTGAGATTTATAAGTTAAAGGGTTATTTTAGGTAGATTAAATGGATGAAATTAGCTTAGTGATGATGTATAATAATGGTTGATATTGTTTTGATGTTGTTGATGAGTTGTTGTTCTTGAATTTGGAGGAAAAAGGTGTATGAAGATTGTGAATGTTCAAACCCGTTTTTGGAATTGAGTATCTGGTAGTAATTTGGGAATATCTCATTGTGTAGACCTTCGATTTTAGATATTAAATATGTTTTGGAAAGCTAATACACGTACCTACAACTCTTATGTTTATGTCTTAGTCTATATCTGCTTTTATTATGTCGAAAACGGAGGATGAATCATAAGACAAATTCTGTCCAGATTCTGGATTGAAAAATCCTTCATGTATAGCTGTTCCTATTTTGATGATATCTCTTTGTAGAAAATGATTTTTGAGTTTATTTCTTTTGCATTGGAAACTTAAGACAGAGATCTAAATGTTTCATGAAGGTCATAAAGTCCAGTTTTGCCGTTTTCATTTTCAAAATTTAGATACAACGTGAGGTACTTGACTTTCCGAATTTACTGCTTTGGTAACATGAGTCGGGTGGAAATATTCTAGGCTTATTGTCAATAATAAATCTTATTTTGTGTCAATATTTTGGATTGTTGATGTTGATTGATGATTATATGGCTGGTTTGAAAGTGGGAAAAGTGAGCGATATAGGGGAGGTGTTGTCCAATTTTTTTTAGAAATAACCTACTAACGATAGACTACGTTTTATTCTTGTCCATAGCTTAACCATAGTGCTTAACATTTTAATATAGGTTGAGACTATTGAACAGCATATACGTATAAACGCTAAAGGTATGTAAAGTTAACATTTTCTTCTTTTGGCATGATCCATATGAAACGAACGAATGACGTATGCTTAAATTCCAAAGAAACTCTTATTCGTAGATATACTCGGATGGCTACCATTCTTGATTTTCAAAATTTATATTGTTATGTCTTGACTCATGTGTATGATTCCAGCCATCCTAGTTGGTATAACTCATGTTGTGGTATAATTCATATTTTAGTATAATCCATAATTGGTGTGATTCATAATGACTATTGTCTTGGTTTTCAAATGATGGACTGTTTTGCTTATTCTATTAAGTCTCCGATAATGATCAAATTTCACAAGGTTGCTAATGATACCTTATTCGTGCATATTGTTATGGTATTATTCACCGAGTTCTACGATAGGCCGGGTATGTTATCATGTATGGATTCCACTACATTATTCACCGAGTCCCTTACTAGAGGGCCGGGTACGTGATATGATAATATGATATTATGATGATATGACGATATGATTATGGCACCGAGTCCCACAATGGGCCGGGTACGATATTAGTATACACTACTCTATTCACCGAGTCCCTTGCTAGAGGGCCGGGTATGGTATATATATACATATGACGATATATTGATATAATTGTGACACCGAGTCCCATAACGGGCCAGGTACGATATATGATGATGATATGCATGTCTTCATTTTATAAGACACAGGTACAGTGATTTATTGATTATGATACTTGACTCCTGAATCTTTATTTCAGATGTGATCTCCTTTACGATATTTTATGCTTTATATACTCGGTACATATTTCGTACTGACCCCCTTCTTCGGGGGGCTGCATTTCGTGCCCGCAGGTACAGATACTCATTTTGGAGAGCCGCCACCTTAGGATTCTACTCAACGGGTTGAAATGCTCCATTGTCTCGGAGCCTAAACTTTTGGTACTAATCCTTATAATGTATATAATTGTGTATTTAGGGGTACGGCGGGGCTCTGTCCCGTCATATGCTATTGTTAATCCTCTTAGAGGTCTGTAGACACATGAGTGGGTTGTATATAGATATTGTCCGGTGTACTAGTATGGCTTATGTTTTTGGACGTTTACATTCGGAGTGGAAGCCTTGTCGGCTTACATATTCTGTTATCTTATTTTTGACAATTAAGACTCCCCAAGAAATAGCTGATTTTGGTATATATATATATAAGTGACTGTTTGAGACGACGTGCTACCCATATAAATTCTATATCGTGTTTAATTGTCGATTGACAATAGATAATATGTGTGTATACAAGTGTCCAATTCGGACACTATTCACGGCCCACGGGGCTAGGTCGTGACATCGACTTAGTTGCAAAGGAATGTCGTACCGCCATGCTTGTTAAGGATAAGGTCATATCTCAGCTCATGACTTTTGCCAAACAAATTGAAGGAGAAAAACTCAAGGAGATGAGGATGAGAGACTCTAACAGGGCTCGGTACAAAGGTGGTTTCTCAAATGCTAGAACCGATGGTGGTAATGGCCCTTCTCAACAAGGCCAAGGTTCGAGAAAGAATTTTGTTAAGGATAGGGTGTCATACCCTAAGGTTCAAGGTAGAGGTGTGAATGCTAGTAGTTCTACTTTTCCAAAGTATACT
Source organism: Solanum dulcamara (assembly GCF_947179165.1). Lineage (NCBI taxonomy): Eukaryota > Viridiplantae > Streptophyta > Magnoliopsida > Solanales > Solanaceae > Solanum > Solanum dulcamara. The sequence goes on along the minus strand of NC_077237.1, from coordinate 35,929,602 downwards.
AAGTATGAGAAGAATTGTGGAGGGAGATATTTAATGGGAACGAGTACTTGTTATGGATGTGGCAAGATGGGCCATGTCACGAACCGACCTAGGACCTAGTCATAACACAACGATCAAAACCCCGAAGGACTCCAACCAAGCCTCTTTTACATATCACAACCATTCATAAGGTAAAGTAAAAAGTGGAAATATCATAAGAGAGTCTAAACCATGAATAGTACATGAAGAATGTCACATGACAATATAGACTCGAAACATTTATCCAACTATATGCCTCTACTCATGAATATAGGCAGGAGCTAAGACATGTTCCTATCTCACCCTTAATATAAAACATAACAAAAGTCTTTGAAAACAGTAACTAACTCAACAACTAGTCTCTGATAAATGAGGACTCACCATAACGCTGCTGAATAGGGAAGCTTAACTAGCCACGTAGATGAGTATGATCTTCAACCTCAACCCCTACATTATGAGACAATGTAGATAAAAGTGTGCATTAGTATGTTGAAATGTACTAAGTATGAGGGCGTGACATATAGCGTAAATCATTGAATGCAAAGGTCAAGTAAAACACATGATAAGATGGAATAAGTGAAGTCATGAGAAAATCATATTGACCAAATCATTTAAAAGCATAAATTCAAAATCATAACATAATTAGGAGATCATACATATGTGGTATAGGAACCATAACCGACAATAAGACCATACGAGCTATGACATGGAATCCCAATATTGCCCCTATATCGGAGGAAAGGGGGAGACTACTTGTCAAGGTAGACTCCTATATGCCTAAGTGGATCCACTAAGCGGTTATGTGAACCAGGTACTCACCCCTAGTTCTTAGACTCGGGTACTCACCTCCAAGACTTGATATTTCGGGTACTCACCTCTTAGAGATTTGGGTATTCGCCTCTAATTCCTTTGTTCCTATGGTGGCACATAGTTCAAGAGACATGAGGTTGCTACTAGGGCTTTTGGTAGGGCCTCCACCTCACGTCCACTCGATGCTAAGTCAAATCCCACAGAATACATATATAGCATAGAAATCATAATTACATATATCATAGTCATGATCATAGGTTTGAAATCATAGAGTAACTCATTTTCATAACATACTTGTAATGTGAGAATTATCCTTTCATCATTACAATCATATTTGCATAATTCATATCGTTAGGCCTTAGGTCACCACATAGGGCCCTAAGTCACCTTTTAGGCCTTAGGTCACCACATAGGGCCCTAAGTCACCTTACTTCATAACTTGCATGAAATCATACCTTGAACTTAGAGTAAAACTCAATTGCATAATCAATTGACTTTGAAAATCATGTAATTCACTTGAAAACATGCATGATCATATACTTTATATCATCCCATACATAATTCATATAGATAATATCCTTTGAAAGTATAATTGAAAATACTCATATTTTACATCATGAATACCTAGAAATCAAAATAGGAGAATTCATGAAAAAAAACTCTTCAATTTAATGCAATAACCATTAATTTATATCAAAATAGACTCATGATCACAATAGGAATAGAGATCATAAAACCCATAAAATACCATACTTTAATTTGATAGAAAATCTTGAGAAATTGATTAGGCTTCATGGATGAAAGAATACATGAATCAATACCCACATACCTTAAGTGAAAACGCCAAATAATTTGGAAGAACTTGAGAGTTTTGATGGAGAGCTTGAGTGAATTTACTTGAAGTCTTCAATGGAGTCCTTGAGAGTCTTTTGTAGAGAGAGAAATATTTGAGTGGGTGAATTGTAGGAGAATGAATAGAATTAGAGGTTTAGGTCAGTTTATAGAGTTGCATTAGGTCCTAAAAACGTCTAGGTTCATTAGCTAATAATTAGAGAAAAGTCTAAAACGCCCTTATTAAAAATCCAACTCGGCCAGAATATCCTTGCCAGGTTCGCGGGCGTTTCTGTTTCGTGTAGTTTCTTTGAAAATCTATCTTTCGATATACGGGTGCTAAAAATCCACCGAGACCTTTTTCTCCGCAGGTTTTGACTCCCTGATCGATATTTCGAACTTAGATTTTCCAAAAAGATTAAGAATAACGCATTACATGAGCGGCCTATTTCCAATGCATTTCTTAAGGCACTTGTGCATTTTGAGGAACGTTACAGGCCACAAGCCATCTGAGTGCCCTAGTGTTACTAACAAAGGAAGGGAAGGTCTTCCTCAAGGCCAAGCTGATCAAGGAGACCAAGTGCAACAAGGTGCCCAAGCTCAACCAAAGGGTGGCTAACGCAATAACCACTTTTCTTCTCTTTATGCTAGGCAAGATGTGGATGAGATGCCCGATTATGTTACGAATATATTACAGGTCTTTAAATTTGATGTTTATGCAATGCTTGATCCGGATGCAAACTTTTCTTTTGTTACTTCTTACCTTGCTATGAGATTTGATGTGTGCCCCAACGTCTTGTTAGAGCCTTTTTTGGTTTATATTTCCATTGGTGATTCAGTGTTAGCCAAGAGAGTTTTAAAAATTATCCAATATCGGTCTTACATAAAGTTATCCCTTGTAATCTTGTTGAACTTGACATGACCGATTTTGACATTATTGTTGGTATGGATTGGTTACATGCCTCTTATGCATCCATTGATGGTAGAACCTGTAGGGTCAAGTTTCAATTTCCTAATGAGCCAATTCTTGAATAGAAGGGTAGCGATTCAGTGGTTAAGGGTTGACTCCTCTCATGTCTTACGGCCCGAAAAATGATTTCCAAAGGGTGCATTTACCATATAGTGTGAATTAGGGATATTGATTCTGAAACTCCAACTTTTAAGTCGGTACCTATCGTTAATGAGTTTTTTGATGTATTTTCTGATAATTTGCCCAGTGTTCCTCCCAAGAGGGAAATTAACTTTGGCATAGATCTTCTTTCCGATACTCAACCTATTTCTATTCCTCCTTACCGTATGACTTTGGTAGAACTTAAGGAGTTGAAAAAGTAATTGAAGGATTTGTTGGATAAGGGTTTCATAAGTCCAAGTATTTCACCATCAGGTGCTCCTGTATTGTTTGTTAGGAACAAGGATGGTTCATTTCGTATGTGTATAGACTGCCGAAAATTGAATAAGGTCACCGTAAAGAATAAGTATCAAATTTCAAAGATAAATGATTTGCTTGACCAATTGCAAGAGGCAAATTACTTCTCAAAGATTGATCTCTGTTCCGATTATCATCAACTAAGAGTAAGGGAGTGTGATATTCCCAAAATGGCGTATCAAATAAGGTATGTGTCATGACCCAACCCCGTAGGCCACGACTGAGGTCCGACCTAGACTCCGTATACATACCTGTCAACTGTAGTCAAATTGAACTATGAGCAAAGTAATACTACTCACAAAAACCCCAATAAGTTAAAACTTGTTCGTGTACGTATGGCCTCTTTCATTCATACCATATCATGAAAGCGCATGCAAGACAACAAGATTGTCGTAACATAAAAATATTTACAACAAGCCATATAGGCACAACCGAAACAAACTCACAAACAACCCACATACATATGTCTACAAACCTCTAAGAATAGTAATAGCAACATATGGCAAAACAGGGCTCCCGTTGTACCCCTGGACAAATAAATATATATATATATATATATATATATATATATATATATATAAATTACATGACCCGTACCAAAAGTTAGGTTCCGGAACAGTGGAGCGCTCCCAACATCGCTGAGTGGAAACCCTAAGCTGGCGGATCTCCAAAATGAACATCTGTACCTACGGACATGAAATGCAGCTCCCCCAGAAAAAAGAGGTTAGTACAATATATGTACTGAGTATATAAAGCATAAAACATCATAACTGAGACAACATCTAAAATAGGGATGCAGGGGGCAAGTATAACATTTAGCCATCTACCATACCTATATTTTATAAAATAAAGGCATATATGCTATCATCACGTACTGTATCCGGCTCGTTTGGGGACTTGTGTAATAACTACATCATTTTGTTATCATAAGAACATATATACCATTAGTGTTGTGGAACGTACAATCCGATCCATGTATGTACAAAGTACACATTGAGGAACGACGGCCTGATCCACATATCTTATAATAATGCCGAGGAACGACGGCCCAATCCATATATCGCATAATAATGCCGAGGAATGATGGACCGATCTGTATATCATGTAACAATGCTGAGGTACGACGGCCCGATCCGTAAATATCACAACATGCCATAGAACGTACGACCCGATCCTTATATAGCAAAATATGCCGAGGTACGTTCGGCCTGATCCATATATATCATAATGCATATACGTGCATGTAAAACTCTGTAACATATCAAAATACCTTAGATATCACCATAAAGCATGTTCAAGATCCCCTAGGTATAGGGGCTTACACATCTCAACACTATTCAACCTATAGTAGGCTCAAGGGTCGTAGTTTAACTACTTCAAGGCCCTTATCATTCAGAAGTGAGTACAAGTCCTGAGTTATACTCGAAACCTATAATGGAATCACCTCTAACTCATATCATATATCTCTTCACTTACCTTAACTGTTTCTAGAGAAGAAAGGAATAGGCTTCACGTGTACTACTTTTAGTCATGTAGAAGTCTTACAAGTCCATAACTCAACTATCGCAGGAGTTCTAATATCGAGAAGTGAATAAGAGCCTTAACTCACACTCAGAGTTTTAAGAGTGGAATAACTCCCAATTTCATATACATAATACTTACATCTAAGTTATGCCAAAAGAGAAGAAAGGGTAGCTTCACATACTCATCCCTTTCTAACGTATGGAAGGCTTGAGAAGCCCTAGTTCGATTACTGTAAGAGTGCTTTCATCAAGGAGTACATAAGAATTGTGGATTACGCTCGATATTTATGAGTAGTTTTACCCTCAAGTTCATATCATGCACTATTTAACTTGAAGACATGCAGAAAGAAGGAAACGTTAGCTTTACACACACTACTTTTTAGCATATAGAAGACTTGAGGGATGGGAGCTTAACTACTTTAAGAGTCTTAACATTCAGAAGTGAACATAAATTATGAATCATGAATCATGTTCAGAGCTCATGAATAGAATTACCCCAGGCTTCATAGACATATCATTTGTCACTTAAATCTAAGACATGCCCAAAAGAAAAGAGAGACAGGCTTTACATACCTCTTATGGGTTACTCTTTATTCTGTTCGCCTCGTCGTTCCTTGAACCTAGGTAACATGAAAGTAATACAAGTATCAAAACCCCTTAGCTTTCCAGCATCTTAGGTTACATATGAGTATTCATAGAACTCAACCCCTCGCTCGCCTTCTCGACTAGTTCCTTAACTAGTTAAGGAGTTAACGGAAATCGGGCAGCACCTCCCCTATAACATGCCCTATCCGAATTTCCAATCACTTCCCTAATTACTAAAGCCAACCAACAAAAACAACCAGCAGCATATATACAAGCAGTTCACACCAACATAATACAACACAAACTGCAAATGACTCGCTAGAACCCACGATACCAAAATAGGGTTTCTAGTTTCTATTTTGCAAAACCTTTAACTATACGAAATGGGGGGTCGGGTGGCTGCAACAAAAATCTCCCACACCCCTTTTAGAATAATTTTAGTCCCTTCAACACACCACCACACACCTGCAGCAGCACACCACAAGCACAACACATTGCTTCAACTACAATTTAACTATAGCGACTCCAATCTAGTTTGTTTCGAAAGTCAAGCATATTTATGGGATTTAAATATTTACAGCCACTTACTCAACGTGTAATACACTTCATAACAATACCATAAACTCCAAATTGAAGGAAAAGGTCTTACCTTACCCGAAATTGGCCAAAACTTGCCAAAAGTCACCTCAGAAGCTCGTCTAGCGCGGCTGAAACATCGCGGCTGTTTGTTGTCTGCTTGGTACTGCTACAAACCTTAAATTTACATTATTAACACCCTCATAACATTTCCAAACCCTTACCAAAACGTGGGAGAAGAGAACCAAGCCATACCTTGCTAAAACTTATCTTGGAAGTTCTCTTAATATGCTGAAACTTAGCGGACTGTTTGTATCTCTTTCTTGCTGCCCCAAAATGGAATTTTATGTTATCCAACACCGCTTTATCACCATAGGATACCTTAAATAATTAATTCATAGAACAAAAATCGGAACCTTACCTTGATAGGGTCAAACTCGTAGCTCCCCCATTTTCCCCTTAGTTTTTTTTCCAAGTTTTTCCAAGTCTAAGGATGAAAAATGAGAGAGTACTCAGCATCTCATGTATATATATCCTCTCTTAGAATATAACATGTGGAAGCCTCCTATGGGTGACACGTGGCAGCCTCCTAGGGTGCCACCTCACGCCATGCAGCCTCCCATTTGCTTCCACATAGCAATGGGGTCCACCCCCAAGTAGGTGTGTCACCTACTTGACCCTAAGTAGGTATATCACCTTCTTGTCCAAGTAGATGCATTACCTACTTGCTTCGAGTAGGCGCGTCGTTTCCTTATTTCTCTTTCATGAACTCGTAATATCGTCTCCCTTCAAGAGCCTATGTATTACTTGCTACTTAAGCTCGACGTGTATTCAAGTAGCTTAGTATGCAAAATGTCCCAAGTAATAGCTTTCACAAGTAAGTAGAGTCCTACGACTCACTACTTAACCTCCAACTTCTTTCGGATAACCCTATTTCCAATCTTCTCTCTTATGGAGTATGTCCTTCTCCTTTCCTTAGGATTATTTGATAGCGTTATAGACTATCCGACTCACATGATGACTTCTAAGAAACTTAAGAGCCTTCCCAGAAACTTAAGAAGCTTAAGAAGCGTTCCAAGGTACCAAAGTATGGAGTGTAACAGTATGGTCATTTTGAATTTTTAGTTATGTCATTTGGGTTAACCAATGCTCTCGCTATCTTCATGGATTTGATGAATCATATTTTCAATCCATACTTGAACTTGTTTGTGGTAGTATTTATTGATGACATCTTGATTTACTCTCGAAATGAGGAAGACCATATGGGTCACTTGAGGATTGTATTGCAAATGTTGAGGGACAAGCAACTATTTGCCTATGTTTAGTAAGTGCAAATTTTGGCTAAGGAAAGTGGCATTTCTTGGTCATGTGGTGTCCGACGATGGAATTAAGGTTGATCTAAAGAAAATGGACGCGGTGAAGAATTGGCCTAGACTATTGTCTCCTTCGGATATTAGAAATTTTTGGGCTTGGTCGGATACTATAGAAGGTTTGTTGAAGGGTTCTCCTCTATTGCTTCGCCTTTGACTAAGTTGACCCAAAAGAAGGTGAAATTTCAATAGTCTAACGAATTTGAGAAGAGTTTTCAAATATTGAAGGATCGTCTTACGTCGGCTCCTATTTTGACATTGCTTGTAGGTTCGATGGATTTGTTGTTTATTGTGATGCCTCACGTATTGATTTGAGTTGTGTTTTAATGCAATGTGAAAATGTTATGAATTGTGATAATTATAGAAATATATTCAAAATTGAAACTAATAGTTAAAACACGAAACTAATTACATTTATCCATGAAGTACCAACATGTAGAATGCAATCTGTGCATCTACTCTATAATATAAGATATCAACATCCCTCCAATGATGGGATAATATCATAGCTACAACTATCCTTTACCTATTCACTAGTTGTTGTTGACAATAACCAACAGAACAAGGACAAAATTTTAACAATTGAGAACCAATTCTTTACCCACCAACTACTAGATACACAACAGATAGTTCAAATTTAGCCACTTTTGACGTGTAAAGAATCATAAATAACAATAGTTTGCTGGCGATGCCCATTTGGAAAGCAACAATACTAACAATTCATAATTATATATCCTAGAATCAACACATAATTTTGAACGACATATAAATGTATCCTTTACTTAAACTTAAAGCACGAGGTTTTCCTCTCGCATTCGTTCGCACGGGTAGGTTTCTGTCTTACTTTTTTTTTTCTTTTCTAAAATAATTATGTACTAAAAGTAATAAATTCTATTAACTTATTTTAATAAATATGAGGCAAGTGGTATAGAGTATTAAATAAATTATAAATTTAGCCCACCAACTAAATAAATTATCTAAAGTTACTCCTCAACTAAATAACCGTACTTACCGATTAGTCCAAAATACTCATTAAAAATTTACGGGTTAGGTCATTTATGAAATAAAAAGCTCTAATACTCAAAACGGCCTAATGGGCCGTTACAATCATATTATAACAGGATGGCCTAATCGGTCATGCCAAATGATAAAATCGTTATGATCAATAAACCTTTTATTTACCATGACATGTGATTCAAACCCAGAAGAAAATGCAGATAATTTTTCATGCACAAACCTTTTTTTCGCTTTTACTGTAGAATATAAAGGTATTCAACCTTTCCTTCATTAACAGTCTCAATATGATAGCCATTTTGGTGAATAATCTTGAAACTTAACAAGTTTCTTTGAGAAAAGTTTCTTTGAGACTTACTACAATATAAAACATTATTAATGGCCGATATTGTTACCTAGATAGTAATAAGGTTTCTTTTTCAGAGCCCTCAATTATTTTTGTACTACCAAATATTGTATTAACATTGACCCCTTTCATAATCAACTGAGAAAAATATTTATTCTCTTAATATAGTGTGAGTTGTAGGACTATTCAGAAGCCACATATCTCCATTACTCATCTTGAATCCAATTGAACACTAAAATATTTTATTTATCTTCACAAAATAAAAGTACATCATAAAAGATAAGATAACTAGCAACAGTTTAAGTCTTATAAGAGATTTCATGTTGACAATGTGTTATGAAATAAAGATAATATATTAAAACCTTAAATAGAAAAAGAGAGAGAGAGAGTTTTGTAGTAACTGTGCTTCCAATATTTCTATATCAATCTTTCTGCAGATGAGAGAAATTTATAAGGTAGGAGTGAATTATTGTAAGCCTTCAAAACCATAAAGAAAACCTAAAAGTCATAAAGAAAGCCTAAGGGGTCGTTTGGTAGGATGTGTTAGGAGAAATAGTCCATATATATGATATCAAAATTACTATGTTTGATAGGAATTTTGGGCATATGTATAATTAAGACATGTATTAGTTATACACTATACATGGTGTTATGGGTGTATACCTAATACCCTTCATTTAGCGGTGTTAGTAATACGTAGGATTTAATACCATGAGATTAAATAAGTAAAGACAAAAATATCTCTCAAATTCTTTTAATCATTTTTTTATTTTCTTGATTTTATATTTTATATTTGTAGTTTTTGTACTAGTAAATTTATATAAATAAATTAGCTTACAAATTTTATTTATTTATGGGTTTATATTTACATAATATAAGAAAAAATATTTTTCCATGTCAAATTTTTAAATTTTATTTATTTGTGGGTTCATATTTACATAATATAAGAAAAAATATTTTTCCATGTCAAATTTTTAAATTTTATTTATTTGTGGGTTCATATTTACATAATATAAAAATAATATTTTGCCATGTCAATTTTTTTTATATAATTAATTTTGTTGATACAAAGGCCTATTGGAATGATTTTATTAATACAAAACAAAATTCAATTACTTTGCTAGATAAATTCTCAAAGTTGAGTGACCTTTTAAGATATCAACTCCATATTAAAACTACAACTTGCAATTTTTATGTGTAAACACAGATGGTTTATTCGATTTTACTATTATTTATCGTCTTTTTGGTGTTAAAAATAGACGGTCTATCTTTATTAAATTGAAAATTGACATTTTGTAAGTAATCAATTTATTAAGATGACTATTATTTACCCTGAAATAATTCAACTTGGAAAATAATAAACATGACGACAAAATTGTTCTTCTCCTAACTAGTTAGAAGGCCACAAAAAAAAACATTGTCCGACAATTATCTACCTTGACTCAATTACATGAAATAGAAATTCTATAATGATTCAAGGGTATAATTGAAAAGAACCTATTTGTAGAGTTTTAAATCAAACACAAGATTAGGTGAAAAACAATGAACCAAACACATGATAAAAAATAATCTTTGCATTATTAATTTCTACATTACTAATCCCTTCATAAATCCCTGCGTTATTAATCTTTGTAGCAAACGACCCCTAAAGGTCATGAAGATTGGATTTGCTATAGGACATCCACATTTCTTTATTTATAACAATATTTTTTAAATATGATGTAAATTATTTTTAATAAGGGCCTGGATCATCTTGTTAAGAATCTTTCAAGATTTTTTTATTTGTTTAACATTGCACATGTTTTTTTCCCTTCATAAAAATGGATTTTATTCTTGTGTTCTTATATGAAGTTGTGAACAACGAAACCAACTTCGAAGGTTCGAAAATTTCACAAGTTTTGTTTATGTTTACTTTGCGAGGAGGATAAGAGGCGCTTTTGGGAGGAGTTGGACGAGTTAGTGGGAGGCATACCACCTACTGAGAAGCTTGTCGTGGGAGGGGATTTCAATGGGCACATCGGATCTATTTCGGGAGGGTATGATGATGTGCATGGGGGCTTTGGCTTCGGGGACAGAAATGGAGGAGGAACCGCACTGTTGGATTTCGCAAGAGCTTTCGGATTGGTGATAGCCAACTCGAATTTCCCAAAGAAGGAGGACCACTTGGTAACCTTCCGTAGTTCAGTGGCTAAAACTCAGATAGATTTTTTACTCCTTAGGAAGGATGATAAAGGTTTGTGCAAAGACTGTAAGGTCATCCCGATCGACAACCTTACAACCCGACATAAGCTCTTAGTGATGGATTTAGGGATAAAGATGACAAGGACGAGGAGGGTCGGGGAAGAACGACCTAGGATCAGATGGGGGAGTTTGACAACAGTTAGTGCCCTTGAGATGGGAGAGAAATTGAAGGATATGGGGGCCTGGGATAGTAGTGGGGATGCGAACGATATGTGGGATAGGACAGCTAGTTATATTAGGGTTGTAGCAAGGGAAGTGCTAGGAGTCTCGACAAGTAGTCGTAGTCGGCATCGAGGGGACTGGTGGTGGAATGGAGAAGTGCAAGGGAAAGTGGAAGCAAAGAAGGTGGCGTATGCTAAGTTGATGGAGAGCAAGGATGAGGTGGAGAAGTGGACGAATGGAGAACTGTATAAAATAGCGAGGAAGGAGGCAAAGTCGGCGGTTACAACGGCAAAAATGGCAGCTTTTGAACGTCTTTATGCTGAACTGGAAGAGAAAGGTGGGGACAGAAAATTATTCAGGCTAGCCAGGGCCCGGGAGAGAAGGGCACGTGATGTGGATCAAGTGAAGTGCATTAAATACGAAGACGGAAAAGTATTGGTAGAGGAGACCCTTATCAAACAAAGATGGCAGTCATACTTCCATAAACTTTTGAATGACAAAGGGGACAGAGAAATTGTGTTGGGAGATTTGGAACATACAGGAAGGAGTCACGATTTTTGGGGTTGTAAGAGTATTACGGTCAATGAGGTTAAGGATGTTGTTCGTAGGATGCGCTGGAGAAGAGCGACTGGACCTGACGAGATCCCTGGAGAATTTTGGAAGAGTGCGGGCTCGGTAGGTTTGGAATGGCTGACTAGGTTATTTAATGTCATCTTTACGACGGCAATGATGCCCGTAGAATGGAGATCGAGCATCATGATCCCGCTTTACAAAAACAAAGGGGATAGCCAGAGCTGTGACAACTATAGAGGTATTAAGCTTCTAAGCCATACTATGAAAGTGTGGGAAAGAGTGGTAGAGATGAGGGTGAGGAGAGGCGTGTCTATTTCAGAGAACCAGTTCGGATTTATGCCGGGACGCTCAACTACAGAAGCCATCCACCTTATGAGGAGACTAATGGAGCAATATAGGGAGAGGAAGAGAGACTTGCATATGGTGTTCATCGACTTAGAAAAGGCTTACGATAAAGTCCCACGAGAGATACTATGGAGATGTTTGGAGGCTAAAGGTGTACCTGTAGCGTACATAAGGGTGATCAAGGACATGTACGAGGGTGACAAAACCAGGGTAAGGACAGTAGGAGGGGACTCAGAACACTTCCCAGTTATGATGGGGTTGCATCAAGGATCAGCTCTTAGCCCGTTCCTATTTGCCTTGGTGATGGATGGATTGACGCGACAAATTCAAGGTGAGGTGCCATGGTGTATGCTTTTTGCGGACGACATAGTCCTCATCGATGAGACTCGTAGCAGAGTTAACGCTAAGCTGAAAGATTGGAGACGCACCTTGGAGTCTAAGGGGTTTAAGCTGAGTAGGACCAAGACAGAGTACCTAGAGTGCAAGTTCAGTGAGACACCTCAAGAGGTTGGCGCGGAAGTTAGGCTCGGGGACCAAGCCATCCAAAAGAGAAGTAGTTTTAAGTACCTTGGTTCTATCATGCAAGACAGCGGAGAGATCGACGAGGATGTCACACTCCGTATTGGGGCAGGATGGATGAAATGGAGGCTCGCCTCCGGTGTGTTATATGACAAGAAGGTGCCACCACAACTTAAGGGCAAGTTCTACAAAGTGGTCGTTAGACCAGCTATGTTATATGGGGCGGAGTGTTGGCCAGTTAAGGTCTCCCACGTGCAAAAGATGAAGGTTGCCGAGATGAGAATGTTGAGATGGATGTGTGGGCATACCAAGAGTGACAAGATTAGAAATGAGGCTATTCGAGAAAAGGTAGGAGTGGCCTCGGTGGAAGACAAGATGCGGGAAACGCGACTGAGATGGTTTGGACATGTGAAGAGGAGAGTCCCAGATGCACCAGTGCGGAGATGTGAGAGGTTGGCCATGGATGGTTTCAGAAGAGGTAGGGGTAGGCCGAAGAAATATTGGGGAGAGGTGATCAGACAGGACATGGCGCATTTACGACTGACCGAGGATATGACCCTAGATAGGAGGGTGTGGAGGACACACATTAGGGTAGAAGGCTAGTACATAGTGGTTTTATTCTCCCTTATTCGTAGGCGTATTAACGCACTATGATTTCTTGTACTCTGAGGTATGTTATTTATGGTATTTATGTTATTATCCAATAATAATATCTACTATTTTTTTTTTGTGCTTTGATTATACTATTGTTTGGACCGTTTTCGTCATCTACTTATTTACTCTAATATTCTTGTCTGACCTTTTTCTATGCTTTTATTGAGCCGAGGGTCTTTCGGAAACAGCCGTCCTACATTGGTAGGAGTCAGGTCTGCGTACACTCTACCCTCTCCAGACCCCACGATGTGGGATTTCACTGAGTTGTTGTTGTTGTTGTTGTTTATGTTTACTTTTTAGATAATTTTAAAATGTTAACTAAAACATACATAAATTTACAGGAGTATTTGATATAAATACTTAGAATTTGATATTATTTTGTGTAAGAATATTAATTTTTTTTAGAAATAACAAGAAAAATGATCTTGATAGCTAATATTCATTTGTACACGTGGCCTATATTCACTACTTCATTAAAGAGTAATGAACAAAATAATAATGGAGGGATCCTTACCCGTGTTATATATAAGTTTATTGTTAGATTAATGCCATACCATACATTATAAATTCGTCAATTTGTTCAATACTTCCTAAACGTATATTAACTTATGAAAAGCTTATTCTACTCAATATCATGTATAGTGTTATTATTTGTTGTATGAAATGTATATAATTGAATAAAATTTGTGTAAGTTAGATTTCTAGAGATATACATGCAACTTTGTGGATAAAATGACCAAAATGGTCCTTAATGTATGGTAATGCTTTATTTTGATCCTTAATATATTTCACTTAATTGAAATGATCCTTAATATATGACAAATGTGTTCATTTTGATCCTTAGTATATTTCACTTGATTGAAATGATCCTTAATATATAACAAAAGATATTCATTTTGATCTTTTACCTAAACCTAACATATTTTATCCCCAAAAAAGTGTGAAATTTAGTTGTGGACCCCACGTGGCATACAAAATCCACCATTGTTGTCTTCTTAATTAGTTCCAAAGAAAAAATTCATGAAATCTAACATCATTGTCTCTTCTTTCTTTAACAAAATTTACTATTTTCTCTGTCTTAAAACATAAATGTTTATTAGGTCAGTGGAATAATATTTTAGGAATGAGAAAATGCTAAATTTTGATGGAGAAAATAGAGAAAATGGTATTAGATTTTATGAAGTTCTTTCTTTGGAGCTAACAAAGAAGACACCAATGGTGGATTTTGTTAGCCACGTAGGTTCCATAGTTAAATTGAACATTTTTTTTAATTAATCTGTTAGATTTAGGATAAAAGACCAAAATGAACACCTTTTGTTGTACATTAATGACCATTTCAATCAAGTGAAATATATTAAGGACCAAAATGAACACATTTGTTATACATTAAGGACTATTTCAATCAAGTGAAATATATTAAGGACCAAAATAAAGCATTACCCATACATTAAGGAGCATTTTGGTCATTTTCTCTAACTTTGTGTATAAAATATGATATAAATTATTTGTATATTGTGATTTCATAAAGTACATATAATTTTTTGATAAAATAACGATAATTTTTTGATAAAATAATGTAAATTGTGATAAATTATAGGAAAAACTACACAAAATAGATTAATTATGAAATTATTTACCCAAAGTTGGACCCAACCCAAATTATTTATCTTTAATAGACTCATGACTCAAACTATTTATCAATAAGGAAGAGACAGTGCTTCAGAGAAACTTTGATACGATCAGAGTATATTATATACTCTTATGATATCAAATGCACGAGATAGTTAAAAACAAAGGGTATGAAAGTAATGAGATATCCAATGGTAAATAGTTTTTTTTTTAAGATATAACAATAATTATCCCTAAATTATATATAAAATCTGTTTAAAAATTATATTAAAATTGGTAGGGACTTATGCAGCTGCGCTTTTTTCCCATTTCTACCACAAATTTTGTAGTAAAAAAAAAACTCGTCATGTTGGTATATAAGGAAAATTACGTATAAATCTATGGCTTATTGAACCACAAGTTTTAAACTGTGTATAATTAAACACCTTCATGTAGATAGATATAAGATTTTTCTTTTATTTCTATTACTTCTTATTCTAGGTTGTTTTATTTTGAGCTGGGTATATATCAAAAACAACCACTCTACCTCTAAGATATAGCTCAAATATGTTACTCTACCCTCCCCTAATCCACTTTATGAGATTACACTAGTCACTAGGTATGATGTTATGTTGTAGATAGAATAAGATTTTAAACATGAACCAATGTTGCCAAGAAAATACCTTCACACAAAATCAAAGAGTTTTTCACAATGTTAAAAGAGACATTTGTTCTGCACATTTTCTAGCTTTTATCATACTGCTTAGGCAAGAGGAGTGAAGTATAAATTAAATGTGTTTGGTACCAAGGAGAATATTTTCCATGGTAAATGTGGAAAATACTCTTGAAAATTAAGATGATTTCTTAATTTCTAGTGTTTGGCAAGTAAGCAAGAAAATGTTAATTCAAGAGCATATATGTAACCTAACAAAATATTATAAGGAGAGGGGGTGGGATGGTCAAGGGGCAGGGGTTGAGGTATTGAATGAATGGGTAAATACAATAAACATAGAATGTCACTTATTAAACTTATTTTTCTTGCTTTTTCATTAAGAAAGTCATTTTAGTGTAAAGAGATTTATCCTGTCTGCCTATATCTTGGTAGCCAAAGTTACCTCATACTTACCTGACACCGGGTGAAATGGATAGTCAATGTGCATACAAACCAACAAAAACCACATTTACAAAAAAAAAACAGCGCAGAAAGGCAACTGTGTCTGCAAATAAGAACTAGCTCTCACCAGCCACTTAAACCAAAATTAACCCTAATAGAAGAAAACTAGCATATATACTAAATGAATGAACTTAGCTAGCAAAAGAGGAAAGGAAAAAAGCTCATACCAATTTACTAAAAGCAATATACAGTATTTCAATCATGTGCAACATCACAGGCCAATACACAACATAACATTTCAACGGTTTAAGATAACATCAATTTCCACATTAGTAATTTGGAGACCATTTAGCTACACCTACTCTACCCTGTCATCTTCCTCAGACATTCCATCTCCTCCATGCCTGCAAACAAATATAGTACAAAGTTGAGGCACAACTATACACGTTAAAGATAGTATGATCAAATTTAGCATAAAGCATACTACATTTTTTACCACGGTACTTCAACAAAGAGAACGAGAACAATATAGAGTCAACCAACATGAATAAATAGATGAACATAAGTTCTTCAGAATAACACAACAGCTCATCAGCTGTCCTAGGTCATTACTACTCGCTGCATTCTTGAATAGTTTGCCCGTCTTATGTAACACAAACTTAAACTTGATAGAATAGAGTGGAAGCACTTCCTAAAGTGGGGTGATGTCAGTTATATCAAATCACAATCTATTATTGCCCTCAAAGTAATAGTAAGAAAAGGAAGGTGTTGAAAATGTCTCATGATATTGCAAAAATGAATCAGCTAGTTGTACTATCTCTAAAAGATTTCTTTTGCAGAAATTCAGTTCATCAATAGCTAACTTTTAGGATTTAAAATTATTTTTATTAGTGTCCTCTGTGTCTTGAATTTAGGAGTTAATTTCTTCTCTTTTTGTCATTTGAATTTGCAGATAAGTTAGTATCATAACTTTCCGTTTTTAGTTAGAAATTAAACTATAAATGTATGTCTTTGAGTTATGAATAAAAAAAAGGACAGTTTCAAATATATATAATAACTATACAACTATAACTATGTTTTATTTACATAAAAAACAACCAAAAATCATAGGAAATATACAGTGACTATACAATATAGCTTGTCAAAAGTCATAGAAAATATATACTGACTATACAATATAAATTACTTATCAATGAGCTATACACTAAATATACATTATGATACATTCTATACATGAAATATACACCGAGTATACATGAATATACACCGAATCACCATTTTTTTGGTAATCAAAATGACCGAATGGCCATCTACTCCTTAAAATAATTCCCTTTGAAAGCATTGCTTATTTTTTTTCTAATCCTTCCTGAGTGATTTCCCCAATTTTTGCTAAAAACCAACAATTGGTATCTAGAGTCATTTTCTTGAGGGACCTAAGATGGATTCCGAAAATAAGTTTTTCCAAATAGCTCCTTCCATCTTTGATGGTGAGAATTACCAACTCTAAGCAATAAGAATGGAAACTTATCTTGAGGCTTTAGATTTAGAGGTTGTGCAAAAGGATTATGACGTTCTTTCGTTACCCAATAAACCCACAATGGCCCAGATCAAAAGTCAAAAGGAAAAGAAAATCAAAAAATCAAAGGCGAAAGCAACTTTAGTTGCTAGTGTGTCTGCAACAATTTCCCAAGTTATGGCTCTCAAATCAGCCAAAAGAATTGAGATTATCTGAAAGAAGAATACAAAGGAGATGAAAGAATACGAGGCATGAAATTAATGAATTTAATAAGGGGATTCGAGTTGCAAAAGACAAAGGAATCTGAGACCGTCAAAGAGTACTCAGACCGGCTTCTTGCCCTTAATAACAAAAGTAAAATTGCTTGGCACTAAATTCAAAGATTCAAGAATTGTTGAAAAAGTTATTGTTACGGTGCCAAAAAGATACGAAGTATCCATAACTAGGAAAAAACACAAAAGATTTGTCCAAGATTACCTTGGTAGAATTGTTAAAGACATTACAGGCACAAAAGGAAAAAAACAAAAGAGAAAAGTAGACTTATGATGCAAGATGGAATGGTTGAAGAGCCTTGGAAGCCAACCACAAGACTCTAAGCAAGGACAACAATACAAGGAAAATTACCCACCTTGTCAGCACTATGGCAAAAAAATGCTATCCTCCATTTAAATGTTGGAAGAGGCCAGACGCACAATGCAAGACCTGCAACCAGCTTCATCATGAAATTGTGATTCGCAAAAGCAAATCTCAAAAATATGAAGCACATGCGCAAGTCATTGATGAAGAAGGACGACTTATTTGTGGCAACATATTTCTCAACCAAGAAATTTGATTTTTTGGATGATTGATAGTGGTTGTACAAACCACATGACATATGATAGAATCTTTAAGGAATTCGTGTCTATGGAAAATAAGAAAGCCAGAATCAGGAATGGTGACTATATTTCTACAAAGAAAAAGGGAGTGTTGCAATCAAAACAAGTTCACATACAAAAAAATCTTTAGACGCTTTACGTGTCTGATATTGATAAAAATCTCCTAAGTGTTGGTCATCTAATGGAAAATGATTTAAATTGTTATTTGTAGACAAGTATTGTTGAATGTTTGATGTCACTAAGCAGGAGATTTTACAAGTTGAAATCAGAAGTAAAAACTTCACATTTAATCCAATAGAAGAAGAACACAAGTCTTGAAAGACCAAAAATGAATTGACAAATTTTTCACGAGATCAATTCCAACAAAGACTACAATCTACAATTCATGATCCATGAAGGAGTGTTGAAAATATGCCTCGTGATATTGTAAAAATAAAACAGTTCCTGCACTATCTCTAAAAGATTTCTTTTTGCAGAAGATTAGACAGGACATGGCACAGTTACAGCTTACCGAGGACATGACCTTAGATAGGAGGGTGTGGAGGACCCACATTAGGGTAGAAGGCTAGTACTAGTCTCGTTATTCTTCCTTATTAGTAGGCGCATAAACGCACTATAATTTCTTTTGTGGAGGACTCAGATTAGGATAAAATGCTAGGTAACTTAATCTTACAACATAGTAGTTGTAGTTCTGCTCATTGTTTATTGTCATTTGATTTCTGCATTGTATTGTTGTTTATAGGTGTGGGGCCATTGTACTTTGATTATCTTATTTATTTATAGTAGTTAATGCCTCTTTCTTTCCGTACTATTCTATCATGACTTTCTCACTTTTGCTATTTCTTGTTTTCATCTTGTTTTCGATATGTTTGTCCTTATCTGACCTTTTATCTTGTTTTCTTCTCTTGAGCCGAGGGTCTTTCGGAAACAACCGCCCTACCTTTCAAGGTGAGGGTTAGGTCTGCGTACACTCTATCCTCCCCAGACCCCACATGGTGGGACTATACTAGGTTTGTTGTTGTTGTTGTTGTTGTTGTTGTTGTTGTTGTTGTTGTATTTCTTTTTGCAGAAATTTAGTATATTAGTAGCTAACTTTTTAAGATTTTAGATTATTTTATTAGAGTCTCTCTGTGGCTTGAATTTAGGAGTTAGTTTCCTCTTTCTTAGTTATTTGAATATGCAGATAAGTTAGTAGCATAATTTTTCTATTTTTTTAGTTAGAAATTAAAGCTATAAAAGAATGTCCCTAAGTTATTAATAAAATAATTCCCTTTGACAGCATTGCAATATTTTATTTCCAAGCCTTTCTCTATTATTTCCCCAATTTATTTGGTAAAACCAACAGAAGGTCTCTTCTTTATGTTAATAGAGTGATGAAAACGTTTCTGCCTTTTATCCAGTTTGATGGAGTTATGGCAGTCTTTAGATGTTATCAGAATTGAGCTTTCATATATAATCATCACAGCTAGAAGAATAGTAACAGCCTAAGGTTGCCCATTCTTAATTTGTAGGTTTCTATTAGTTGATTCCTCAAGGTGATGCCTATACTGACTTAGAAAGGGCCTATAGTTATACCTCAAAGTGGTATCACACTTGTCGCAACTCATTGACGTGATTAGATACCTACAATTTCAATCCTCCAGGTGATGAAAATCTGATAAGGGTTCCTGGATTTGGCAGTTCATTACACACACCACCAGTGAATGAGAATCAATCATCCGTCAACAGATCCTGAGGTTACGAAGGCTTAATATCTGCTGAATTTCGATTTTCCTTCTCAAATTTGACCTTCTTTGACCAAGGAAGAGCTCGTTACGGACAAACACATACATCAAAATAGTTAGCTCGCTCTTACCTCCTGAGTAAGTTAAGGAGCACAGTTATGCAATTAGATACTTTTCCTTTTTGAGCAAGAATAAGAAGTATAAACTTAACTCAGCCCTTAACAACCCAATAACCCAATGAATGTGATCTGATTGTGCACATGAAAAGCAACTACTTCAACATGTTGCCAACTGAAAAATAGAACACATAAGCTGAGCTTGTTCCTTTGTTTATAATGATGACACCTTTAATATAGTTGGATGTTTCTTCGACAAGTCATCCTTTTGCACACAACGGTCTTGCCTTCCATTCTGATACCCATATCCCCCAGTAAACATCCCAACTTTTGTCAAACACCATATCAAACATTGTCCAATTTGAAACATGAATATTGTCCCCCACAATTGTGTTTCAGGCAATTGATTGTGCCAAAAAGAAAAAGAAAAAGAAGCCTATTTGATTACCTTACCTCATAAAATAACTATTTATTTGACTACTTTTGTTTGTATGAGAACACCATGAAAACTTTTATTCTGTTCTTCTTTTAGTATGCATAACTTCTTAATATATCGTGAAAGATGTTATTCACTTATTCCTCCACGTTTTTGTTTATATTGGCAATGGAAGGTTTTGATAGCTTGATTAGAATAGCCACACAGAACAGATGGCTAAGGGGCTTTCAAATAGGAGACAGAAATAGGGGAGGAAAAGAGATCAGTCATCTTTTGTATGCAGATGATACCCTAATTTTTTGTGACCCTGAGATTGAGCAACTGAGATACATCAGGCTGATTTTAATCCTTTTTGAAGCTGTAGCAGGACCAAGGGTCAACTGGGCAAAAAGTAGCTTGATTCCAATCAAAGAAATTCATCAGATTCAGATATTAGCAAGTATACCTGGTTGTAGAGTAGAGGGACTGCCTAACACTTATTTGGGAATGCCACTAGGTAGTAGGCACAAAGCTTTGGAAATATGGGATGGGGTCATCGAAAAGACAGAAAAGAAGTTAGCAAGATGGAAAGCTCAATACCTCTCACTAGGAGGTAGAACCATACTAATAAACTCAGATTGGACTCACTTCCCACCTATGTAATGTCTCTATTTCCTATCCCCCCCCCCCCCCCAAGGTTTTGAAAAAATTAGATAAACTCAGAAGAAATATCCTCTGGAAAAAAGGCAAAGAAGGGCTATCATCTATTGAACTGGAATACAGTGATGCTAAGCAAAGGAAAGGGAGGCTTGGGAATCAGAAACTTGAGAGTGCAGACCCTAATATTTTGTGACCCTGAGATTGAGCAATTGAGATACATCAGGCTGATTTTAATCCTTTTTGAAGCTGTAGCAGGACTAGGGTCAACTGGGCAAAAAGTAGCTTGATTCCTATCAAAGAAACTCCTCAGATTCAGATATTAGTAAGTATACTTGGTTGTAGAGTAGAGGGACTGCCTAGCACTTATTTGGGAATGCCACTAGGTAGTAGGCACAAAGCTTTGGAAATATGGGATGGGATCATTGAAAAGACAGAAAAGAAGTTAGCAAGATGGAAAGCTCAATATCTCTCACTAGGAGGTAGAACCATACTGATAAACTCAAATTGGACTCACTCCCCACCTATGTAATGTCTCTATTTCCTATCCTCCCTAAGGTTGTAAAAAAATTAGATAAACTCAGAAGAAATATCCTCTGGAAAGAAGGCAACGAAGAAAGGGCTATCATCTAGTGAACTGGAATATAGTGATGCTAAGTAAAGGGAGGCTTGGGAATCAGAAACTTGAGAGTGCAGAATGAAAGTCTCCTAATGCAATGGCTTTGGAGGTATATTAGTGAGGAGAAGGCCCTTTGAGGGAAGTGAGTGGCAAAATATGGTGAACATACCCCTTGGGTTTCAGGGATAGTCTCAATGCCATATGGTGAGGGAGTACGGAGATCCATTAGAGCTATGTGGTACTCATTGGAAGAAGAACTACTCTGAAGGTGGGGAATGGCACCAAAGTAAAGTTTTGGCAAGATGTTTGGATAAATCAAAGCTCACTGAGAGGTCTCCCCAGATCTATTTTCTATATGCAACAATCCTAAAGACAAAATTACTGAATGTTGAACTGCACAAGGTTGGGATCTGTCCTTCAGAAGACTTCTGAATGACTGGGAAGTGTCTAGAGTACCCTTTTGGAAATGCTAGGTGGAGCTAACATCTCTACAAATGTTCCTGATAGAGTAATTTGGAATCACACCAAGGAGGGTCTTTTCACAATAAATAGTGTATATAGGAGAAGGGTACAGGAAATGGCAGGTGGCAGAAGGATTGAAACCCACTAAGGTGAAATGCTTCACATGGCTAGTTACCAGGAGAGCATGTCTTACACAAGAAGTGTTGCTTAAAAAAAAAAGAGGAAGGAATGACACTAGTTTCCAGGTGTTTTTTGTGTAACTTGACAAGAAAAACAAACAAACATCTGTTCTTACATTGTAATTACACTACCCAACCATGGGAGCTTTTCCTAAACATCTCTGACCAAAGCTGGACCATGCCAGAACATACCTCCGACCTCCTTATGATTAAAAGAGGAGGCAGCAAGACTCAAAAGAGATGGTCGAAATTGATTCCTTGATGTATTTGATGGGCTATCTGGAGAGAAAGGAATGGTAGATGTTTTGAAGATAGACTCAATTCCATCCACAAAGTCAAATGGAATTGTTGAGTATCTTTACTTATTTGGTGTAAACAATTATGTATAGAAGATGTAGATAAAATCATAAATATGATAGGAAGCTTGTAATTTTTGTTGGAACATGGCTGTAACCATTTTTGATGGTGGCCAGCATTCCCTAATGCTGAAGAATACTACTTACCAATTATCAAAAAAAAAACTTATTCCTCCACTGTAGAGTTTCCAGAAAACTTTGGCACATGAATTTCATTCTTTTGGACATCAAATGGTGTATGCCGAGAGACACCTTAAAACTTCTACTTGCATGAAAAAGGGAGGCACTGCTAAATCACTTCTCAGCACTGGTGTTTCGGGTTGTTTGAAAAGAAAGAGAAGAATTTCTTCAGATAAGAAAGATATTGTTCTCAAACACGATTGAATTGTTTTGCTTAGTTTTTGGTGCAACACAGCTATGGGAAATGTATAGAGCCTGAAGCCATGTTAGGTTTTCTCTGTTCATTACACTACTTGTAATGCACGTACTCTTTTGGATGTAGATACACAACATTTTGCTGGCTCACATCAATAAATTTTACTTTATCAAAAAGATAATATCGTGGTAGACTGCTGGAAACATAAAAAGGTACATACTCTATTGTTTAGTCAAAAAGGATTGATGATTTCTGCTATTCATAATGCATTTTTAACAATTTGTTTTAGATAAGTTATCCAAAAAAAATTAATGTATTTTAACAATTAAATAACTTCAAAATTAAAAACTTAATACACGTGTATAAATGATCGAGTCAATTAAAACTTTACAAAGTAACTTTCTCTACTTAAAAGGATCTTATAGTACACTTGATTAAACCTATTTTAGTCATCACACAAACTTCTCATGCTAACCATTACACTATATTTTCCCCACATTTTGTCAGACATCGGAGAGAGTCTCTTCTCCTTATTCATAGTTGAGTTTTTATCACATTCAACACTATAATAAATGTAGCACCTGCCATGGCACAATCTAAAACGTTGCTCTTATGCAGAAAATTCAATACATTTAAATAGAGAATTCTCTATCAGTAAGTAGCACAAAATCCATACACTTAATTGAAAGCATGGGTAAATATTTCTCAGCCAGCCCAAAAGTACTATCTGGTCTAGAAGGCTCCTTAATGATTGGGAGATTCCTAGAGTTTCTGATCTCTTTGGTAAACTTGAAGGTTTTCAGGCCTAAAGGAGGAGGATTCTCTCACTTGGACAGGTGGCACCAAGTCTGTTTACTCAGTCAAAACAGCTTACGATTCTTAATTGATTTGGAGCAGTTCAATGACCCATGGTCATGGAAAGAGATATGGAAAGCAAAAGCTCCTTTCAAAGTGATTTGCTTTACTTGGCTAGTTGTATGGAAAGCTTGTCTCACTCATGATAAACTTCAAAGAAGGGGTTTTACTCTCTGTTTTAGGTGTGCTTTCTATGCCATCAGGAAGCTGAAACCAATGGGCATCTTGTCTTGCATTGTTCAATTACCAACCAACTATGGCAACTTTTTGCAGCTTTAGCTCAAATTGTTTGGGTGATGCCCCAGAGTATGTTTGACCTAATATGTAGTTGGAACAATATACATGGAGAAACTTGTCACACAGAGTGGTGGAAGATTGTTCCAGCTTGCATATGGTGGACAATTTGGAAAGAGGGAATGCAAGATGTTTTGAAGGCAGGTGAAGTTCAATCCAGAAGATCAAGAGCTCCTGCATTTCTCTTCTTTATTTTTGGTGTAAAGAACAGTTAGTTGATGTAGAATCATTACTAGACTTTTTGGCCTCTTTGTAAGTTTTGTTCGAGGCTGTATCTGTACATATGATATACCAGGCCTTTTTTAGTGTGCTGACGAATATAACATGTTACCAATTTCAAAAAAAAAAAGCACTATCTGGTCTAGTTATGCTGCATAATGGCATCTATGGATATAATAGCTGCATAGTGGAAGAAATAAGGCTGTCATCTTTAACCTTACCGACTAGCCACAAGTGATGTATTTTATAACAGCCACAGCCAAAATCAAACAAATCATCCATGACCAACATTCACCAAACCATTAACTCCCCTACCCATCCAACAGAAGTTCATGAAAACCAAATTTAAAAAAGCAATCCAGTTTTCGAACACTTACCGCCAGGAAGTGGTAAGGTTCCGAGCTTTTCTGTCCAGCTGAAGGTTTTCTAAGGCAGATGAAGCACGACTTACATCTTCTGCAAGTTCATCATTGTCATATCTCCAGTTGTATTCATCCTTCCTGTATCCAGATACCGACGAACCTCCTCTTCTATCTAAAATTGCAACCATATGAACAACATTAAGCATTTATCCAGGAATTAATACAAATTAAAGCAAGTACACAACTTACCAGATGACTGGGCCGCAGGACCTGGCCTGTGGAATGAAGATAGTCTCAAGTCAAGATCTCAAATCCAAAAAGAAAAATAAATAAATAAATAAATAAATGCAAAAAAAAAAAAAAAGATGACATCATAGTGTCTTATGTGAAAACCTTCCCAATGGAGGTAAACCCCCGGCAACTGAAGATGAAGGAGGCCTCCTCATGCTCCTTGTTTCTAAATTGGGAAGAGAATCTGGTGTTGTCAATCTCCTCACAGCACCCCTTCCTTGAGATAAGTTCTGTGGCAAATATTTAAAAGCTTGCCATAATGCTAATTCCTACTGGATAGACTTGTATAATCACCATAGTCAATTCGAATGCAGGAAAACGTGAACTGCAAATGCTATAACTATCATTTCATGGAACTACTTAAACATTTTAAAGACTCTAACCACACCTGGAACAGGAGACTGTTAAACCATCAAAAAACGCAAATCACATGTACTAACATTGGTACACTTGTGTACACTTCAGAAATTTTTAAGCAACTGCAGAATAGGGATGCTCTTTACTAAGTCAATCCCATCCGAGCAAGGTTAATAGTTCAAACACAAACCATTGATTGCACGAAGCGGATATACCTCAAAGAACAAAGAAAAGAAAGAAGTGTTTGAAGTTTGTTGGATAAAATTAAGCTTAATGGTCTTTTTTTCTCTTTTGATAAAATAAGCTTAGTGATATTCATTGTCCTATTTGTCATAATCACTACTAAATCAAGAGAGCTGTTAACAATTAGGCCTTGATGCTTTCAACTTATTTACTTTCATCCTCCTCTGTGATTTGCTTCTTGGGACCTCCAGCAACGCGTTTTCCCCCCTAGGACCACATTTGGTCATAGTTCTGCATTTGAAAGCAATTTATCGATCTATAGAAGAATAAACATACGAGGAGAATTTGGATACCGCATGGCACGAGGGCCACAACTGCATTAGGATGTCAAGACAACCACTCTAATCAAACTGAACTATTTATATATTTAACATATTTCCTACATCTTCGTTATTGAATTCATCCTTCTCAACTTTTTATTCTTTTCAAGGATGATAAAATTGTATCCCCAACAAACAAGTATAGGATTATCAATGCTAATCTCCCCACTTTTCTTCTTTTAATTTAATTCCTGTAGTTCTAATAGAAACATAAACAATACCATAAGCAACTGACAGATGTATGTCTAGAAGTTATCTAATATAAGAAGTTTATCGAACCTCATACTTCAAGAACCCTTCGAGAACATCCAAAAGCAATGGACCACTATCCCCATTCCTGTTAAGATCGTATCCATTTTTGTTGCTAAATTCTTTTAGCTCTGATTTCCAAGAATCCTTTTGCTGCAAACAAGAAATCTCTTGTAAATTGAAGTAATAACTGACAATTATGCTCATTGGTTTAAATTCATTGAGGAAAGCTGTACAATATTACCAAATTACACTCTGGTAAATACACTTTAAGTGTGTGGTTTAATTGAGCCCAGTCAAAATATTCACATATCAATGCAGTTAGCAGCTTTCCTGCATTCAGCAAGGGAGAAAAACAAAAAAAGTTACAAGGAATCAATGTGGGAGAATATATGAAATATTAACTCTTAGAGCCCATTTGGATTGGCTTATAAGTTACTTATAAACTGTTTTCAGCTTTTTTGAGTGTTTGGCTAGTCAACTTAAAGTCATTTTGTGCTTAAAATAAGCCCCAATAAATAATTGAGTTTGTTTGGATGGACTTATTTTAAGCAGCTTATAAGTTGAAAACAGCTTATAAGTCAAAAAATAAGTTGGACTGCACCTACTTATTTTTTTAAAACTTATAAGCAGTTTTTAACTTATAAGTTACTTAAAATAAGTCTATCCAAACAGGCTCTTATATAACTACTAAAACACCTATCTTCATGCATTGATTAAAAAATACAGGGCCATGGTAAGAGGCATTTTACCATAAAAGTAATATTTGGTGTTCAATGTGTAAATATCAGTGTACTTTGTAAGAATCCTTGACCAACTATCGTGTTATTCAATTTAAGGTTATTATGCAAGGGAAACAGAAATAACATTTGCACAATCTACAACACTTCAATAATCAAAAGAAATAAAGAATAAGTATGACTGTAAGCATAAGGGGGGTAACTGAGAACCTGAAGGGGAATTATGGAGTTGCTTCGCGCGCTCATTGCAGCTACCCAATAGTGCAGGAGGCAAGCCTTCGTCTTTTTCAATGGTCCTATCCTCCTCTTCTATTGCCTCAAAAACGCTTGCTCTAAGCTCAGCCTAAGAAATGTAGCCATGCAAAATGTGTAAATATCTTGTGGATTAGCCAGAGTTCCAATCTATATCAACAAAGGAGAATCTGGAAGAAGGATCTGCATGTGACAGCAAAATCTTGTTTCGATAAACAAGATCATCAGGTTTCATTTACCAATCAATAATTTCTTAATCAAAAATCTACAAAAATTCCACTATTATTACAAATCCAACATAGAACAGCAAACATTTGTTTTAACTTTTTTCTAATAATCCAACAGAGTCTAACAATAAAATTTGAAGGCATCAACCAGGTTCTTACTTGGTTCCTTAGTGCAGTGTATGCTTCCTGTGATACTGTGACTAGAAGAGAATTGTGGCAAGAGTTGAGCAACATCAAGGAGTTATATGCAGTGGGCCGTGGGTATCTTGTGGTGACAATTGACTACAATGTCACAAGGTACCCAAACGAAAGAGCAGAAGGGCACAAAATAACAGGAGCCAGGTTCATGGAATGGATAAACAAGATGGAATTCATTGATCCCCCTCTTTAGGGGGGTTCTTTCACTTGGAGAAGAGGAGATGGTCACAACTCAGCTTCCCGAATTGATAGATTTTTGTATTCATCTCAATGTGATGAGTCCTTTACTCAAATCAAACAGAATTTGCTGCCCAGAATAGGTTCTGATCATAACCCCATCATGCTTGATTGTGGGGAATTGAATTCGAATAAGTCCTATTTCAAATTAGAACAATGGTGGCTGAGGGTGGATGGTTTTGCTGACAAGATCAAGGAATGGTGGATGTCTGGCACAGGTTCTTTTATCTTAGCTACTAAACTAAGGATGTTGAAACAAAAGTTGAAAGAATGGAGATGGACACATAGAAATGACTGGAAACATAGAAAGAAGGAAATCCTCCACCAAGTAGCAAAGCTGGAGAAGACTCAGGAGCTGAGATTACTCTCAGAGGATGAACTACTCCAAAAAGGTGCATCTAGGTATGGAATTTGAGGAGGTTGCTAAACAAGAGGAAATAGCGTGGAGACAAAGATCTAGAATACAATGGCTTAAAAAAGGAGATAAAAACACTAAATTTTTCCATAGGATTGCGACATCTCACAAAAGGTTCAATTCTATTGACACTTTGGTGGTGGAAGGAAACTCTGCCTCAGATCCAGAAGAGATTAAAGGAGAAATCATCAACTTTTATCAGAAGTTGTACACAGAGACCGAACATTGGAGACCTGAGTTCAAGTTGCAAGGCTTGGAAACTATTAGTGAGGAAGAAAGAGATTGGTTGCATACTCACTTTGAGGAGGCTGAAGTTTTTAAGTGCATCAAGGCATGTGCTAGTGTCAAGGCACCTGGCCCCGATGGCTTCCCCATGTGCTTTTTTCAGAGTTTCTGGGAGGTGCTTAAGTTTGATTTTATGAATGCAGTAAACCAATTTCATGAGTGACATGAGTTTGAGAGGAGCCTCAATGCCACCTATGTGTCCCTTATCCCAAAGAAGCCAGGGGCAACTGAACTTAGAGATTTTAGACCAATAAGTCTTATTGATGGAGTTTATAAAATATTTGCCAAGCTGCTAGCAGAAAGAGTGAAAAAAGTAATCAGTACGCTAGTCAACAAACATCAAATGGCTTTCATACAGGGCGGACAGATACTTGATGCAGCTCTAATAGCTAGTGAATGTGTGGATTCAAGGCTTAAAGGTGATACCCTAGGAATCATGTGTAAGCTTGATATTGAGAAGGCTTATGATCATGTGAACTGGGATTTCCTTATTAACATTTTGAGACAAATGGGGTTTGGAGAGAAATGGCTAAAGTGGATAGGATTTTGCATTAAAACTGTCAGATTCTCTATATTGATTAATGGATAACCTGTTGGTTTTTTTCCCTCAGAAAGAGGGTTGAGTCAGGGTGATCCTCTTTCTCCTTTCCTCTTTATTCTAGCTATGGAAGGACTTAATGCATGGTAAAGGTGGCCACTCAGAAGAAATGGTTAAAAGGGTTCAAAGTGGGCAACCAAGCTGGGGAAGATCTACAAATTTGTCAATTACTGTATGCAGATGATACTGTGATCTTTTGTGAACCCAAGGTTGAGCAGGTATGTTTCATTAGAATAATATTAGTAGTCCTTGAGGCAGTGTCAGGGCCCTCTGTAAATTGGAGAAAAAGCAGCATGTTTAAAGTTAAGGAAGTAGCTAATATCTCGTGTTTAGCTAATATTTTGATTTGTAAGATAGAAAATCTTCCAACTACATATTTAGGGATGCCACTGGGTAACAACCACAAAGAATTAGAGATATGGGATGGAATTGTGGAGAAGACTGAGAAAAAGTTAGCCACCTGGAAGACACAATACCTAACTCTGAGAGGAAGAATAACACTGATCAATTCTGTCCTAGATGCTCTACCTACCTATGTTATGTCTCTATTCACCTTACTTGATAAAGTGGAAGACTGATTAGATAAACTAAGGAGAGATTTTCTTTGGCTGGGCAACAAGGAAGGGAAAGGCATTCACTTGGTCAAATGGCAAACTGCTCAACTAAGTAAGAAATCAGGGGGACTTGGCATTAAGAACCTAAGTCTGCAAAATAGGTGCTTACTGTCAAAATGGCTATGGAGGTTTGGTAAAGAGGGGCAGGCTCTGTGGAAGGATGTTATCATTAGCAAGTATGGACAAACTGATCCATGGACCTCCAACATTGTGACCAGTACCTATGGGGCCTCAGTTTGGAGGTCTATCAGAAATTTGTGGCCAAAACTAGCTGAGAACATATGCTACAAGGTGGGTGAGGGGACTAAGATCCTTTTTTTTGGAAAGACAAGTGGATGGGACAGAACTCCCTCATGCAGGACTTTGCAAATTTGTACTCTTTTTGTGACAACCCTTAAGCATCTACTGCTGAGATGTGGTCTCCGCAGGAGTGGAATATAACCTTTAGGAGGCTCTTGAATGACTGGGAGGTGGATAGAGTTTCCAGCCTACTGCAAAAGTTGGAAGATTTCCCGGGACTCAACACTAATCCTGATGCAATCAGATAGAAACATGATAGGGATGGGGAATTTTCTGTTGGAAGAATGTACAAAAGAGACCTGGCAACACATCCGGGGGGACATTTTTGGACCTTGGAAACAAGTCTGGAAGTCCAGCATTCCAACCAAGATAAAGTGCTTCACATGGTCAGTATGCAGACGAGCATGCCTGACTCAGGAGAGACTGAAAAAGAGAGGATTTCAGATTGTTTCTAGGTGCTTCTTCTGCACTGAAAAGGAGGAAACAAACAATCATTTGTTCCTTTATTGTAGATTGACTGCCTAAATATGGTATATGTTTCAAAGCCTTATCCAAGATCCTTGGGTGACACCTGAGCATACTGCAGACCTACTAAGCTGCAGGATGAGAAGAGGGGGAAGTTAAACACAGAAAAAATGGTGGAATCTAGTTCCATCTTGCATATGGTGGTCAATTTGGAGGGAAAAAAACAATAGATGTTTTAAGAATATTACTAACCCAATGCAGAAAGTAAAAGAAAACTGCATTAATACTCTGTATTTTTGGTGTAAAGAAGAGGGTATAGATGAAGTAGATCAGTTAGTAGATTTCCTAGGCTCTTTGTAATTTTGACTAATTGCGTTGCAATTTTTGTTTGGTTGCCAGCATACCCTCATTGCTGATGAATACAACTTTACCTTTCTCAAAAAAAAAAAATATGCACTTCCTCTGACAAGGTAGTAACAAGCAGCTCTCATGAGTGAAAAACAAGTCACACTTTTTTATGGGCCAAGTTAATCAGACATACATTGACACCACCGGCTTCAGTTTAAACCTCTTTAATATTTCTATAATCTGCTCATATGACTGTTTGGAAATTATACTTCAGATCAAGTAAACTCTAATTAGCCATATCGCAATGTACTTTGTCCATGACCAATTAATGAGTCACAAATTAGATTGTTAACCTCTTTTGATTATTACTTTTGTATGATTCATCTACCAGTCAAACTATAGAAGTTACTTTATCGTTTATTTGTAGTTGAATTATATTAGAAGAGAAAACAGCTTACAAGTACCTATATGGCTTTCTAATTAATAGAGAAACACATTTATACATTCATTTCTCTCGGTTTCTGGAAGCCTACACAGCAGTGTTGTTAAAAGCGCTTGCTTTAAGCGCGAAGCGAAGCGACAGACTATCGCTCTCTGATGCTGGACTCTTGTGAGACTGTTGCAACTGCCCAAGGTTAGTTCTTCTTCTCTTTCTGTTTCTCTACTGCACAAGGTAACTAGGCTTTTTTTTTTCAATTTGCTGTTTGTAATGCTACTTAAGTAGCGTTACTCTGTTTTTTTTCTTCTGATTTAAGATTAAATTTCACAAAGAACTTGTTGATGAGCCCTCCGATGATGAAGAGGATGCGGACCAAGTAGAACCCATGTTGATGGCACTTCAAGAGTTTGAGGATCTTGCTGAAGAATATGATTTTGCTCCCTTTGTCATTTGGTTATGCATTTTCTTTATATGTTATGACTTCTGAGGATTATTGATTATCTATATTTGCTTAATATGTTAATTCTATGGAGTTCTTAGTTATTTATCTATGAATATTTAATTTTTATTTTATTTTCGTACTAAATAGCGCTTTATTTGAAAAAAGTGTGTGCTTCGCTTCACGCTTTCCTCTTCGTAGAAGCAAGCCCTCATTGCTTTTTCCACTTCTCGCTTCCCAAAACACGGGTATACAACTTCTTCTTGGTGCTTCACACGATCTTATCTTATGGTTTTTGCTGATAGAATCCTAGATGGGATTCCCAAATTTTATCATTCATTGGTATTTCCTTTTGCTGCTCTGACTCTATATCTTGATATTTTTGCAATTCACCACCACAAGTTTCTCATTTCATGGCCCAAAATATTTCAAAAAATTAACCCCCTAAGTCAACTAGTAGGTCACAATTTAATCCTCCTTATTCTGCATATGAAAATGTTTTCTCTAAGGAATCATTTAGTTTAGATACAAGTTATGCAGGGAATAATAACTTAGGGATTGTTATGTAGGGATTAGTAATTCAAAGATTGTAATGTGAGGATTATTTATTGTTGGATGTTTAGTTTGGTTCTATTAAAAATTAGTGAATATATATATATATATATATATATATATATATATATATATATAACCGTGGCGTCCGGGAGCTTGCACAAATTATGAGGGCAAAATATTACAAATTCATATATAGTATATAATTTAAAATATTTGTTTACTTTTTAGCACAAAAGGAAAAAGTTTGTTGACTATTATGAGGCCAAGCTTTATCAATTTTAATGTTTCAATTCAAGTATTATTTAATACACATATTCTTATTCCAATATAAATCACAAATTTCCACATTAACTTATGTAGGTACTATGTAAGAACAAAAGAAAAAAGCATACTAAACATTATATTAACTATGCTGGATTTTATACCAAGACATTTCTACTATATGCTGATTTTTATACATTAAAAAAGGGCAGCCCGGTGCACTTAAGCTCCCGCTATGCGCAGGGTCCGGGGATTTTATACATTGATTAACTCTATTGAAAGACCAACTAAACGGCAACTGAAGGTGGAACCCTTCAAAGTCATTAACTCATACTTTTTCAAGCAAAGGTCAATTTAATTGAGCCCAATAAGTATTATTCTTTTGTGCCAACTGTGGGCTTTAGATCCCTCAGTGACTCATTGTCTCCTTGTCTCCTGACTATCCCCAAATAGTTCATAATTCTTAAACCTTAACTATGTTAATTGTGAGGCTAATGATGTGAAAGTGGGTAGATGTTTGGCGCGTGCATGAGGCCAGGACAACTGCAGAAGTTTGGAATAAGTTGGAATGCAGTCAGAGCGGCCAAAGGACGAAGACCAAGCCAACTACAGAAGTTTGGTGTGAGGTTAGTGTGTAGTTGGAGATGCCACGCAAGTGTTGTCAAAGGCTCGCTTAAGCCCTGAAGCAAGGCTCAAAACGTGTTGAGCGCTTCGCCTCGCTTAATGTGCGATTAGTGTCGTCATTAAGGTTTTAAGACATACTTTTCTTTGCCGATGAACTTCTTTTGAAGAGGCGACACTAAACATTTGATATTTCACATTATTGTAATTTATTTTTCAATTTCTTTGTTCATATATTTGTCATTCATGCTTATAATTATTAATCTAGGACTAGACATATAAATTTGTATTTTTTCTCCCTTTGCGCCTTTTTTCATTAAAGCCCACGCTTTATTTGCGTTTTGCGCTTAAAGCCTTAGTGAACCTTAGAGCTATTTGCGTTTTTTGCTTTTGATAACACTAGGCCACCCTAGCTGCAAAACAATTAAGAAGTTCCCAAAACGTAGATTTTGATTCTCACACAAGCGATGGGACCTAGGGCACAACTTCAAGAGTATTTTCTTGTCAATTCTACTTCATCCAACCAGCAATATAAGATTTTTATAAACTATTTGTGTTAGATGACACTCCATAAGATGAATTTTAACATCAAAATCGTTTGGTTTTGTTAGTCAAGAAAACCCATCAAGAACCTAAAAGGCTAGAGCTTTCAGCTATGGAAGGGCTTAGCAAGATGCTAGAAAAAGCCCGACAATTGAACTGGATTCAAGGGTTCAGTGTTGGTTCAATCACTTGTAATCAAGTCATAATCGCGCACCTATCGTATGTTGATGATACTTTGATTTTTTGTGAGGCAGATAGATCTCAAACTCTATACCTAAATCTCACTCTCCTCCTTTTTGAAGCCCTATCTGGTTGGCATATCAACAAGTTGAAGAGCATTGTCTACCCAGTGAACACTGGTTCGCAATATTGATGTTGGTTGGAATCGTAGGGTGCAACATTGGGACACTGACTTGTTCTTATTTGGTTCTTCCTTTGGGAGCCAAATCCATAAGTTGTGATATTTGGAATGGACTATGGAGTAGTGGAGAAATTTGACAAAAGACTTGCTTCATGGAAGCTGCAATATTTATCAAGTGGGGGTAGACTCACTCTCACTAACAATGTGCTCGACAGCATACCCACCTATTTCATGTCATTATTCCCTATTCCCCAAAGTGTGCTCGATATACTGGACAGAATTAGGAGAGACTTCATGTGGGAAGGTAATAGAAGCTCACACAAATTTCATCTCGTTGAATTGGACAGGGTTATAACGCATAAATTCAAAGGAGGACTAGGGATCACAGACCTATCCTTCATAACAAAGCTTTGCTCATGAAGTGGCTCTGGAGATGTGGAACAGGGAAACACAGTTTATGGAAGGATGAAATCAAGGCTAAACATGAAGATAAACATTATTGGAGCATAAAACCAACCAATGCTCCTCATGGAGTTGGGATTTGGAATACATCAGCAGGCTGGGGACTGAATTCCTTCCGAATGTTCAATTCAAGCTAGGTAATGCAGCACACATCAAGTTTTGGAAGGACAATTGGCTGAATAACACACCTCTGATGGTAGACTTCCCTAACCTTTCAACATCGCCCTAGACAAGAATTCATCTATTGCTCAAAACAGAACTAATAATTATTGGGATGTGCACCTAAGAAGAGCCGTTAAAGACTGGGAGAAGGGAAGTTTGGTGGAGTTGCTAGCAAAAATCGAGTCTTTTAACAGTAATGAAGATGCCCTTGACAGTATGAATTAGGGTAACAAGGGCACTTCCACTGTTAAAGAATGCTATATGCTACTATGCTCTCAGAACCAAGTCATTGACACTTAGCCTTGGAAGTTGATTTGGAGGACCAAACTCCCTGTTAAGGTTATAAGTTTCAACTGGTCTCTGGTTTGCTCTCTGGAATGCATGCCTCACTCTGGAAAACCTCAATAGGAGAGGATTTCAGCTGGTCAAAAGGTATTACTTCTGTAGGTGGACCATGAATCTGTCAATCACCGATTTCTGCATTGTCCTATAGCCAGAGACCTTTGGACCATGTTTTTCAGTTTCTTTGGTTTAAACTGTTGCCTCTGGGATTGAGAGACGTACAACTGTGCTGGAGCTTGCGGAATGTTGATACAGCCATCAAGAGAATCTGGCTTATGATTCCTTCAGCTATTTTGTGGTGTCTATGGAATGAGAGAAATAGAAGATGTTTTGACAGCATATCAACTCTAGTTCCTCTCTCAAAGCCATTTGTTTAATTAATCTTTTCAGCTGGACAAGATGTCCACAGTTAATTTTTGATGTCCACAGTAAATAGCACTGGATAGTTTTTAGATTTTGTTAGTTCTCTAGTTCTCTAGCTGGCACACAGAGATATTGCATTTAGGCAAGCAATGCTCTCTCATACGTACGTCTTTTGAAAAGTGTCTCCCTCTAAATTAACATATAATTGATGCTTTCTAATGAATCCCTTTACTTCATCAAAAAAAAAAAAGATTTGAACCTCTTAAGATAAACCCACCTACTCTACTTTAATTTTTATGTATATTTATGGAGATTAAGGATGCTTATGGTATTGTTAGGCGGTTGGGAAGTTAAATTTAATGGAACTTAATTTCCACCATTAATGGAGATCGTTGGGTGGATGTGGAAGATGATTAAATATATTTTGAAAAAGATAAGATGATGGAATAATTTAATGGACGTCCGATATTGTGATTTCGGATGATGTTATTGATGATTTCAACCCGTTAAATTGTGTAATAGGGATGGTGAACTTAGTTCTCACAAAAAGAGGTTAACTAGGTTAGCTTGAGCTAATTGTTACTTGATAATTAGATTATATAAAATGTTGTGAGCTTGTAACAATTGAGTTGAACTCAATTATTTGTAGATTGAGAATTTAAATGGCTTGAAAGATGGGAGAAGCCAAATTTGATCTTCGAAGCTCAATTGAGTTTAGGCGAAACCTCCAGTGTGTTTTTGGCTAAAAACATGCCTACTATGTGTTTGGTGAGAGGTTTCAAAGGTTTTGTGGATTAAAACTGGTGAGGACGAGCTAGTATCCAATTCACCATGTTGAAAAGTTTGATCTAAAAAAATTAGTTTTGCCTAATTATGAATTTTTGGATGGAAACTAAGCAATGTTTACCATCTTGTTTATTGTTTGATTTAAATGTCATTCCTAGTCATCAACATATCTTGATTCATGCTATGCTTCAATACCGTGCTTGTGATTGTGATATACATGTTGGAGTGAGAATGACACTCTTAAGTAGATCAAGTCTATTTGAAATAGCCACAGTCAACTTGGTTAGCACGGTACGAGGGCAACATCCCCTAGTAGATCAAGTCTACTTGAAATAACCACAGTTACCTCAGTTTTTTGGAGTGAGGGTGACACTACCATGTAGAGCAAGTCTACTTGAAATAGCTACAATTGTACACAACTTTCTGGAGTGAGGGAGACCCTGCCAAGTAGAACAAGTCTACTTGCAACAAGCCACAATTATGATCGACTTCAATGTCGTTAAGTGCTTGACTGTGTTACAGATTATACAGTTTTCAGTTATCAATATCTCTTAGCTTTCAGTTAACAATTTTCGGTTTGAAATGTATCTATGCTATTTGTGCATTTCATATTGTATTTATCTTGTCCCACCACTTAGTAGGTCGTTTATGAGATTTAGTGTGTATTATGATGGTGTACTAAGCGCTCACGAGCCTCTTTACCTCAAAAATGGGTAACTCAGAGCCTGGTAACTCCAATTAAATGCTGCATTGTCCTCAACATCTTTTGCTTTTCTTTCGGTGGGAGTTTTACCCTTCATTTCAATTATTCTGTTGTATGCCCCGAGAACATATGTAGTTCATCTTCTTACTCTAGATGGATAATAACTAGTTTTAGACCTAGCGAGTTTCACCTATGGTTGAGGGATTTTCATTTTTTTGATATAGTATGACTTGGGGATTTTTGATAGCTGCTTTATTCTATTCAGTTGAGACGTATGTTTATCTATTTCAGTATTGGGCAGTTATTTGACTATATTTGCTAGCGGCTAAACTCCTCAGTGGCCCCCTAAAGTTGGCACCAACTTTCACTTAGACACCTCAACTAGGTTTTGTTCATTTTAGACACCCCATGTCATATCCCGTTTGTCATTTTGACACATTTTTGCAAATCAGCTAAAATTACAAAATATGTGTAATCCACTCGCGGGTGGCGTGGCATGCTGACTAATAAAAGGAGGACACGTCAGTTTGGTTCACAAAAAAAAAATATAAGAAGAAGAAAGAAAAACTATTTAAACTTATTTTTTTAAAATATTTCAGTAATAAAAAAAATCATTTTCTAGAAAATTCATCTCAACCAACAAGAACTCCTCCTTATCAGAAAAAATGGATTTTCACCGGATAAAATTATGAGATTAGATCTGATTTTTCTCCAATGACTTTTTATATTTATTTTTAGAGTTAATAATCTTAATTTTAGATAAAATGTGTTTTGGTGGAAGAGAGGAAGGAAGAGATAAAGAGAGTGACAACAATGGTGGATCTCCATCTTTTCCGGCGAGTTGTAGATTTGATTTGGAGTAGTACTTATCAATAGTAATTTTTCGGTGAAGTTTATTCATGTTCTATTCTTTTACATTCTTAAAGGAATTTTTAAAATCAGTGTAGTGATTTTTTTTATTTTGTTCAAAATCAGAGCATTGCTATGCTTTTACAAGATTTTTCCAAATTAATGTGGTGATCATTTGATGAATGGTGGTGGAAGGTGGAAGGAGAAAGGAAAAAAAATATTTTTTCACAAAAAAAATGCTTTTCACTCCCTCAAAATGAGTGCAATACAAGCACTCTGCCAACTCAGTAAAAAACATCAAAATGACATAGCGGAGCATGACATGAGGTGTCTAAAATAAACAAAGCCTAGTTAAGGTGTCTAAGTGAAAGTTGATGTCACCTTTAGGGGCCACCGATGGGTTTAGTCTTTGCCATATAAAGTTATTCAATTTCTATCCAATGGTTTGCTCAATCGGGGTAGTTAGTCGGGTGTTGATTATAGGTCCCTAGTTTTGGATCGTGAAAAAAATAAGCTAAAAGGTAGAATGAACATCAAAAGACATGCACTTTCTAGGTAAGTAATGCATAAATATCGGAATTTCATGTTTGTTTGATGAGAATGAAACAAATAAAGATAAAAGGCATACATGTTTCAGCCCGCAAGTCTAATATTTAGCTCCTTTGAGATAAGTAAAACTGCTGAAGCACAGAAGCAATCATGTAAAACACAAGATATTCATTTCTATATATTGATCTCTAATCACTTAAACTATGATTTGCATTACCCAGAGCATTCTAGTTCTTACTCTCCTACCATCTTATCATTTGTTTTTATTGTCTTCTTGGCTTTGGTTATTATATTATTTATTATTTCTATTGTTCTCTTCTCCATTGTTTTCAGCATGGATTCTTCACTATTGTATTTGCTTTACATAATAATTTTTTATATGCTTTACTTAAGTCGAGGGTATATAGAAAACAACCTCTCTACCTTCTCAAGATAGGGGTAAGGTTGGTTGCATACGCACCACCCTGAACAGACCCTACTTGTGGGATTACACTAGTTATGTTGTTGTAAAAGAAGCTCAGAGTCAGCCAAGGCAAATTCCCCAAAAAAAAATTAATTTAGGTACAATCTGAGCATTAGAAGTGCTAAAGGAGTATCCATGAAACATAGGCCTTGAAACCCGTCCGCTAACCATTGTAGCATATGGAGTTCTCAATGTCTATGCTTGGAGTTCAATCTCTCCCGTGCAGATGAAAATGACAAAGAAACAAGAGTTTCTCCCGTGCAGATGAAAATGACAAAGAAACAGGAGCTCCGAAAGATTCTATATTTCAGTTTCTAACCAAGAAACTAAGGAAATTAGCTATTCATGACATCAAATTTCACTACAAGAAAATATAAACCAAAAATTATCTTATTACAGCTTTATCGGTTATTCCAAGCCATACCCAGAAAAGAAAAACGAATAAACTTGCAAGCAGCTATACATTGCCACTTGATCTAATCGGTGAACATTTGACGTCAACCAGGGAAAAATTGAGAAGAGAATTCATAAAAGAAGGAAAATGCATAAGAGAAGAGAGGAGAAGGGGGTTGATTCATACTCGGATCTTGGCGAGGACGCCTTTCTTCTCTAGGGTTCGAGTGACGAGGGTTTTGAGGTCCATCATTTCTCTTGTATAATCATCCATTTCTTTATCCCCGGGGTTTTTTCTGCTTCTGCTGCTATCTGCCGAAGCTAGAAATGGCTGGGTTTTTTCAGGTGTAGCGGATGGGCTCTCTTCTTCGTTCCTCTTTGCCTATGTGATATTTTTTGTATCCTTACGTTTTTCGAAATCTTAAAGTTTAAGATGTGATGGGGGTGGGACCTTAGGAAAGTGAAGGTAACAACGGTTGTTATAGTATTGCAATTTGACACTTAAATTATTGGAGAATTCAATTTATCCCTCAAGATTTTTATTTTGGAATATTGACTGGTATGATCAATAAAGAGAGATAATCATGAGACAAGTTTTTGGAAAAACATCTTAATTATATAAATATTTCTATCATATTTATTAATTCAATATATAATTTGAAATAATTACATATTATCACACTAATTAATTATTTCATACTAAATTACAAGTTAGATACACCAAAATACAAATATTTTTGCTACCAAATACACTCTCAAATATAGATACATAGGGAGAGAGACAAACGAGAAAGTGTCACGACCCGATTTCTCAGATAATGATGGCGCCTACTACGATCCACCAGTAGGCAAGTCGACCCATATCCCGAAACTGCGAGTAATGGGATGTCAGGGTAGAAGACCACCTATACAATCTAAAACAGTAAAGAAATAATGGAGCATACATGAATAGGTGGAAGCAACTAAATATATACAAATCAAAAGATCCATCCCAGAACCCGGAAGTCACATGTACAAAGTTACTACAAAAAGAGTACAAGTCCCAAAAGT
Organism: Solanum dulcamara; assembly: GCF_947179165.1. Lineage (NCBI taxonomy): Eukaryota > Viridiplantae > Streptophyta > Magnoliopsida > Solanales > Solanaceae > Solanum > Solanum dulcamara. Next base: position 35,889,382 of record NC_077237.1, on the reverse strand, counting down.
GGACCACGGAAACAGAGTTGTCTCAAAAAGCAAAAAATAAGCAAAATGTATGTACAAAGGGAGACGGGTAAATCAAGAACGCAATGTGCTCACCCTCGCCTCTGATCACGACCGCAACTGACTCGAATCAACGTCGGTAGCTAATACTCGGACCTGCATCACGAAAACAGATGCAGACTGTAGTATGAGTACCAAAACAACGGTACCTAGTAGGCATCATAGTCCGACTAAGCAAGAAAAGCAAATGTAAACCGAAGTGCGAGTAAATGATCACCACCAAAGAGAGGGTAAGAAGTAAATGTAGGTATGTACACGAGCGTACTCAACAAACAAAGAGAAAGAATCTAGCTAAATTCGTCGAGATCCCATAAACCCGACGGGTACACTTGTTCACAAATATAAGGTAACAACTTGAACGGACCACCTCAAGCCCGACAGGAGCAATGAAAAGCTGAAGTAAAATGAACGGAGCCAAAATGATTCCAATAATATCGCCATCTCCTAGACTTGAACCGAACCATTCCCAACTCTAATACCTCAACCCAAAGCTGAGAGTAGATGAAGACATTGAACCGAAGATTCATGAGAGAATTAAGAATTGAACCACGTGTAAGCTGGACCATTCGACCGGATAACTGTAGTTAATGAGTCAATACGAGTAAGCTAGACCATGGACTTTAATCGGGTAACTTGTTATACCCCGTACTTTTGTACCATGGGATATGTTTTCAAGCTTCTTGAAAGTTGTCATGTGATCCTAGCTGGCTACAATGTGACTAAACAATCCTAAGGAAGGGAGGATGAGGCCATCCCAAATGATTGGAACTAAATTTGGAAAGATGTGAAAGGAGTTTGAGGCTAAGTAAAAAGTCGTGGAACCTGACTTACTCGCGTAAATTACCAACTTGGATGACTTATAAAATTAAGCTACTTGAGTACACATCGAGCTTAAGTAGCAAAGATTATATAGATTCTTAAAGTGAGACGAGACCACGAACCTACGAAAAGGAGCAAAAACTAGATTCCAAACTTACAAAAAGAAGCAAGTAGGTAACAAGTAGGTGATGCACCTACTTGGACCAAGTAGGTGACATACCTACTTGAGGTGGGCCCCACTCTGCCATGTGGCATCTTTGGATTAGATGCATGGATGAGGTGGTGCCCTAGGGGGCTGCCATAGTCACCCCTTGGGGCTGCCACGTGTCCCTCTCCAAAGAAGGATATATATGTGTGTAAGTTGCTAAAAATACTCTCATTCTTCATCTTTTACTTAAGAAAAGTTGAGAGAACTTGAGAGAAACAAAGGAGAGAGCTACAGCTTGGCTGCAATAAGGTAGGGCCTCCATTTTCGTTCTGTGAATTAATTATTTAAGGTATTCTATGGTTAAATAATGGTTTTTAACAACATGAAATTACTATTTGGGTCAGCCAAGAAGTGACGTGAACAGCCCGCAACTTTCAGCATGTTAAGGAGCTTCCGAAGTAATTTTCAGCAAAGTTTGGGAGGCCGTTTGTTAAGGTATGACTTGATTCTCTTTTCCCATATTTGGGTAAGTGTTTGAGCATGTTAGGGATGTGTAAATATGAGTTGGAGACGTGAAAATACGTATGTCAAATGAAACAATTACCCTTCTGCGAATGCGGACTGCTGAAGGAGGCTGCAAGTCATGTAGGGACTGTTTTGGTGTATTCTAGTCGGCTTAAAGTTTAACTAGTGTTGTCGTTTGCATGGTGTTGCGTTTGGAGGCAATTTATTTATGTCGCAGGGATGGAAACATGTCTAAATATAGGTATAAGTGCTGGTAGTTGCAGCCACATCACGTCCCGTTTCATGTGGTTAAGATTTTACGAAATAAAGATTGAAAACCATATTTTGGAGTCGTAGTTTGAGCAGGCTGTTTGGGACTTGTGTGGTGTAATGTTGAAGTGGTATAATTGTGTATTGGCTTCTGATTGTTGTGGTTAATATGGCTGCTAAGGTTTGGGGGTTAATTGGAAGTTCGGATAGGGCGAGTTATAGAGGAAATGCTGCCCGAATTCTGTTAACTTCTTAACTAACTAATAAACTAGTCAAGAAAGGCGATTAAGGAATTGATTCCTATGGGTGATTAGTTGTGGATTTAGAAGCTGGAAAGTTAAAGGTTATTAATATTAGTATTACCTTCGTGTTGAATAGGTTCAAAGAATGACGAGATAAGCCGGGTTAAAAGCAATCAACAAGAGGTATATGAATCCACCTTCTTTCTCTTGGCATGTTTTTGGCATAAGTATGTAAAGCCTGTCTCTCTTTTCTTTTGGCATGTCTTCACGTTAAGTAATGAATGATATGAGATTGAGGATAAATCTACTCATAAATGCCAAGTGTAATTTATAGTCCTCATTTACCTCTGAATGAAAACACTTTACAGTAATTGAACTAGGGCTTCTCAAGCCTTCCATACGTTAGGAAGTGGTGAGTATGTAAACATATCCTTTCTTTCTCTTGGCGTGTATTAGTCTTAAGTATGATAGGCATATGAAATGTGGGGACAAATTTACTCATGAAGCCCCGAATATGATTTACGACTCCTACCTACTTCTTGAAGTGAGAGCTCCTATGCTAATTGAGTTAGTGTCTCTTACTGTCTCCTAGATGACGAAAAGCAGAGGGTATGTAAGGCTTAACTCTTCTTTTCTCTTGGCATGTCTTAGCCATAAGTGGATGGTATATGTAATGTGGGGATAATTCCACTCATAGAACCCCGAGCATGGTTCATAAATCTTATTCACTTCTCGATGTTAGAACTCCTGCAATAGTTGAGTTATGATCTTGTAAGTCTTCTACGTGGTGAAAAGTATTACACGTGAAGCCTATCCCTCCCTTCTCTTGAAATGGCTTAATATAAGTAAAACGATATGTGATATGAGTTAGAGATAGTTCCATTTATAGATTCTGGATGTAACTCATGACTTGTACTCACTTTTGAATGATAAGGGCCATGAAGTAGTTGAACTACGACCCTTGAGCCTTCTATAGGCTGAAAAGTTGTGGGAGGTGTAAGCTCTTATACCTAGGGGCTCTTGAACATGCTTTATGGTGATATCTGAGGGGTGGTTGATATGTTACAGAGTTTTACGTGTACGTTTATGCATTATGATATATATGGATCGGGGCCGAACGTACCTCGACATATTTTCCTATATGGGGATCGGGTCGTACGTCCCACGGCATGTTATATTATATACGGATCGAACCATCGTTCCTCGACATTATTATATGATGTGTGGATTGGGTCGTCGTTCCTCGGTGTGTACTTGTTATATACATGGATCGGGCTGTACATTCCACAGCGCTAATGGTACATACGTGCTTATGATGACAAAATGATGTTGTTATTACACTGAGTCCCCGAACGGGCCGGATACAGTATGTGATGATAGTATGTGTGCCATTATTTTATAAGATGTAGGTACGGTAGATGGCTAAATGTTATACTTGCCCCCTGCATCCCTATTTCAGATGTTGTCTCAGTTATGATATTTTATGCATTATATACTCAGTACATGTATCGTACTGACCCCCTTTCTTTGGGGGGCTATATTTCATGCCCGCAGGTACAGATATTCATTTCAAAGATCCGTCAGCTTAGGATTTCCGCTCATCTATATTGGAAGTGCTCCACTGTTCTGGAGCCTAGCTTTTGGGTACTGAGCCTGCCATGTATATATTTGTTTATTCAGGGGTACGGCGGGGGCCCTGTCCCGCCATATGTTGCTGTTACTATTCTTAGAGGTCTGTAGTCACGTATATGTGGTTTAAGTATAAGTTGTCTCAATTGTGCCTATACGACGTGTTGTAAATGTTTTTGTGTTATGTCAGCCTTGTCGGCTCGTATGCCCTTAATGATATGGTTCGAATAAAAGAGGCTACATGTATATGAAATTTTTTTTTGACCCATTGGGGTTTTTGGGTGTAGTATCACATTATGCATAGTTCAATTTGGCTATATTTGACAGTTACTATACAGGGGTCCAGGTCGGACCCCAGTCACGGCCTACGGGGTTAGGTCGTGACATAACTATAGCCAAGGGGTCAAACATGGGTAAGCTAGACTTCAGACATCAACCGGGTAACTGTAGCTAAGGAACCTGAACACAAGTAAGCTAGACCACAAACTTGAACTAGGTAACTGTAGCCAAGGAACCGAACACAAGTAAGCTAGACAACGGGCTTGAACCGGTATCTATAGCTAAGGGATCGAATCAAATTAGAATCAGTAACCAAACGAGTGCCATGGGGAGTGCCTCCAAATCCAGTGCCATCAATATATCATTCCTGCCCTAACCATTTACCACAAAAATCATCGCGAAGTCTCCTAGAATCAAGAACCAAGAGATACCAGACCGACAAGAGAATAGGACAATATAAAGGTAAGGTCACAAGATGAGTTACTACCTAGCTAAAACTCAAACTATCAGACTCAAGTCTGTTGTATCAGTCTACAGGGAGCTAACCATTCGAAACTACATCGGAGAAGTTATAGGGCCCAATGGCACCAAACTCGCACAAGTCTAAGGCAATCACTAGTCTAAGACTAGACTAAGGCCCAACACGCTTTCAAACATATAACCACAGGCACGACATTCACCACAAGGCATGGATGATCAACATTAATAGGAGTCATGCTTACACAGTCTAATAATTTCCTGAAAAATAACACCTAGGGCATGAAATCTAGGAATTTAGCATGCTCGACACACAACCCCTCCAAAATCATACAATTCAATATATAATTGCCTAAACATGCTCAGTCTCACGAGGGGAAACTGTAGCCTACCTGTAGTCTGGACGCGTGCGCTCCAACTTACAAAACTATAGCGTTTTCCTTCTGAACGGCCTCCGAATACTGCCACTCAATCAATAATAGAATCATAATGTTAATATGGTATTTATGACACTAAAATTATTAAAATCGGTGATGGGCCAATTTTGGAGTAAAAAATTAGGGAATTATGGGACCCACTCCGTAACTCACAAAATTGACTCTGAGAATAGGCTCCAACTACTACCCCCAGCTCATGTTCCAAAAAGTAACACAATTAACACATCAAATAGGCCCCAAAACTAACATGTATTCATGATCAACTATAAAGCTCAAGACCACTAGAAACGCAGGAAAATGGAGACATTACCTCAAAGGAAGCCTCAACTCCTAATTCTTAACGCACCACTGGGTTTCCCTTAAAAATCTACGCAAGTTAGCCTTTTGAATCACCAAGAATTGAAGGAGAAAACAAGGTTTAAAATTTTGATAAACAATTTGGAAAATAAGTCTTAGGAATGCCCCTTAGGTATGGCTTTAGCGACCACCTGACGATCACTTAACCGACACCCATGCCCAAGTGGGTTTGTCTCTTTAGCGAGCTCATGGACACTTTAGTGTCACTCGCTTTAGCGACCAGAGGTCACTTAAGCGATGAAACTAGACACTACTCGTGTAAGAAAGAGCTTAGCATGCCAAAACCTCTAACAGGGTACTTAAGATTCATTCAAAATCCTATGCACGCAAACGAGATATACTACCCCACCAAATTTGATGTTCCAGACTCAATGGCTTATTCGAAATTCCCATACGAGGTCATTTAAATGAAAAGTGAGTCCCACACCCAAATGTCAGAGATTTGACCGAAAGCCTCAAGAAGCGAATGAGGGGTCGTTCTAGATCAAAATTGATATTCCAAAGTTAATCGCGTTGTTAGAATTTTCATCCGAGCGCATTTTCCAAAAATATTGACCAAAGTAAACTATAGGCCAAATTTCAAAGGCAAATGCGCCAAATGGTCCTAAACTCGTATGGATTACCTTGGTAGTATGCCGATAATGCTACTAGCCTAATTTGGCCCTTCCAGAGTAGATGGAACGTTAGAATTTCGTTCTGAGGTTGTTTTCCTGATGTTATGACTGAAGTTAACTTTTCTAGTTGTAAAAGCTTCAAAATAGGAAAATGGGGCTAAAACCTAAATGAATTACAGGCGACCAAATAGTTAGTGCCAGCAACTCATAATTGACTTGGGGTCACTACATGAATGCTCTAAACGACAAAACAAGTGCTTCAATTCAAAAATGACTTGAGGGTCATTACAAAAAGAGAGAGTGGCAAGAAAGATAGAGAGTCAGTTATCCCAAATATATGTAAATCACACTAGGTACATATATCTGAGATACTAGATACATTCCAAATGCATTCTGGAATATAAATACATATATATATAGAGAGAGGCGAGCGAGATAGAGAGTCGGTGTATCTCAAATACATGTGAATCACACTAAATACATGTATCTGAGATACCAAATTCATTCCAAATACATTCTAAATACAAATACATCGGGACAGAAGGAGAGAGGCAAATGAGATAGAAGTGAGTCAGTGTATCCAGATACATGTAGATTCACTTAGATACAGTGTATCTAAAATAAACTACACATAATTTGGACTCTATATATCTGGGGACCGAAATCCGGCATGAATGGTAATTATGAAAACTCACAGGAAGGCATATAATTAGGCCCTAAACTTATTAAATTTGTACTATTTGTCATAAGTTTTTAGTTCCCCTATTCCTTTGTTTTACAAAGTTTGAAATAACTTTTCATTGGAATAATAATTAGTATTGGTAGAAGTTATCTCTACCTATGAGAATAATCATTCTTAGATAACTAATCGCGAGATAAAATTGTAACACCTCAGAAGTGCCCAGCTCAGATAAGGTCAGAAAAGCTTAGAAAAAATCTAAACTCTGTAATTTTTGGGATTTATGGACAAGGTTTATGGGTGCATGACTCGTGGAAACCATTTATAGATAAGACTTCAGAAATTAGGAAAATTGGACTGAGATTTACGAGTCAAGTTTACAGCTCGTAAAAGATATTACGAGTCGTAGATAAGGGTTCATAGATTGAAGTTCAAAAACTTAGGAAATGGGACTTGTATAGTACGAGAGAGAATTATGGGTCATAATGTATTTTTTGACTCATAGTGGGGAGTCGTAGATCAAACCTCTAAGACTCTGCATTTCATCATAGTTGATTCTACGAATAGCCAATACGGGTTGTACTTTAAAGTAAGGGCCATACTCAGAAGTATGGGTCGTACTTGGGATCTCATGGTTTCAAACTTCATAACCTCAGATTTTAGTACTTCTTTTCTACGATTGCTTAGGATGGGTCATAGATAGGTTTACAGACCGTAGATGGGTCTCGTAAACCCAATCTTCAGAAACCCTAAAATCCTCTCTGATTTCTACGGATAGACGTCTACGGTCTAAAGATGAAACCACAAACCGCAGATGCTGTCGGTAAATGCCTACGACAGCTTTTTAATCAGAGGCTTTTTAGTCTTTTTCCATTCTTCTAATCTCTATACTACATTATTTTGTGCTATTTTAAGTGGAATTAAGGGATTCTTTTATCAGCGTAAGTCTTCCATTCTCTCATAACTCACTCAATTAAGATTTCTTCTCTCTCAAGTTTCCTCCCAAGGTAAGAACTAGGGTTCCAAGTTTCAAGTCTCTAATCCAAATTCAAGCTAGGGATTTCAATGCAGATATGTGAGATTTCATCAATGAATTTTCTTCCACCCATTGAGTCCCAAAAAAACCCTCAATTCTCAAGTTTATGGATTCTTTCAATCTAAGGTTTTTTTATCTTCATGGATTCTTATTAAATTTTAGTTATTCTTCAAGTATGATCTCTAATTGTATGATTTAAAATAAAATTTTATATTTTTAATGATAATTTTATGAACCCATAGCATACAAGTATTTCATGATCTAAAATTAGGTAATTTCATAAGCTTGTCTCAGATTATCAGATTATCATGAATTTAGATACTTTTAGATAAAATATCTTTTAGTATTAATCAGTTATCATGATTTACAATGCGTTTAGATAAACTATCTTCAGTTATTATCAATTTTAAATCATGATTTAGGAACTACTCCATGTTTATCAAATTATTAGAATTACAGTATTATCAGGTTATTACTATAATAGTTTTATGCATGTTCTCCTAGGAAGTATTACTTAGCATCGAGGGGACTTAGGGATGAAGTATTTTGGTCAGCATCCGTGGTCTTTTTGTAGCAATTCCTACTTTCCAATACTACGTGCCACCGTAGGTTTGTCCTAATTGGACATTTGCTTAGTGGATCCACATTTGCTTAGACTCATGCCTTTATACTTTGGCAAGTTATTACCTTTTTGGTAGGATAATTCATCATACTCCAAGTTATAGTTCACATGATTATATGTCGTATAATGGTACCTCCCATAGTTAGTCTTTTCAGCTATTGCATTGATCAAGTATTCAGTTAATTTAGTTATTGTAGTTCCATATATAGGATTGACATCACATCCAATTCTATTTATTTGATATATCTATTTGTTCTGATCTATTTGAATTACTCATTTGTGTGTTCAGTTTTATCAGATATCATTCTATGTTACTTGATCATTGCATCAACATGTTTTATAAACTTACTATATTCATATATCATGTTATTTATGCATATTCCTCATACTCAGTATATTCAAAGTACTGATCACATACTTTCTGCCTATATTATTTTATATTATAAGTTCTAATGCTCATTATCAACCCATAGTTAGTACAAATCTCTGATCAGCGAATTAGCACTTTTGGTGAGTTCTTATGATTTGAGGATAATCTTACTTGTTATCTCAATATTGTCACTTCTAGTTTTAAGATTTTTGAGATAGCTGGGGGATTTCCTATCAACTCACTTATGTAGTAGAGGTTTTCAGACAAACAGTTAGATTCTGCCTATGATGTTTTAGATATTGTCTATTTTGACGTAAGATTTTCTTTTAGACTTACATGATATTTCCTCATTTCAGTATTTCTAGTGATTGTTTTTATGAATTTTAGTGTCATGCCATACCAAGAGGTTAGCTTGGGGTCACTCGTGGTCTAAGCATTATCCCGCATCTAAGGGTAGTCTCAGATCGTGACAATCTTGGTATTAAAGCATTATGTTCAAGTGTCTTAGGATATTTGAAAGACGTGTTAAGTAGAGTTTTATTCATGGGTGTAAAGTGCACCACATCTATGTCCACATCTATGAGTAGGAGGATATGAAATGTTTTAGGAAATACTTTACTTCTATCATATCCTTAGTCGTGTGATAGAGTGCAACTCTATATGGTTTCCTTTTAACTCTTGCTCTACTTGTTTACGATGTCATGCCACCAAGAAGAACCTATGTTAGAAGGAACAGAGATGAAGAGCAATAATGTAACACCTCATAGGTGCAAAAGTTGATGAGAAGGGGAAATATCACATCTGGTGCAATGTTGTAGCTTTTTGGCTTTTTATGAGGTCCTTCAGGGACCGTGTGAGGCTCTATGGCCCATGGAAGGCAATCGTAGATGGGAACTCTGGAAAGAGAAACTTTAGGTCAAGGTTACGGACGGTTGTACAATCCATATAAAGGTTCAAAGAACGTAGACCCTACCATAGACCATCTTCAGGAAAGTTATTTGAGGGAACTTGTAAGAGAGGATTTCACGGCTCGTGGAATGATTTACAGACCATAGGAAGGTCCGTATAAGGAAAGCTTCAAAATTTTTGGGTATTTGTTCATTATTGGATGAACAACTGTACTGTGTTCTACGGATCATGTAGAGGGACCGTATACTCATGTATTGAACTCAATTTCTTCTCCTTGATTTTTACGGACCACTTCATGGATCATAGAACACAGTCCGTGGATGGTGCCGTGGAGAGTTCCTGTCAATTATTTTCTAGGGGTATTTTAGTATTTGCCCACTTTTTTAATTCTAATACTAGGTCATTTTGTTTTTTTCCCTACAAACCATAAATACCCAAACCCTCTAAATTTCCCTTATTCCTTCTCAAATTCTCCTACTAAAAAATCTTCTCTCTAAAATTCTCTCTCAAGCTCAAGAAAGAAAAGCTAGGGTTTCAAGGTCAAGTTCAAGTCTCCATTGCTAGAGCTTGCTTTTAGAGCTTTGATTTCAAGGTATATGAGAATTCACCAATGGATTCCTTTTATCCATTAGTAAAAAAAGACCTCAATCTTTCAAGTTCAATTTCATCCAATTCTATGAGTGTTTTATGTTAAATCTCACGAATCCTTTTTATTTTAATTCAATTGATGTTATTATACTTTATTATGCATGAATTTACTAAAATATATGATTTTCAATTGATTTTATATGGACCCATGCATTATGCCTATGATTTTCACTTATAAACTATGAATTATGATCATGAAATTTGATAAAAGATTTTATGCATGTTTTATAAAAATGATGAAGTATGGATGAAATCGTGATTTAGATGCCTAGAAAGGTATGTGTCCTATGAATTATGTTTTTGAATCATGATTTGAAAGGAACTACTTTTATGTTATTTTATGATGTGAATTGGTATATGTTTATTTCCTTTCCTAATGTTATGATATGATAATTGACTTTATCTATTCTGTTTGAGAATTAGCACCGAGAGGGCTTGAGGTGTAGACTTGGTAAGAAAGTCTCTAGTAGCAACCTCTAGTCCCAAACTACGTACCCCCGTAAGTTATTTTAAATGACTTAGCTAGTGGATCCACAAATATCTCATGATGAAATAATACGGAGTCTACCTTGGCAAGTAGCCTCTTCTTTTCAGTGTAAGAGTTACACCGAATTTCTTGTTATAGCTGACATGGTTAATAACTTACAAAATGACTATGTTTTCTTAAAAGCTTTTGATGATCTCTTTTAATGATACATTAACCTTATTTCATGATTTTATGATTTACTTCAAGTTTTTAAAGGAATTGTGGTCATGCATCTCATGCGATTTTTTTTATGTTATGCATATTTTTTAGATACTTAGTACATTCGATGTGCTAAGGCTTACTTTTGCCTATATTGTTTCATAATATAGGTCATGACGCTCTTGTTTATTCTCGTGGCTAGCACGAGTTCTATTTGAAGTTGCTTATTTTGGTGAGTTCTCGTGATTCGACGGCACAATCACTATGTCATTCCTATACTTCTCGACTTTTGTTATTTCATATGTTCTGGGTGATCTAGGGCTTATCCTACACCCTCTTTTGTGTTAGTGGAGGCATTTTTAGACTAGATGAGTATGTTCTTATTCATTCCGAATGTTATGTTTTGAATTCTCTTTTATTGAGATTTCTATATTTTGACACTTACCTTCCGAAGTTAAAGTTTTCTCTTGACTTTATGTTATGTTATGTCATGCTATGTATGCTATGAGTCTTGTTTAGGGTTTCTTGGGATCCTAAGCGTCATGTCACATCTAGGGTCTACCTTGGGTTATGACAAACAAACACCTCTAGTTCCCGTAGACCCTTTGGCTGAACAGGTCTTTCATGCTTTATCCCAAGTTATGACTACCTAAGCTTACCGAGAGGGTGTGACCATGGTCAACCCTAATGCTAATACTACATCTACTAGAGTCTAGGACTTCACTTGGATAAACTATCACGACCCAACCCCGTAGGCCATGACGGGTGCCCGAATTGGACTCTCGTGTATACCCCTGCTAACTATAAGTAAACTTATCCTCGGTTTGAGTTATAATGTATCAACAAGCATGATAATATCTAAGCCGACGAGGCTATTGTAACATATGAGAACAACTATACACGCATACATATATGACCCACATACATGTCCATAGACCTCTAAGAGTAAGAACAGTAACGTAAGGAGGGACAGGGCCCCAGCCATACCCGTAAATAACTAAATATATACATCGAGGGTTAGTACCAAAATCTAGGCTCCAGCATAATGGAGCACTTCTGAATTGCTAAGCGGGACTCCTACGCTAGTGGATCTCCAAAGTTTATATCTGTACCTGTGAGCATGAAATGCAGCCTCCCGAGAAAGGGGGGTCAGTACGACATATGTACTAAGTATATAAGCATAAACATCATAAGAAAATTACATTTGGCATAGGGAAGTAGGGGATAAGCATAATAATTAACAAATTACTGTACCTATAGCTTAGAATATAAAGTCGTACATACTATCATCACGTACTGTACTTGGCCCATTCGGGGACTCGATGTAACAACTACATCACTCTATTATCATAAACATCTATGTGCTATTAGGGCTATGTCATATAATAATGCTGAGGAACGTACCACCCAATCCATTTATCATATAGTAATGCCGAGGAACTCCAGCTGCTGCCACGTGGCACTTCCAGCTGCTGCTATGTGGCACTCTCTCATGCTGCCATGTGACACATTCTTTTCCCTCTCGCGGGTTTATAATATCATCTTACTTTACCAACCTATGTAATCCTTGGTACGTAAGCTTGGTATGTACTCAAGTAGCTTAAGTATGTAAGATTTTCCAAGTTGGTAGTTACGTAAGTAAGTCGAGTCCTACGACTCATTATTTGGTCTCCAACTTCTTACGGATTCTTAAAATCATATTTCCAATCTTCCCTACTATGGGGTATCACATTCTCTTTTCCTTAGAGTTACTTGATAGCGTTATAGATTATCCGGCTCACATGGTGACTTGTAAGAAGCTTAAGAACCTTTCAAGAAACTTGATAGCCTTTCAAGAAACTTAAGAAGCTTAAGAACCTTCCAAGGTACAAAAGTACGGGGCATAACATCCTTCCCCCTTTAGAACATTCGTCCTCGAATGTGAACCAAAAACCTTCCTCAAGATCTTATACAGATTACAGGGAAATTTCTTTCTATTGCAATATCTCATACTTGTTTTGCTTCCTTTACTTACTCTTAAGTTCTCTTATATTTTACCATATGAAATATCTCTTATCCTCTCTCTTGTACTACCTGTATGTCACAATATCAGTAGCTAATAACCCTATATCCAACATTTTAACCTTTATTCAAGTATAGGCTTGCTATCCTTCACAATGTTCTTAATATCTCACGAATTGCTTTATTGATACTTCATATCCGTCACAATTCTCTTTCTATTTCCAAGAAAATTTCATCAGAGTTTTCTCTATATTCTTTACTATTTCCAAATCTGCACACAGGAAATACTAATAATGTCGCGCAAGGCCAACATATATATACATCTATATCATATCATATCATAGCCATAATGCCTCGTAGGTCCAATATATACATGTATATCACGGCCACACAGGGTGCCCAATATTAATAGCAAAAGGAGATATATATGATAGGGGGAAGTCTAAATCTATTGGTACATATACATTCTGGAAGAAGATTAATGATATACCTATATCTACATTTGGTGGCACCTCTTGATTCTGCCTACAAACTATAGGGGTGCACTCTGGGCTGGATAGGATGGATATGTACCATGCTGTTGAGGCTGCCCGCCTCGAAAGCCACCATAATAACCAACTGATTTAGTTCTCTTACGCTGGCCTCTATCAGAATCTCTCTCGGGCTGACGCCCTCTGTGCCGATCCTCCATTCCTTATGCATATGCCTGTACCCGAGCAGTATCTATGCCTAGCTAAGAAGCCAGGGCTATACAGCTATCAATCAGGTGACGATCTAGCCTCATCACCTAACAATGCACCCTATCAGCCATATCGGCCACAATAGTGGGCACATGTCTTGCCAACGAGTCAAACTCAAGGCTATAGTCTCTAATGCTCCTACTATTCTGCCTTAACTGTAAGAATCTATCAACTCTGGCTTATTTCATTTCCAAAGGTAGAAAATGGCCAACAAAGGCTTCTACAAACTCATCCCATTTGGCTGGAGGAGCACCCTCGCCCCTCGACAACTCTCATGACTCATACCAATTAGCGGCCAGATCACGCAGCCGATATGAAGCCAATTCAACTGACTTAGTCTATGAGGCCCTAATGATTTTCAGTGTGTGCTACATCTGCCGGGTGAACTCCTGTGGGTCTTCTGCAGGTCTCGACCCATGAAATTCTAGGGGATTATAGGCTAGGAAGTCACGGACCCTCAAGCTGTCTTGTCTGTTTGCATCATCTAGGCCATGCCTTTGAGCTTGTCCTACCATCAGTCCGGTCAGCAACTGCACTACGTCTCTCATAGCTCTATCCCCCGCCCCTTGTTGTAGGGCTAGAGGCTCCGATACTAGGGCTTCAGAAACTACAGCTGCTGCCCCAAACTCCTCTAGAGATGGAGGCGTAGTAGAACTCGCCGATTGAGGCACAATCCTCGGCATAGGATAGGCACGAGCCCTAGTAATTGTCGAGGCCTGAATGGTTTCCCTCGCTGCCGACTTGCCCTTCTGGGCGGTTGTTGCTTTCCTTAGAGGCATTACTACAAACATAAGGATAGGTTAGTGAAAGTTCATCCTAAGAACATAGCTCTATTGCACGATCTAAGACAAGAAAGAAAGATAACATCCTAAATGTCCTGTAGCCTCCTGTTTATAGATGTGGTGCACAACACACCAATAAACAAGACTCTACTAGACACGGTCTGTGGACATTCCAAAGAAGGACCACTCTAATACCACTTCTGTCATGACCCAACCCCGTAGGTCATGACGAGTGCCCGAATTGGACTCTCGCGTATACCCCTGCTAACTATAAGTAAACCTATCCTTGGTTTGAGTTATAATGTATCAACAAGCATGAAAACATCTAAGCCGACAAGTCTATTGTAACATCTGAGAACAACTATACACGCATACATATACGACCCACATATATATATCCATAGACCTCTAAGAGTAAGAACAGTAACGTAAGGAGGGATAGGGCCCCAGCCATACCCGTAAATAACTAAATATATACATCGAGGGTTAGTACCAAAATCTAGGCTCCAGCATAATGGAGCGCTTTTGAACTGCTAAGCGGGACTCCTACGCTAGTGGATCCCCAAAGTTTATATCTGTACCTGCGGGCATAAAATGCAGCCCCCTGAGAAAGGGGGGTCAGTATGACATATGTACTGAGTATATAAGCATAAACATCATAAGGAAATTACATTTGGCATAGGAAAGTAGGGGACAAGCATAATAATTAACAAATTACTGTACCTGTAGCTTAGAACATAAAGTCATACATACTATCATCATGTACTATACCTGGCCAATTCGGGGACCCGATATAACAACTACATCACTCTGTTATCATAAACATCTATGTGTTATTAGTGCTATATCATATAATAATGCTGAGGAACGTACCACCCAATCCATTTATCATATAGTAATACTGAGGAACGTTCGGCCCAATCTATATATCATATAATTATATTATAGCCGGCCCGGAACTTGGTGAAATATGTATTACAGTATACACGAGTGGAGTAGTGAGTAATCATAAGCAATTGAAATTATTATAAGAGACTCGACAGTGTAAGAAGATTAAGCTATCGTTTGAGGAACAGAGTAGTGTGTAGTCATCTCGAATGTCCTCTAAATGCCATTAGGTCCTATATCACTTAGAATCTCGGGGACTCTAGATAGGCACTAAAGTAATACTGACAGTTCATAGAACAAGGATACCTATCGTCATATAGTTTTTAGGACTAGGAGCTTATGCATCTAGTACTTCTTAGCATATAGAGTTCAAGGAAAGTAGTTCAATTTACTACAAGAGCTTGACATTCAGAAGTGAATAAGAGATACGAATTACATTTAGGACTTAAGAGTGGAGTTACCCCAGAGCTCGTAGTACATTTTACTTACATCTAGGACATGCCAAAAGAAGAAAAAGAATAAGCTTTACATACTCTCTACTTTCCCTCATGGAGTCATCATATGCATCTATCATACCCGACCCGTCATGGCTCGGTGAATAATTATAGCATAATAGCATCATACTTACGTCAAAAGCATACTAAGAGGAAAGAAGGATAGCTCTATTTACTCATGCCAAAGACATGCCAAGAGAAAGGAGATAGCTTTACATACCTCTTACGGATTACTCTTAACCACGTTCGCCTCATCGTCTCTTAAACCTATTTAACATGAAAGTAATACTAAGGTAATAACCTTTCGCTTTATATTTTCCAGCTCCACAACCAAGTATCCATAGGAATCTTTTCCTTATCTACTTCCCTCGATTAGTTTATTACTAGTTCCGAAGTTACCAGAAATCGGGCAGCATCTCCCCTATAACTTGCCCTATCCAACTGCTAATCTTAGCAGCCATATTACCAATAACAAACAACAGCTATAAATACAACCAAATCACTTCAACATTACTCAATACAACTCCAAACAACTAGCTCAAAACTACGATGCCAAAATAGAGTTTTTAACTTTTATTTCGTAAAACCTTTAACAATACGAAATAGAGGGTCATGTGGCTGCAACCAACATTACCCACACCCCTTTTAGAACACTTTCCATCCCCGCAATACACAACCAATCCAGCTACAACCGCAGCACCACAATCACAACACACTACTCGACTTCGATTTAACTATAATGACTTTAACTTAGTTTATTTCTAACGTCAAGCATCATTATGCAATTTTTCTACTTCCAACCTTATTTAAGACATTTAATATACCTTATAACCACATCATAAACTCCAATTTGAAAGAGAAAACCTTATCTTGCTTGAAACTCACCAAGACTCGCCAAAACTCGCCTCGGAAGTTCTTTTAGCGTGGCTAAAACTTCGCGGCTATTTGTTAACCTTTTGGTACTGCTACAAACCATGAATTTACATTAATAACACCTTCATACCATCATGGTATAACCTAGATAATTAATTCACGGAATGAAATCGGAAAACTTACCTCTTTTTCCCTCATGGCCGCCACTATTTTCTTACTAGCTCTAGGGTTTCTTCTCTTCTCTTTTTCTCTAGAACTTTCTTGAATTTTAAAGATAAGAATGACTTTTTTGGATAATAATGAGTCATAAAACACATATATATAGGCCACCTTAGGAGGTGACACATGTCAACCCCTAAGTGGTGATACATGTCAAGCCCTCATTGGGCCAACGCACCACCTCCTCCAACCATGAGCTACCATGTGGCATATGGGTTCCACCCCTTGCTTCAGATGCTGCTATGTGGCACTTCCAGTTGCTGCCACATGACACTCTCTTATGCTACCATGTGGCACCTTCTTTTCCTCCTCGTGGGTTCATAATTTTATCTTACTTTACGAACCTATGTAATTCCTGCTATGTACGATTGGTATGTACTCAAGTAGCTTAAGTATGTAAAATTTTCCAAGTTGGTAGCTTACGTAAGTAAGTTGAGTCCTACAACTCATTATTTGGTCTCTAACTTCTTCCGGATTCTTATAACTATATTTCTAATCTTCCCTACTATGGGGTATCACGTTCTCCTTTCCTTAGAGTAACTTGATAGCGTTATAGATTATTCGGCTCACATGGTGACTTCTAAGAAGATTAAGAACCTTTCAAGAAACGTGATAGCCTTTCAAGAAACTTAAGAAGCTTAAGAACCTTCCAAGGTACAAAAGTACGGGGTATAACATAAATGCTCTAAAGTTTCATGGTTATAAGGTGCATAAGGATCCACATGAGTTCATCGAGGGCATTCAAAAGATTATTGAAATTATGGGTATCACTCCAGTTGAGAGTGCAAATTTGGCTACTTATCAGTTAAAGGGCATAACCTTAATTTGGTTCAAAAAGTGAAAGGATGAAAGGGCGATTGAGGCAGGCCCATTGGATTGGGATAAGTTTAAAGGTGCTTTTCTAGACAGGTTTTTCCCGCTTGAGATGAGGGAGATTAGGGTTCATGAGTTTATCAATTTGAATCAAGGTAACATAACTATGAATGAGTGCTTTTTGAAGTTCACCCAATGCTCAAGTTATGCACTGGCTTTAGTGGTCGACTCTATGGTCCGCAATAGTAAGTTTGTCTCCGGTGTTTCTAATATGATGGTAAAAGTATGTAGAACATCTATATTGATCAAGAAGATAGATATCTCCCCTCTGATGACTCATGCTCAACAAATTGAGGAAGAAAAGCTTAAGGAGAGTGTTAGGGATAACAAGAGGGCTCAGACAGATAGAGTGGACTACTCTCATCAAAAATCAAGAGGTGTTCGTTCTCAGTTTTGACAAAAGTTCTCTAACCCATCTGCATCTTCTTCTAGTGCTCCGGTGCCTAAGTTCAACAGGATAGAGCACCGCGCTCTATCTCATGTTTATGTTTCTAGTGGTTATTCTTTCCTTATGTGCTAGAAGTATGGTACGAACCACCCCGGAGAGTGGATGGCTAGTACAAGAAGTTGCTTTGGATGTGACAAGTCCGGTCATAGATTGAGGGATTGCCTAATGGACTAAGGCAAGGGTAAAAATGTGCACTAGTAGACTCAGTTGAGTGCTTCAGCAGATTGCCCGCCTTAGCATGGTACCTAATGAGTCGAAGATTTTAGACTTAATTTAGGCTCTTAGTTCACCAAAGTATGTTCTTAATGCTTATTTATGTCCATTTTCTAATAAAAATATGTTTGAATTTTAGATATGAGAGCTCAGGACAAAACGAGGACAAAGGAAAGAAAAAGAGAAAAAATATGGAAACATAGGTGATTGGGAAAAGCTGGAGATCACTTAAGTCATCTCGGCGACTTGCCGAGTGACACTCAGTTCGCCGAAAAGATCAGAAGTTTAGCCTCAAGAATTAGGCCAGGCCAGCGATGATATGGACAGTAGGTGCACTACGAAATCACTAGGTAGACTCCATCGAGTTTGCAGAAAGTCATGGGAACCTAAAAACAAGACCAAATTCTGAAAGGTCGATTAGGCAATGGAAACACATATTCAGTGTATCATTGATCAAGTTGGCGAATCACCGAGTCGATGAACACGATGAAACTCATCGAGTTGACTTTGAGGGGCATTTTTGTGAAGAATTTAGAAATGTATAAATAGATTTTTTTGGAGAGAGAAAAATACATTTTTACTTTCTGAAATTCCTTTGTATTGGAGAACCTTCCTACCTCGGAGAATTAGCTTGCATTTGGGGTTTTGGGTTTTTAAAAGTTGTGGAGATTAGATTTTCAATTTGAATTAAGCCAATTAGCTATAATGGATCAACATTATGGTAATTTCTATTTGATTTTTAGTATGTGTTAAACCCCATAGTCTTGGGGGTGTGCAATGTAATGGTTGCATAATTATTATGTGAGTGTTGTTTAATTGCTATATTGTAACATCATGATTTTTTGAAATGTCTTGTTAGCTCGTGTCATCGTGGTTTGATAAAGAGTGATTAATAAACTAAGATTTTTGTTGTATGTCACATTTTAAGTGTTCAAGTTTTATATTTTATGTTTTGAAGTTTAGCGGGTTGCAAAATAAAAGTTGGCAAAAATTATCGTGAGTTCCTTTATAATTTCTCCGCATTTTATGTTTTGAAGTATAACGGGTTGTAAAATAAAAATTGGCAAAAATTATCGTGAGTTCCTTTATAATTTCTCCGCAATTTGAGTCAAATATCTTGGATCTTTTCTCCCAATCTATAAAGATTTGTAAGCCCACGACCTATCAAATCATGAGTCTAGTTTCCAACGTATCAAACCGTTCATCAATACAACTTCATAATAGGGGGAGTTTTCATAAAACTGCACAAGCACACACTTGAGGTGGCCCCCTAGGTCGATTACGCTTTATAAAAGTGTATCTTCATTATATTTTCACATTTTCAGTTCGTGAAAACCCCCAAAATCAGAGAAATTACTCCCTAAATTATCCCTATACTGTGATAATCTCATCTTGGATCTTTAATGGAAATTGCTCTACATTGTGAGCTCGCCACTTTGGCATAGTTTGCCCCATCAATTTTATGGCATAGTTTCATGGGTGTTGTCTCAGTGGGGTACTACCCATATAAAGTGTTCTTTTTTCTATAAAGAGGGTGTATATCAAGGTAAGAACGTTCTTTTACTGGTTTATGACCACTTTAGACCTCAGGAAGTAGTTCTCTTGGTGAAAATCCATATCTTTCACCAGATAATCATGTCTCCTTTTCTTTTTGCATACTAATTCAGCTCTTGCCATATTATAGTATTACGTCGGTGTAGACAGAGGTTAATTGACCAATTAAAAGCATCAAAAAAGGTATGCTAAGGCTATTTTCTTATTCCAGCGTATTTCCTTAAAGCTTAGGAGCTACAAGAAGGTTGTTGTTATCGCTGTTATATTTTAGCCAAAATTGTTGGTTGTTAGCAGCCCGAGTTGCTGTAATACTCCCTTGTTGGGATTTATATTTTGTTAGTAGCGGCCTTAGGTAGGCATGTCTTAGAGGTTATTCGTATTGGTTGCTTATAGCTAAATTGCTCGCCTTTAGTCTATTGAATTGTTATTGTTGTCCTTGGGGCTATTGTGGTTAGTTGCATGAATATGATCGTGCCAAAGAAGGCTATGTGGTTTCTATGTGGCTATATTGGTGCCTAAGAAGGCTATGTGGTGCCTACAAATATATGGTGTTTCCTAAGAGGACTATGAGGTTCCTATGGGGCTATATTGATGCCTGAGAAGGCTATGTGTTTCCTATGGGGCTATTTTGTTGCCAAAAAGGCTATGAATTAACTATGAGATTATATTGATGCCTAAAAGGTATATGTGTTAGCTGTGAGGCTATATTATTGCCTAAGAGGACTATGTAACTGCCTACGGGGGTAGGGCACTACCGATAGTAGTATATAGACTGAGTTGCACCTTCTGGGCTTATGTGGGCCTAGGCAGGTGGTCTTGTTTGCTGTTTGTACCTTCCGAGCTTATGGGATCTTGGTTAGGTTATTGTTTTTTTATTTTTGATGTTTTTATATTTAGGAGCAGGTCAGTACGCTTATCTTAGTCTTGATTCATTTATCTGATTACTCTCAGTGATATCTGCTTATTGTCTATCGCCTTTCATACTGGGTACATTATTTCATGCTAATGCCCCATTTTTTGAGGGCACTACATTTATGCCTGCAGCTCCCGATAGACGACCAGATAGACCTCCTTATTAGCAAGGTTAACTTTTATCAGGTTGGCTAGCCCTTTTCTTCCGAAGCTGCCAAAGCTTGGAGGTTTGTTAGCTTTTTTTGTATATATTTTTTTGGGTAGGCTAGTAGACTAGTGTGTGGGTTGTATAGCTACGTTATGTCCAGATATGCCTGGTTTGTTGGGTTAGTGGGCTCAATAGCTATTTGATGCATTGTCTTGTTATATACCTTCTTTGAGCTTCTGTATATAGATCATGGTGGCCTTGATGATCCAATCAGGACTTGTGTTTTAATTGGTTATTTCTGTATATGAACTTTTTGGAGTAGTTGATTCGTTTATAGGGTTGTTAATAGGGGCCTTGCTAGTCGAGTGCTTAATTTTAAGCTGAGATATACCTATTTGTTTTATTGATTGTGGGTGGCTGCCATGCGCTAGTAGAAAATAGTTCAGTAGGGTTGGCTCAAGCCTGAGTTTTGGCATTAGGTACAAGTTGCGCGCCTTGAGTTTAGGGCCTGACAAACTTGGTATCAGAACAACGTCGTATCCTAGGGAGTCTGCAAATTATATCTAGTAGAATCTTGTTTTTTAAATGTGTTGTGCACCATATTCTATAAGCAAGAAGCTACAAGGTATATTAGAATGGTCATCCTTTTTTTCTCACCTCGTGCTATAGAGGGGTGCATTAAGGGTTAAGATTTTTAGGCTTCTAATTTATATTTGTTTACAGAGAGAGAAGGTTGACACTAGACAAACCACAGCTGGCCAGGGGCTAGATACAATCGTAGGTAAGAGTGCAGTATGTATGTTAGCATAGTTAGTAGTTGCACAGCACCAGCTGGTTATGGCAAATGTTGTTGGATCTTCTAAAAGGCCCAAAAGTTTTAGAGTTCATGAATTTCTTGCCTTGAATCCTCCACAGTTTACAAGCAAAGTTTGAAGAGAGGACCATCAACACTTTGTTGATAAACTTAAAGGTCATGCATGCCTCAATGACGTATTCAGTTGATTTAGTAGCATTTCAATTACGTAATATTGCAGAATTATGGTATGAGAGTTGGGAGAGATCCAAGGGAAAAGATGCACCTCTACCCACTTGGGATATCTTTACAGAAGCTTTCATAGATCACTATTTTCCTTGAGAGATTAGGGATGCCTGGGTAGATCAGTTCCTGAACCTTCGATTGGGCAGTATGAGTGTTCGAGAGTATAGGCTGAGATTTGATTTATTGGCCAGATATGCACCAGCATTTGTTCATACGATGCATAACAGGATGCGTAAATTTGTTTGAGGGCTTGATTCAGACTATATTGATGCTTATTTTACCGCTTTACTAAATGATAGTATGAATATCTCACAAATTCAGGCCTTTGCACAAGGCATAGAGGACCACCAACATTAGCAATATATGAGTGAGAGGTTCGAGAGAGAGAGAGAGCAGTAGAAGAGGGCTAGGACCACTGGTTCATAGGGGGAGTGTCAGCATGGTCCCAGACCCCGATATTCTAGTAGGCCATCTATCACGACCCAACCCCGTAGGCCACGACTGGGATCCGACTTGAACCCCCATATACTTAACTATCAGATGTAATAATCAATATAAGAACTATACATAAGAACCCAGTGGGTCATAGCATTTCTATGTACATATAGCCGCTTTCATTTGTATCTTATCATGAAAGGGTGTGCAAGCCAACAAGGCTGCCATGACGTCTTAACATTTGCCATTCACCATGTGGACATAATTGAATAAAACTTACACATATAATCCACATACATGTCTACAGACCTCTAAGAATATTAACAGTAACATATGGTGGGATAGGGCCCCGCCGTACCCCTGAATAAACAAATGTATACATTAGCATATCAGCACCAAAAGCTGGGCTCCAGAATAATGGAGTACCTTCGACATAGCTGAGTGGAAATCCTAAGCTGGCAGATCCCTGAAATGAATATCTATACCTACGGGCATAAAATGCAGCCCCTCAGAGAACGGAGAGTCAGTACAATATATGTACTGAGTATATAAAGCACAAAACATTATAACTAAGACAACAACTGAAATAGGGATGCAGGGGCGAGTATAAGATTTAGCTATCTACCACACCTGTATCTTATAAAATAAAGGCATACATACTATCATCACGTACTGTATTTGGCCTGTTCGGGGATTTATGTAACAACTATATCATTTTGGTCATCATAAGAACATATATACCATCAGCGCTGTGGAACGTACAGCCCAATCCATATATATAGAAAGTACACGCCAAGGAACGATGGTCCGATCCACATATCTTATAATAATGCCGAGGAACAATGGCCCGATCCGTATATCGTATAATAATACCGAGGAATGATGGGCCAATCCATATATCATGTAACAATGCCGAGGTACGATAGCCCGATATATATATCATATAATAATAATGAGGAACGATGGCCCGATCCGTATATCGTGTAACAATGTCAAGGTACGATGGCCCAATCCGTAAACAACATAACATGCCATGGGACGTATGGCCTGATCCTTATATAGCAAAATATGCCGAGGTAAGTTCGACCCGATCCATATATATCATAATGCATATATGTGCATGTAAAACTCTGTAACATATCAAACATCCCTTATATATCACCATAAAGCATGTTCAAGAGCCCCTAGGTATAAGAGCTTACACATCCCAACACTATTCAACCTGTAGGAGGCTCAAGGGTTGCAGTTCAACTACTTCAAGGCCCTTATCATTCAAAAGTGGGTACAAGTAATGAGTTACATCCAGAATCTATAAATGGAGCTATCTCCAACTCCGTATTCTATAGTACCTATAGTCCAGTCTTCCTAGAAGTAGGAAAAAACAAGCTTTACATGTACCACTTTCTATCACATGGAAGACTTGAAAAGTAATGACTCAACTTGTTTAGGAGTTCTAATCAGTAGGAAGCAAACAAGAGACTTAACTCACATTCAGAGTCTTAAGAGTGGAATAACTCCCAATTTCCTATACATAATACTTACATCTAATCATGCCAAAAGAGAAGAACGGGTAGCTTTACATACTCATCTTCTTCTAACGTATGGAAGGCTTGAGAAGCCCTAGTTCAATTACTGTAAGAGTGCTTTCATCAAGGAGTACATAAGAACTGTGAATTACACTTGGTATTTATAAGTAGATTTACCCTCAAGCTCATATCATTCATTATTTAACTTGGCGACATGCCAAAAGAAGGAAACGTTAACTTTACATACACTACTTTTCAGCAAATAGAAGACTTGAGGGATGAGAGCTTAACTACTTTAAGAGTCTTAACATTCAGAAGTGAGCACGAATTATGAATCATGAATCATGTTCAGAGCTCATGAATAGAATTACCCCAGGCTTCATACACATATCATTTGTCACTTAAGTCTAAGGCATGCCCAAAAGAAAAGAGAGACAAGCTTTACATACCTTTTACGGACTTCTCTTAATCACGTTCACGTCGTCGTCCTCCAAACCTATTTAACATGGAAGTAATATGAATATAAACAACCCTTGGCTTTCCAGCACCTAAGGTTACACACGATTATTTATAGGACTCATCCCCTCACTTGCCTTCTCGGCTAGTTCCTTAACTAGTTAAAGAGTTAACGAAAATTGTGCAACACCTCTCCTATAACATGCCCTATACGAATTTCCAATCACTTTCCTAATTACTGTAGCCAACCAATAACAAAAATCAGCAGCATACACACAAGTAATTCACTTCAACATTACACAATACAAACCCCCAAACAACTTGCTCAAAACTATCAAAATGTGAATTCTAAACAGCCTACTACCTTGTATTGTCACTTAGTTTCGAAGGGATAATTGGGGGAAACAGACTTTGTGGACTCAATAAAAGTTATATACATGTGTCTTAGGGTCTCATACAATTTCGAATCACCCCTATAACAATTCTGTACAAAAAGATATGCCCAAAATACCAACTTTCCAAAACAAAATCTGGGCAGCACCTCACCTATATTTCATCATCCTTTTACGAGCAGATAAAAGAAAAACTGGGTCTTAGAGTCCAAATGAAAGTTAATCCCTATGAAATATATTTCCAAAACATCTTGAATCACTAGAAACGAAGCTTTACAAAAAGAGTTATACTAGTATTACTAACAACAGTCCCATTCTAAAAATGGGTTTGTTGACAAGAACGAGAACCTCCTCAAAACCCCAAACTATAAATTTTATGTTGTTAAACACCATCATATCACCATAGGATACCTTAAATAATTAATTCATGGAATGAAATCAGGGCTTACCTTGAATTGGAGCAATCCGTGGCTGCCTCTTTCTTGCTCTCACATTTTTCTCTCAATTCTCTTAAGTTAGAAGTGCTGAAAATGAGATATACTCCAGCATATAGCACATATATATACACCTCCTTAGGAGGTGACATGTGGCATCCCCCTAGGGCACCACCTCAATCATGCCTCCAATCCTTGGCTGCCACGTTGCAGCATGGGGTCCACCCAAGCTGCTGCATCACCTACTTGACCCTAAGTAGGTGCATCACCTACTTGTCCAAGTAGGTGCATCACGTACTTGCTTCGAGTAGGTGCGTCATTTCCTTAATTTCTCTTTCGTGGGTTCGTAAATTTGTCTCACTTCAAGAGCCTATGTATTCTTTGCTACTTAAGCTCGACGTGTACTCAAGTGGCTTAATTACATAAGACATCCAAGTTGGTAGCTTATGCAAGTAATTCGAGTCCTACGACCCGTTACTTGGTCTCCAACTCCTTCCAGATTCTTATAGCCCTATTTCCAATCTTTTTTATTATGGGGTATCCCATTCTCCCTTCTTTAGAGTTACTTAATAGCGTTGTATCTAATCGAGGTCATGTGGTAACTTTTATGAAGTTTAAGAAGGCTTTCTAAAGTTTAGAAGTACGGGGCATAACACTATCTAGACCTCCACCTCAATAGTCCCAGGGTAGTAGACTTGAATATCGGGGATAGTAAGACCCAAGTTATGGTTCACGAGAATTAGGCTCTCAGAAGTAGAGGAGTTCAGGCCAGGCTAGGCCAGCCTTATCACATTGTGATACTTGCGGTAGGATACATTTTAGGAGGTGAATTCCGGGTTCCATATGATGTTACTCTTATGTACAAGAGGGGCATAGGTGGAGGTATTTCCCAACCATAAGTTAGAGTAGTATGGGTCACCCAACAAGGTCAGTAGTAAGTTCCTCTTCATCGGCATAATCTATAGGGCGTAGACCCCAGACTTCAGTAGGTAGAGGTAAAAGTAGAGGCTGAGAGGGAGTATCTAGTTCTAGTAGTATCCAGAACCATACATATGCACTTGCTGACCGACAAGACTCAAAGTCATCACCAAATGTTGTGACATGTACATTGATTGTTTTCTCCCACTATGTTTATGCTTTGATAGATCCTGGATCTACTTTGTCTTATGTTATGCCATTTTTTGAGGGGAAGTTAGTATAGTAGCAGAGTCATTAAATCGACCCTATATTGTGTCGACACTATTTAGTAAGTCTATTATTGCCAAGAGAGTCTATCGAGGTTGCACAATAGAAATTATTGACCGTCAGACCTCTGTAGACCTGGTAGAGTTAGAGATTTTGTTATGCTAATTTTGAGGGTAGGACAAAGATTGTTAGTTTCCACTTTCCAAGAAAGGTAGTTTGGTAATGAAAAGGTAGGTTTATTTCCTATCTTAAGGCAATAAGGATGATTATAAGGGTTGTATTTATCATCTTGTGCGCGTTTAGGATATAGATGAAGAACCACCAACTCCTTAGTATATTTTGGTATTTAATGAGTTTCAAGACGTATTTCCAGATAAGCTTCCTAGTATTTTCCTAGAATGGAAAATTGATTTTGCTATCGATATGCCACCAGGTACACAACCCCTATCTAACCCTCCTTATAGGCTCTTGCTTAGCTAAAAGAGTTGAAGGATCAAGTAAAAGACTTGATGGATAAAGGCTTTATCAGGCCAGTGCTTGACCATGGGGTGCGCTAGTGTTATTTGTGAGAAAGAAAGATGGATCACTAAGAATGTGTATCGATTACTGATAGTTGAATAAGGCGACTATGAAGAATAAATATCCCCTTTCGAGGATCAATCATTTGTTTGATCAGTTGCAAGATGTTAAGTGCTTCTCAAAGATTGATTTGAGATCAGGGTACCATCAAGTATGAGTTCAGGAGGAAGACATTCCAAAGACAACTTTAGAACCAAATATGGACACTTTGAGTTCTTGGTGATGTCTCTCGAATTGACTAATGCCCCAACAATATTTATGGACCTAATGAATAACATATTTAGGCCATATCTACACCTATTCATGATTGTATTTATTAATGATATTTTGGTATATTCATGTTCAAAAGCTGAACATGCTGATCATTTACGAGCAGTCCTTCAGGTTCTTTGTGATTAGAAACTTTATGCAAAGTTATCTAAGTGTGAGTTTTAGTTGAAATCTATGGCTTTGTTAGGCCATATTATATTAGAGGAAGGCATTATGGTGGATACATAGAAGATTGAGGCAGTAAAGACTTGTCCTAGGCCCATAACTCCAAATGAGATTCGTAGATTCCTAAGGTTAGCTGGATACTACAAAAGGTTCGTGGAGGGGTTTTCTTCACTTTCGGCACCACTAATAAAGCTGACTTAGAAAGCATCTAAGTTTCAGTAGATTGAGGCTTGCAAGCATAGTTTCTAAGAGCCGAAGGACAGGTTGACATCAACACCAGTTCTAGACTTACCCGAAGGTTTCAGTTTACTATGATGCTTTTGGTGTTGGGTTAGGATGTGTTCTAATGCAACATGGTAAGGTAATTGAATATGCTTCAAGGCAATTGAGAAAGCATTAGAAGAACCATCTAACCCACGATTTAGAGTTGACGCCAGTGGTCCATGCATTGAATATTTGGAGACACTATATGTATGGCGTTCATATTGATATCTTCACAAATCATAAGAACCTTCAGTTTACCTTAGACAAATGGAGTTAAATCTATAATAGTGTCGATGGGTTGAGATACTGAAAGAGTACGACGTAGATATTTTATATCATCCAGGGAAGGTGAATGTGGTAGTCGATTCCTTCAGTCGCAGATCTATAGGTAGTTTATCCTATTTAGGCATTAAGAAGTGGGAGTTAGCTCGAGAGCTTAATTATTTAGGTATCTTGGGAGTCAGATTACTAGAGGTAGATGATAGTAGGGTCATAGTTTAGGATACAACAATATCATCTCTTGTTGTAGAGATAAAGGCATGACAGTGTGAGGATCCTAGATTGGAGCAGCTTAGATATAAGGATCAGGATAGGAAGTCTTTAGACCTTGATATAGAAGGAGATAGAGTCCTCAGATGTAGAGGTCGATTGTGTGTTCCAATGTTACAGGGATTCGATATCAGATTATTATAGATATACATCATTATCATTATTAGATTCAACTAGGTCCGACAAAGATATACCGTAATATTAAAGAGATCTATTGGTGGCACAGGATGAAGAAGGACATTGCTGAGTTTATAGCACAGTGTCCTAATTGCAAACAGGTGAAGGTTGAGAATCAAAAGCCCACTGGGTTAGTATAGGAGATATCCATTCATTTATGGAAGTGGGAAGCAATTAATATGGATTTTATTACACGGCTACCCTGGTCGCGTCGTAAGTTTGACTCTATTTGGGTAATTATTGATAGGGTAAAATGATTAGCTCACTTCTTACCTGTCAAGACTACTTTTTACAGCCAAAAAATATGCAAGGCTTTATATTACATAGATTTTTAGGCTGCATGGTGTCTAGTATCTATTATCTCTAATAGAGGAGCATAATATATTGCTAACTTTTGGAAGCTTTCCTGAAAGGACTGGGAATACAAGTTAATCTGAGTAAACCTTTCACCCTTAGATAGATGGACAATCTGAGTGCACAATTTAGACACTCAAAGATATGTTGTGGGATGTGTTCTTGACTTTAAAAGAAGTTGGTATGACCACTTACCTCTTATTGAGTTTGCATATAATAATAGTTATCGTTCCAGCATCATGATGGCACCTTATGAGGCTTTGTATGGGTAAAAATATAGATATCTATAGGATGGTTCGAGGTAGGTGAGTCAGGGTTGATTGGATAAGACTTAGTGCAACTGACAATGGAGCAGGTTAAGCATATTTGGGAGTAGTTGTTGACAGATCAAAGTCAGAAGAAGTCATACTCAGATGTACGACGAAGGGATTTAGAGTTTTGTGTCAATGACTAAGTATTCTTGAAAGTCTCACCTATGATGGGTGTTATGTAATTTGTCAAGAAGGGAAAGCTCAGTCCAAGATTAATTAGGCCATACCGGATCCTTCGAAGGGTAGGACAAGTGGCTTATGAATTAGTGCTACCTTTAGAGCTAGAATCTATTCATTCGATTTTTTATGTATCGATGCTATGAAAGTGCATAAGAGACCCTTCTCGGGTTGTTCCAATTGATGATGTTTAGATCACAAAGGAGTTGTCTTATAAGGAAACTCCAGTTGCCATATTAGATCGCCAGGTACATAAATTGAGGACCAAAAATGTGACTTCGGTTAAAGTATTATGGAGAAACAAGAATAGAGAAGAGGTAACCTAGGAAGCCGAGGATGACATGAGGTCAAAATATCCTCACTTGGTTCGTACCCCGAGTTGATGGCATATCATCTTATACTAATGCAGTAAGGTAAGATACCTACTTGGTTTTTATATTGTAGCTTATTATTATGGTTGTTATTGTTGTATTTCTGCTTGCACTGTTATTTTGGAGCTATGGTGATAGCTATTTATGTCATCCTGTGAGATGCCTAGGTTGGAATTTTTGCATTTTAGGATTTTAGATAGTCACATTTATAGAGGATAATTTGCCAAAACTTTGGCAACTCCTAAGAACTTAAATCATATGACTCAGTCCTTTTTTCATTCGAGGACGAATGTTTCTAAAGGGGGAAGGATGTAGCACCCTGACTTTTTGAAATATCTAGTTAACCCGTATATTCGTGGTTAGATAAAGAGTAATTAACAAATTAAGATTTTTTATGGTATGTCACATATTAAGTGTTCAAGGTTTGTATTTTAAGTTTTGAAGTTTAGCGGATGCAAAATAAAAGTTGGCAAAAATTATCGTGAGTTCCTTTATAAAGATTTCTAAAATTTGGGTCAAATATCTTAGATATTTTCTCCTAATCTATAAATATTTGTGAAGCCTATGACTAATCAAATCGAAGGTCTACGAGTCTACTTTTCAATGTATTAAACTGGTTGTCCATACGTCTTCAAAATAGGGAGATATTTGGATTTTCATAAGACTGCACAAGCAGGCACCTGAGGTTGCCCCCATAGGTCGATTGAGCTTTATAAAAGTGTATCTTCTTATATTTTCATATTTTGTATTCATGAACCCCCAAATTCAGAGATATTACTCCCTAAATCATCCCTATACTGTGATAATCTCATATTGTATCCTTAACAAAAATTGATCTACATCGCGAGCTCGTCACTTTAGCATAGTTTTCCCCGTCAATTTCATGGCATAGTTTTTTCGATCTTGTGGCAGTGAGGTACTGCCCAAATAAAGTGTTCTTTGTGCTATAAAGAGGATGTATTTCAAGGTACGAATGTTCTTTATTGGTTTATGGCTACTTTAGACCTTGGGTAGTAGTTCCCTTGGGGAAAATCTGTATCTTTTGCCAGATAATCATGTCTCCTTATCTTTTTGCATACTAATTCAGCTCTTGCCATATTATAGTATTACGTCGGTGTAGGCAAAGGTTAATTAACCAATTAAAAGCATCGAAAAAGGTATGTTAAGGCTATTTCCTTATCCTAGCATATTTCCTTAAAGCTTAGGAGCTACAAGAAGGTTGTTGTTATCGCTATTATATTTTAGCCAAGATTGTTGGTTGTTAGCAGCCCGAGTTGCTGTAATACTCCCTTGTTAGGATTTATATTTTGTTAGTAGCAGCCTTCATTGGGCATGTCTTAGAGTTTATTCGCATTGGTTGCTTATAGCTAAATTGCTCGCCTTTAGCCTATTAAATTGTTATTGTTGTCCTTGGGGCTATTGTGGTTAGTTGCATGAATGTGATCATGCCAAAGAAGGCTATGTGGTTTCTATGTGGCTATATTGGTGCCTAAGAAGGCTATGTGGTGCGTACAAATATATGGTGTTTCCTAAGAGGACTATGAGGTTCCTATGGGGCTATATTGATGCCTGAGAAGGCTATGTGTTTCCTATGGGGCTATTTTGTTGCCAAAAAGGCTATGAATTAACTATGAGATTATATTGATGCCTAAAAGGCATATGTGTTGGCTGTGAGGCTATATTATTGCCTAAGAGGACTATGTAACTGCCTACGGGGGTAGGGCACTACCAATAGTAGTATATAGACTGAGTTGCACCTTCTGGGCTTATGTGGGCCTAGGCAGGTGGTCTTGTTTGCTATTTGTACCTTCCGAGCTTATAGGATCTTGGTTAGGTTATTGTTTTTTTATTTTTGATGTTTTTATATTTAGGAGCAGATCAGTACGCTTATCTTAGTCTTGATTCATTTATCTGATTACTCTCAGTGATACCTACTCATTGTCTATCGCCTTTCATACTCGGTACATTATTTCGTACTGATGCCCCATTGCCTAGGGGCACTGCATTCATACTTGCAGGTCCCGACAGACGACTGGATAGACCTCCTCAATAGTAAGGTTGACTTCTATCAAGTTGGCTAGCCTCTTTTTTTCGGAGCTGTCTGAGTTTGGTAGTTTATTAGATTTTGTTGTATATATATTTTTTGGGTAGGCTGGGGCATTTTTCTGCCAAGATTTACTACTTTTAGAGGCTCGAAGACTAGTGTGTGGGTTGTATAGCTATGTTATATCCAGGTTGGCCTGGTTTGTTGGGTCATTAGGCCTGATAGCTATTTGATGCATTGTCTTGTTACATACCTGCTTTCAGCTTTTGTGAAGTGATCATGGTGGCCTCGGCGGCCCAATCAAGACTGGTGTGCTAATTGGCATATTTATATATGAACTGTTGGGAGTAGCTATTTTGTTTATAGGGTTGCTGACAGGGGCCTAGCCGACCGAGGGCTTAATTTTAAACTGAGATATACCTATCTATTTTCTTGATTGTCGGTGGCTGCTATGCGCTAGTAGCAAATAGTTCAGCAGGGTCGGCTCGGGCCTGAGTTTTGGCATTAGGTGGCAATTAAGCCACTTGAATTTAGGGAGTGACATAAATATAATAATTATTTGATATGCATTTAGCTATATCTTCACTGTTTAACTTATAATTTGAGGTTGCAAACTCTTATTTAGCTTAGGTCTCTAGAGTTGCTTGTGAAAGATCTCTAGAGTGGATGATATAACTGATAATTCTTTGATTATTGCAATTTCTAGCTAACGCTTGATAAAGTTTAGCTGAATTTAAGGTTGTGGATTGATTATTAATACAATACATGTTGGAGATTGAGAAAACCCATGTGAAATGTGATTATTGATTGAAACATAGCTGTCATTATCAACCTTTTATAGCAGTCAACAATACCTATATCGTTAAATTAGCATTCTATTATGCACACCCTAAGATTCATTTCTTATTTGTGAAAATTCTCCTGTTAAACATTTCTTTGAGACTTCTTAACCAATTTAAACTTAAAACCCCCACTTTCGATTCATGTGTGAACTCAACCAACATACAAAATTCTTGTCCATAAAATTACATTGTACGATGAATACTATACTACCCTTTACTTTAGGATCAA
Source organism: Solanum dulcamara (assembly GCF_947179165.1). NCBI lineage: Eukaryota > Viridiplantae > Streptophyta > Magnoliopsida > Solanales > Solanaceae > Solanum > Solanum dulcamara. Next base: position 35,856,656 of record NC_077237.1, on the reverse strand, counting down.
CCCCAACTCATTATTGGGTTATATATTGCATACAATCATCAATACATCTATTTGTAAGATATATATTTGAATGTAATCAGAAATGTTATTGTTGCTGAGGAATGGTGCATAGAAATTCCCATATTGAAGTATCTTATTGAACTAGTATTTTGTTGTTGAGTACTCTTACATTGTTTGCTCTTTTGATGAAATTTATAGTTGATAACATGAGCTTTCAATGAAGTGTATATGGATGATGAAGGCCCATTGAAAGACGTTGCCTGAAATGGGGCCATTCATTTACCACCAATCATGAGAAACATCGTCTTTCATGTTACAAGTATTATGCTTTATTTATTTTAAATGAATTTACTCTTTGGAGGAAAGGCTCATGAGAATCCACATGATCACCTTAAGAATTTCATTGATTTGTACTTTCCTTTCACTTTCAAGAACATATCTCAAGAGTCAATCTGTTTGAGGATATTTCCCTTATCCTTAATGGGAAAAGCCACCGCATGGTTGGGAGAGTTAACAAAGGACTCTATTACTTCATAGAATGAGTTAGTTGAACCATTCCTTGAAAGGTTTTCCCGCCATCGAAAATGTTGCAACTTCGAGATGATATTACAAACTATCACTGAATTGATAGCGAACCTCTTCATGAGACTTGGCTGCATTTTCAAATGAAACTAATCCAATGTCCCACTGATGGCTTGACTGACAAGATTTTCTAGCAAGTCTTCTATAGATCACTTTACCAAACGAACAAGGTGGTGACTGATGAGCTTGTTGGTAGTGATTATCATTAGTCATTCTTTTAAGGTTGCCTCCGCTTTACTTGATCATAGAAAACATAAACCAAGCTTGGCACACTAGAGAGGATAAGGTGACTCTAGCGTCCTTGTCAATTTCCAAAGAACAATTGTTAAAGAATCAAGAAAAGAATGAGAATATGGCAAAAGATAATGTTGCGAGTACAAGCAAGGGAAATGCAATATTGATGGAAGATGATAAAATTCCCAAAGAAATAAATGTTGATGTTCCGAATATGGTTGAGGCCAAACCAAAAATTGTTAATATCGAGGGTTATAATGGTCCAAATGTAGGGGATATGGCTACTTCATCAATTAAGAAGACATTGCTAAATATTCCCAAGTCATTTCCTCATAGGTTGAAGAAGAAGGAAGATAATGTGAAGTTTAAAATGTTATTGTAAATGTTTAAAACTCTTTCGGTCAACATCTCTTTAGTGGAATATTTGCTTGAAATGCCCGAATATGCTAAGTTCATTAAATACTTAGTAATAAAGAAGCGGACCAAGGATTTTGAAACTATGGAAGTATCGCATCATTGTAGTGCAATAATTTCTAGTAACTTGGTGGTTAAAAAGGAAGACCTATAGCATTCACAATCCCATGCACAATTGGGATGTTCCAATTTGAAAAAAATATTGTGTGTCCTTGGGACAAGCATCAACCTCATACCTCTAGCAATTTTCAAGCAACTTGATTTGGGTGACCCAAAATCGACTACTGTGAGGTTCTTCATGGACAATCGCTCCGTCAAGAGGGCCATCAAGATTCTTTATGATATTTTAGTGAAGGTAGATAAATTTATTTTTCCATCCAACTTTGTAATACTTGATTGTGAGTTGGATGTGGAAATTCCAATTATCTTAGGTATACCATTCTTGTCCACCAGAAGGGCCTAATTTGATGTTAAAAGTGGTGAGTTGAAATTTTGGATAAATGGTGAAGAAGTAACTTTCAATGTGTGTAAGTCAATGAAGCAACCAAGTGATCTACAAGTGGTATCGGTAATTGATGTGATTGATGAGTTGGTTTCAAATATTGGTGAAGTTTTATGTGTTGGTAAGTTAATACCCCGTTATTTATTGAATTATGATGGGGAGGAGTTTCATGATTCTGATAAAGTTTTTGATGCTCTTACGGGGTTGGGTTCTTATCCTAGGAGCCACATGAAGCTTTATATTGATTTGAAAAATAGATAAAGTCCACCCACAAAACCTTCAATCGAAAAGTCCCCAAAGCTATAATTGAAAGTTCTTCCTTTGCATCTTTGCTATGTTTTCTTGAGGGAGGGGGGGTAATAAAAATTTTCCCATGATCATCACCACTAATTTGTTGGAGTGGCAAGTTGAGGCTCTTGTGAGTGTCTTTAAAAAGTTTATCAAAGTCGTGGATGGACTATTGCAGACATTGTTGGGATTCCTCCCAGTTTATGCACACACAACATCCAATTGTCTAGTGATTTTAAGCCAAATATTGAACACCAAAGGAAGTTGAACCCTCCTATGCAAGAGGTTGTTAAGAAAGAGATCATCAAGTGGCTTGATGCGATTGTTGTTTATCCAATTGCAGATAGTAAGTTGGTGAGCCCTGTTCATTATATGCCGAAGAAGGGTGGAATCACCATGGTTTCAAATGAAAAGAATGAGCTATCTAATGTGATCGGTTACCAGTTGGAGAGTGTGCATGGATTACCACAAACTTAATTTATGGACTGAAAAAGACCACTTCCCCTTGCCTTTTATGGATCAAGTGTTAGATGGCCTTGCGGTTCGGGGATGGTATTGTTTCTTGGATGGTTACTCCAGTTATAATTAGATTTCTATTGCCTCAAAGATCAAGAAAAGACAAACTCATATGCCTTCAAAAGTGTGTCATTTGGATTATGTAATATGTTGACCACCTTTCAAAGGTGTATATTATCTATTTTTGTGGATATGGTTGAAGACACCATTGTTAATGACACATTTAAAGCATGTCTTGAAAATTTAGTTAAAGTCTTTAAGAGGTGTGCTGAAATGAATCTTGTGTTGAATTGAGAAAAATTCCACTTCATAGGAAAGGAATGAATTGTGCTTGGGAATAAAATTTTTGGTAAAGGCATTCAAGTAGATCAAGCCAAAGTGGAAGTCATTACAAAAATACCCCCTCCAATTTTGGTAAAGAAAGTAAGGAGTTTCTTGGGCCACACGGGATTCTATCATCGTTTCATCAAGGACTTCTGCAAAGTTACCTTCCTCTTTGCAAGTTTCTTGAGAAGGAGAGTACTTTTTTTTTTTTTTTTTTCGGGAACAGACCCTACATGAGGCTCCCACCTCTCGTGCACAGTCAGGGGTTGAGCATCACCCCCAAGCCTTAACATAAAATTAAAACAGAAAAATACAAGGAGGGGGACATAAAGCCTTACCTCCGATCCTATATTGGTACATAAGTCGGCTAACCTACTAAGGTCGGCTAACTCATCCCCGATACAAAAAAGGGCTAACTATAACTAGAAAGCAGTAAACCTATGAGAGGACTCCTCCTGATACAAATCGACTAAGAAAGCATAAATGAGGGAGACTCTCCCCTTCCATGAGAATACAAGAAAGTAACTTACACTAGTCATATTCAATTATGCTACGACTCAGGCATAGCTACATTGAGAAGAACAAGTATACGAACCTTCTATCTCGCATGGGTTGAGGAAATTCTTTTCATCTTTGCCCTTTTTAGTCATATCGTACCAAGTAGGTCCAAGGAGTTATGTAGCAACAACAATAGCAGCTAAGGGGGGTGAAATGATAGGAAATAAATGGAGCCATAGCAGCCAGCTTTCTTGGGGTTGTAGTTAAGGAAGCTGAGGGACAGAGTATGTGTAACATGCATTTTGTATGTGGTGCAACCCTGACTTGAACAGCTGGTTGGGTGGTTCCAGTGTTGTCGACTGATCAGGGATGTACCTGCACATCTACAATTAAACCAAGGAGAGTACTTTGATTTCAATGATGCTTATTTGAAAGAATTTTTATGCCTTAAAGAGAAACTTGTTTCAACCCCTATTATTATTTTAACGAATTGGAATCTTCTATTTGAGCTTATGTGCAACTCTAGTGGGGTGATTCTTAGTGCGGTGCTTGGCCAACAAAAAGAAAAATTGTTCCACCTGGTATACTATATAAGTAGAACATTAAATGTGCCTCAAAGAAACGACACAGTGACTGAGCAAGACCTATTGGCGGTGGTGTATGCTTTTGAAAAGTTTCAGGCTTACTTTTGGGCACCAAGGTGATAGTGCACACAGATCATGCTGCGATCCGGTAATTGATAGTAAAGAAGGAGGCAAAACAATGGTTTTTAGGTGGTTTTTATTGCTTTAGGAATTTGACTTTGAAGTGAAGGATAAAAAAGGTTGCGAGAACCAAGTGGCAGACCATTTGTCTAGACTCAAATCCAATGTAGCAATGAACAAGAAATTGACGAGTCCCTTCCCGATGAATGTATGATAATGGCCTATAATGGCATAGCTTCTTTGATGAGATTACGCAAACTACAACGTTTTTGGTATATTTCCAGATGGCTAAAATCCATACCAAAGGAAGAGTTTTCTCTTTGACGTGAAAAGGTACTATTAGGATGAAATGCATTTGTTTCATGAATATGTTAATCATAAATCTAGAGGTGGAAGTTGGTGCAATTCTTGAGGCTTGTCATGCATCTTCCATTGGTGGGCACTATAGTGGGATGCAGATGTCTTAAAAAGATCTTTAAAATGGATATTATTAGTGTAAGACCACAAAAGTTGGAAAGTCAAGAAAAAGGAAAACCTAGAAAAAAGCTACTAGTGCAGCATTAGATGGACCCTTGTACAGACTGTACAAGTTTATACGATCCGTAAAAGGATGTGTTGAGTATGGTGGAAAGGATTAAAAGGCAAGGTGATTTATACAGAAGGTCTTATGGTCCATATAAGGTCCCATGGACCGTAGACCTAACCATAGGAAAGCTTCAGGAAAAGGCTTCAAGGGAAGGTTTAATGGACCCTTGTATGAATCATCAAAGGAACCACAATCCGTAAAGGGTCCAATGGAAATGGACTTATAAGATAGAACAAGACCACAAGAGGTACCACAAACCATGTTGGGTTCCATGGATTTTAAAGAATGCCCCTAGAGTCGTGCCAACCCATAACCCACCCCTAGACTTCTACGAACCACTTCATGGACTATAAAAGGCTTCACGGTCCGTGGAGTCTTTCGTGAAAGGGTCTTGACTAAGAATTCTTAAGGGTAGTTTGGACCTTTCCTCACACTTTTATGATTGTACTTGGACATTTTTGGGTAATTTTCTGTATTATTAACTACTTAAAACCCTCCATTAACCCTCATTCTCTCAATTACTCTCCCAACCAAAATCTTCTCTCTAAAAGAATTCTCTCCCAGGGTTTCTTTAAATTCAAGTTAGGGTTCAAGCTTCAAGTTCAATTTTCTTTAAATACCATTGAATTAGGGATTTGATATCTAATATATGTGGTAATTCAACAATGGATTTCTTTCATCCATTGGGTCCCACGAAGAACTCAATTCTCCTAACTCAATTTCACCCAATCTCAAAGGGTTTCAAGTCAATTCTTCATGGGTACTTTCTAAATTAATTCAATTGATATTGTTCCAATTGATCATGCATGAATTTACATTACTATATGATTTTACATTGATTTCAGATGGATCCATGCATAATGCTATGATTTCTAACTATGAATTATGAATTTATGATCAATGATTTATGAATGACTTATGAAAAGCTATGAAGTATGTTTCAAGTATGAAGGAATGAATTGTGAAAGGTTTTCTTAAAATATGAAGAAATCATGCTTTAGATTCTTATAAAGGTGAGTGTGTGTATGAATATGTTATTATCATGATTTTCAATGAGTTTTTATTATGATGTATTTGATGAATGTAGATTGTCACTCATTTGCATTTCTTAATGTTAATGATTTACTATTCTGTTGGGATTAACTAAGAACCGAGAGGACTTTATGATAGAAACTTGGTAAGGGAGTATCTAGTAGCAATCCCTAGTTCCAAACTACGTTGTTCCTGTTGTTGCCTTAATTGGCCTAGCTAGTGGATCCACATATAACACATGTTAGGATTATGATACGGAGTCTACCTTAGCAAGAAACCTCTCTCTTTTCAATGTGAGAATTATATTATATTCCATGTTATAACTCACATGGTCTTAAAGTTGGTTGGTGTTAATATCCCACAAAGTACTATGTTCTTCTTATAAGCTCGTTATGATGTTTTTATGATGCATTGGCCTCATTAAATGTTTTCAAGTTTTACTTCATACTTTTCAAGTATTCAGTCATGCATAATGTTCATATTGATTACATACGTTTATTAATATTCATGCATATTTCTCACATACTTAGTACATTTTATTTACTAACGCTTACTTTTGCCTATATTATCTCATAATATAGTTCACAAAGCTCCTGTTCATCTACGTGGCTAGTTGGTGATCTAATCTTTCTAGTTGTTGGAGAGTCCTTATGTTTTGAGGGCATAACTGTTATGTTATTATCTTATGTACAAACTATCTTACTTTTATTATGTTTTGGTAAGCTTGGAATTTGTCTTATGCCTCGTCTAGACTGTTATGAGTAAGTAGTTCCCATTTATTTAGAAATTATGTTTTGATTCTTTTCTATTGACACATCTACTTTGGGACTTATTTCTATATTTTTTATTTTATTTAAGTACGTCTTATTTATCTTATGTATGCTATGCATGCAAAGAAGATTGGTTGGGGTCCTTCGGGATTCTAATAACCATATCACGTCTAAGGCCTAGCCTAGATCATGAAAAATATGGTATTAGAGCACAAGTTTCAAGAGTCCTAGGGTGTCTGACATACTGCTTCAAGTAGAGTCTTAATCATTGGTGTGAAGTGCGCCACATCTATGAATAAGAGGCTATGAGGCATTTTAAGAAACTTTACTTCTTTTATCATTCTTGAATAGTGAGATTGAGTTGAACTCTAAGGTTTTATCTCTAATGATATTTTTCTGCGATTACAAAAACATACCTCCACAAAGAGCTTATGTCCAAAGAAATCCCAACACTAATGTAAATGAGTAGCAATAAGCTCCCCAAATTCCCAATGATTCTCTAGCTGAATAAGTTTCACATATTGAATTTCGAGTGACTTTCCAAGTACTTGCCCAAGCTATGGTGGCATAGGCTTATCGGGAAGTGGTTTCTCCCATGAACCCAAATATGGGTACGTCGGCTAGTCGAGTTCATGACTTCACTTGTATGAATCCTTTGAATTTTCATAGTTTCAAGGTGGAATAGGATCCACTAGAGTTCGTCGAGGGTATTTTCAAAATTGTTGATATTATAGGAATTGGTTCAGTGGAGATGGAAGACTTAGCTGTATATCAACTAAAGGGAGTTGCCCAGATATGGTATGAGCAATGGAAAGGTGAGAGGGCTAGTGATGCGGGTCTGGTTGATTGGGAAGAGATCAAGGGTGCTTTTCTTGACCATTTTTTTCTATAGGAATTGAGGGATGCTAAGGTCCAAGTGTTCATCAACCTAAGACAAGGTAACATGAACATGAGGGAATACACACTCAAGTCTACTCAATTGTCGAAGTATGCTCCATTTATGGTTGCCGATTCTAGAGATCGTATGAGCAAGTTCATATAGGGTATGTCGAACTTGGTGGTAAAGAAATGTAGAAATGCCATGTTTATCAAGGAAATGACATCTGAAGGATAACAACACATGCCAAATAAATAGAGGAAGAAAAGCTAAAAGGAGAGGGCTAGAGAGTCTAAGAGAACTCGAAATGATAGTAGTGACTATTCTCATGGTAAGTCTGGAAATGATGGCCATTCAAAATTTCACCCTAAATTTTCTGGTCAAAATTCTTCTAACACTTTGGCTCCAAAGTTCAACAAAGATAGAGTGTCTAACCCTAAGCCTTAAGATGAGCTCTTGTGGTCAGACTATCCCCGCATGCAAGAAGTGTGGGAAGAGCCATAGAGGAAAGTGCTTGGCAAGTTCGGGTGCATTCTTTGGGTGTAGTAAGATGGGTCACCAAGTGAAAGATTGTCCTTTAGTTACTACTAGAGGTAGATGTGGTCTTCTTTAGATTTAGACTACTACTATCGACCGACCGACTCAGCATGGTTCTACTTCAAGTTTTGGTGGTGGTCAATGCCAAAATAGATTTTATGCTCTACTGACTTGTCAAGAGTTAGAGGATTCTCCCAATATGGTTACTGGTATGTTAAAAGTAGGGACCTTAGTACTCAAGTTAAGCTTAGCACAACTTTCATGCACAAACAGATGGCCAAATCGAAAGTCCTATTCAGACTTTGGAGGATATGTTGAGAGCTTGCACGATTGACTTTAAAGGTAATTGGAATGATCATTTAAAATTTATTAAGTTCATTTATAATAATAATTTACCACTCTAGTATTCAGATGGCTCAATTTGAGTCGCTTTATGGTAGGAGGTGTAGGTAGAGAGAGGTTGAGGACTGCCTAGAATAGGCAGAAATCCTATGTCGATATTAGGAGAAGAGAGCTCAAATTCAGTGTTAATGATTGAGTTTATCTAAAATCTCACCTATGAAGGGGGTAATGAGATTTGGTAAGAAAGGAAAACTCAGTCCTAGATATGTTGACCCTTACAAAATTTTGAGGCATTTTGATAAGGTGTCTTATTAGTTGGATTTTCCCGTAGAGTAGGAATCAGTTCACCCGGTATTTCATGTGTTCTTGTTGAAAAAGTACATTGGTGATCCGACTTTAGTTGTGACTTTAGAGAGTGTTGGTGTGAAGGAGAGTATCTCTTACAAAGATGTTCCAGTTGAGATTCTTGACTGTCAGGTTCATAAATTGAGAAATAAAGAAGCCACTTTAGTGGATGTCCTTTGGAAGAATCACTTAGTTGAGGGGGCTATTTGGGAAGCCAAAACTGATATGATGGCCAATTCTCCCATCTCTTTCCTTCCAGTTCAGTTCCAGTGTGAGGTAATAGTTTCTCCATGATACTCATTCGGATTTATTTCTCTCAATTTTATCATGTTTCAATGTGCATGCATGTTCATGAAATTAGTTCAGTATTCATATTTTACCTTAGAGTCAGTCACTCCATCAGTTTTTATGTTCCGTGTTTCAGTTTTGGGTTGCAAATCTCTCTCCCTGCTCTTTTCAGCCTAATTAGACCCCATTCGAGGAAAATTATTCCCAAGAAGGAGATATTATAATACCCCAAAAGTTCCTAGCTCAAATCAAATCAGAAAGGGGTTTAGAAAAATGCAAAAAAATCTGATGAAGTTTGTAGAAAGTGGCTTTTACGTTAGTAATGATTTAGGAATTTGGACTCATTTATAACTCAAAACGTAAGAAATTAGTGTCCTATTTGCCCTTTTTATGCCCAAAACTAACTCCAAAGTGATCATTTACAGGTGCAAGGTGTTGAGGATCAATCATGAGCTAAACGTTGAAGAAAAGAAGTAAAAAGGACAAAATTGGGAAAAATGGAAGCTGAAGCTCGCAAATAGCTTTGTGCAAGTCGCCAAAGGCGTTAACAACTCTCCAATTTCATTATAACTAAAGGCTAAAAGCTTAAGAAGTTTGGCGAGGAAAATAGAATTCCGCGATCCATCGAATTGATATGGGCAAGTTGCATCGCGATCACATAAATGTCATTGGAAGAAAAGCTTAAAAGAAAATCAGAAAGATGAGTAGAGGAGAAACTCGGTGAGTCGCAGATAGAAAAGGTGAGCTTTTCTGAGCTTGCCAAAAATATCAGAACCTCAGGGAAAGAAAGTGAAAGAACAATCATATGAGAAGCAAAAACGGTGACTTGCCAAACATTTCAGCGAGAGAGATCAAGCTCGCTTAATCAGAGATCATGAACTAAAGGAGAAAAGTTTTAGAAGGAGAGGAAAAGAACAAATCGGTGATATGCCGACCACTTCAGTAAGTGCGACTAACGTCGCCGAAGTAGCTCCAGTGATGATTTTGCCTGACATTTTGCAGAGCAATAACTGAGGGCATTCCTATTCCGAAAAGGCTAGTTGTTGATTTCACTCAACCTCTCCTCGCCTCACTCGCTGCCTTAGCCTTAAGTATGAACCTTCACTCTTGAAGTTCCTTCGTTTTCTTTCAAAAATAATTCAAAACACTTATTTTTACACTATTTTGGAAACCCAAGTACTCAATCGTATGGATATATAAAAAACAAGATTTCCAATCCTAGCAGAAAAGGGAGGGAAACAGATATTCAATGTAAAGTGAGTACTCGTATAAATAGATTTTTCAAAGGCAAATGAGGCACATTTTTTGACTGCTAAGACTTAGAGACAAGAACCTTGAAGCTAACTTGGGGTTTTGATTTTGTTTAGGAGACTTTGGCTTTGGGCTTTGGATTTTGAATTTCAAACTTTGCTGAATCAAATAAATGATAATTACTTTGGTATAATTCCTTTAATTTCTATAATGTATGGCTAAACTCCTTACTTCTAGTGGGGTGCTATTGAGTTAGATTGTTTTTCTATATTTGGAATTTTTTTACAGCTCATAAATTATTAATTTGAAATGGGTTTTGTTAATTTGGTGTGAAATCAATTATGAATTATGGTTGCAAACATATTTCTATGTCAGATCTTTATTATTAGCTAGAAATTGTGATGTGAAGTGACCAAATTATCAAATAGCCATTGATTCTTGTTTATCAATCGTAACCTCTCTCGTGAAAAGAGGTTTTGCTAATAATCGGGTTAGTTTTGCTAGATTTCATGTTTAGGCTCGAAAGTGCTTGCATGTAGAGGCGAATAGCGATTGATAGATGCTATCTCATACGATTGATTAACTTTTGCCTATCCATTGAGAATGAATGATGTTGAGCTGCGTATTTGCCCTTATTAGAACCTCAATTTTAACTTTGAACCTCCCCTAGAAGCCTTTGTTATCTTGTTACAAATGCAATTGGTGAAATTGTGTTAACATTAATTCTTGCTAACTCTTATAATTTTGATAATGAAATTTGCAGATTTAATTTATGTTACAATTTACTTGTTTTTATGCTACAAAATTCTAGAGCACATTCTTACTTCATAATTAAAGTCTATTCTCAATCGTTCCTTGTGGGATTTGACCCCAACCTCACACGTTGGGTTTATATTGCTAATGATTGCCTACACTCTGAATCATAAGAAGTGTAGCTTGAGCGTTATCAAAAATGGCGTCATTGCCGGGGAACATTGATTAGAGTTCTTTTAGTGAAGTGGTTTGTGATCTAGTTATTTGTAGTAGGACTACTTTACTATCATTTTTTTTATCTATGGTAGGTGAAGAATGAGTGTTAATGGAATTAATGTTGCAGACGTGAATGATGACATTGAAAATTTGCACGAAGTAAATGTTGACTAAATAGGTAGTGTAGGAGCTATAAGGTTACCACCTACTATGGGTAATGCAATCTTTCATGTCACTGGTACTATGTTGTAGCCGTTGTAAATAAAAGGGTTCTTTGGAGGTCTCTCTCATAAGGATCCTCATGATCATATCCAGAATTTTATGGATGTATGCATCCTCTTCTCATTCAAAAACATATCATAGGAGTCTATCCGATTATGGTTGTTCTCCTTTTCTCTTAATAGGGGAAGCAACCAAATGGTAGAGAAATTACCATGGGATTCGATTCCCACCATACAAGATGATGATACTAGGAGACAGTAATCAAAACTTCAAAAGAATTGATAGGGAGCCACTACATGAAACGTGGCTCAGGTTTCAGAAGTTACTGCTGTAATGCCCAACACATGGGCTACCTGGCAATGTGCTATTACAGTATTTTTACTGTAGTCTTGATATATAAAATAAGGGGGTAGCGGATCAGCTTGTTAGGGATGACCTTATGCGCCAACCTTTCGCCATTGCCTCAGCTTTGCTTGATGAAATGACAGAGATTAACTGTGCTTGGCACACCTTAGAAGATCATGTATCTCCTCTTCATGTCGGGATGACTAAAGAGAAGCTTGAGAAGGACCATGCAAGGGATAAGAACATGCTAAAATGATAACCCAACTAGATTTTCTATCAAAACATGTTATGGGGGAGGTTACAAAGCGGTAAATGCAGTGGATGCAAATGTTGGAGTAAGCCCTAAAAAGGCAAATGTTGATCCAGAAAGTTTTCATACGGAAGATATGCTTTTTGGAATTTTGAACAAAGTTGAAGGCTCGGATAAGGTGTTGAAAGAGGTGAAATCTAATTTCTCTTCTTTAAATCAAATGGTCACCTTGCATTCAGTGTTAATTAAGCAATTGGAAGCTCAAATAGGTCAAATCTCAGCTCATCTTAACCCAATAGTATATGGAGGTCTCCTAAGTGATACCGTTGCTAATCCTAAGAATAATAACGTGCAATGCATAGCTATTTTGACAAGAAGTAGTAAAGTTGTTGGTGAGGATGTACAAACTAATGAGGCTACAAGTTTAGCCAAAGGGAAGATCAAAGCATTCGAAAGTGATGAGCTAGCCAAAGAACTCAATAATGATTAGTCTGATCAAGTGAAAGACGCACTGACGGAGATTGATTCCAGTACGTCTCCAAATTCCAATGTGGGTGTTGTCCCACCGGTGGTTTCTATAAAGCCGCTTCCAAAGGTAAAACCTCATTTCCCTCAATATTTGAAATAGAAAGATGAGGATATCAAGTTTCAAAAGTTCCTCTCGATTTTCAAGACTCTTTCAATAAATTTGTCTTTGATCAAAGCACTATTGGAGATGCCCAGGTATGCAAAGTTTATAAAGGAGCTTGTGATGAAAAATCATAATATATACTTTGAAACTATCGAAGTGACTCATAGATGTAGTGCAATTATGTCAAGCAACATTATGGTGAAAAAGGATTGAAAAATGTGGTTAGGTGAAAATTCTGATAGCGCGGTTAGTTCTGGAATGTCGAGTTTGGTCTAGAATGATCCTTCATTCGCTTCCCAAGGCTTTCGGTCTAATTTTGTGACCTATTGAGAAATTAGGCTCAAATTGGCACTTAGGTATGAGACCCACTTTCAGTCGTAACGACCTAGTATGGAAATTTCAATTGCGCCATTGAGTGCGAAACGTTGAATTTAGTGGAGTAGCATATATCGTTTGCACACATAGGACTCCGGATGAATTTTGATAACCCCGTCGGAGTATTTAAACTTGGTGAATATCAGCATTTCAGCTGATATCTGGTACAAGAGTATTTATTCTTCACGTTCACGGGACCCTTGCCGCGTTTGTGGAGTTCAATGGATTAAGCCTCCGTGATCGCGGGCCAGGGGCTGCGTTTGCGTAGCTTTGTCCTTTTTCTCTCTACATTCGCGATCCGCATTCGCGAAGATCTAACTATTTTACTTTCGTGATCGCGGGCCACTTGGGCTGCATTCACGAAGGTCAAATCATTGGTGTTTTAATGAGAGACCAAGGACAAACTCAACAATACTTGCTATTTTTAAATATTGGTTTCTCCTCCGATTCTCGACCAAATTTGGTGATCCAAGGACTTAATTTCAACAAAATTGCGTGGGGAATCCATTGGTGAGCTCGGAAATGTCATTAGAAACTTCGTGTGAAGTAAATTCGCAAATTTAGAGACTGACTTTTAGCGTTTTCGAGTGAAGTAAATTCGCGAATTTAGTTACTAACTTTTAGCGTTTTTGAGTTGGAATTGTGATAAATTTTGGGGGATTGTTTCTTGGTAATTTTAGCTCTATTTTCAGTGATTCTTGAGGCTAAATTATGGGGGTTTTTTGCAAGGAACATCGTGGTATGCTTGGTATTGGTCTTGGGAGCTTCATTTTTGATAAATTAGTGTTCCTAGAACTTGTCTATCTTTGTTTTTAGCTTGAAATGTGGGAATTTTAATGCATGTTGGTTTCGTGGTTTTTTCAAACCCCGGAATGTGTTTGAATTTGTTATTTGAGCTCGGGGTGCTATTTGGATTGGTTTTTGGGGTCAATTCCAAAATTTTAGATGCGGGTCTCACATTTCCCATTTTAGACCCCGAAATTGGTCTGTCTATGAAAATTATGATTTTAGTGTCTAAATGACCCTAATGACATTTTGATTCTGTCGTTGATAGCATGGCAGAGTTTCGAGGTCGTGTGAAAAGGAAAAGCTATGGTATAGTGATTTGGAGAGCACGTGTTTGGCCTACAAGTAGGCTACGACTTTTTTTTCTTTAGATTGAGCTGAAATGTGTGAAATCATGTCAAGATTGATGGAATTTGGACAGGGTAGATTAGCTGTATAGGTATTAGAAATCATATTTTTAGGCTTTTATCAGTTTTTTTGGGAAATTGAAAGCATGGGATCTCTTCTGTTTAATGTTGGTACTTTAAGTGGAGTTGATTTCATATATTTGGTATTTTGGATCATGTTGACCTTAGTACAGGCTATTGGAACATGCTTTAGATGCCCCGACGTTGATCCCACGGGCTTAGATCCTTGTAGAATAGCATAGAGGACTAATGTCTAGTAGTTGGGCCTTAGTTAGGCGGTAATTTTGCTCTCCTGAACAACCTTATCTATATCTTTCTATGATTGCGACTTTCAAGATGCATCGATGATATTAGACCTCGTGTTCAGCTTATTTTGATTCCGGATGATGTCCTGACGATATTCCAGTTAGTTCATTATGGAGGGAATCCTCGGGAACTAATAGTGTCCTATTGGAAAGGAGAATATTCAGCACCATCGATTAAATTATCTGTGAGCATCCAAGTCCCAGTCCCGACCTCTACCGACCTATTAGTGCAACGAGCATCCGGGTCGCAGTCCCGGCCTCAACCATGCCGATATATTATGGCGAGCATCCGGGTCCCAGTCCTGGCCTTGACCACATTGAGAATTCAGGCGAGCATTTGGGTCCTAGTCCCGGCCTCGATCCCTAAAGCATTCTTGGTTCATCAGTTCTTGGAGGATCTTGGTTCAGAAATGATATGATTCTTCAATTCTCGGCATCGTAGACTTTTAGTTCCTAATTCTATATAGTTGTAGATAATCTGTGTACCCGATGGGCTTATGGGGGTTCATCTGGTTTTATTTAAACTTGCGCACGAGTGTCCCGGCTGGGCTTGTGGGTGCCCAGTTGGGTCTAGTTAGTTGTAGTCTTCCTAGATTTTTTTATGTTCATTTGGATTTTCACCTTCTTTACCTTAGATGCTTAGTTATGTTTAGTGTTTCCCCCTTATACCTATTACTAGAAGTTTTGGGTTACGGGTTTGGCTTACCTACTAGGGGTTATCATAGGTGCCATCTTGATCTGAAAAATTGGATCGTGACAATATATCATGCATGCAATACTAATGAAGCAGTTGACAAGAACGTATAACATACACGAGAAAACAACAACCATCACCTGCCTCAAAACAAGCCCAGATGCTCTAAAAAACTTGAGATTTCCCCTTTTGTAGTGCTTTGGCTTGATCTTGGTCTAAAACAAATAACAAATTACATAATCAATGAACAATTGCCTATTAAAACCCAAATCAAAACTTAATCCTAACCCTAGGACAAATTCATGAGCATCCCACCTAAGCTAGAACTTTTTCCACTACTAATTCAAGTTAAAAACCCTCCTTAAGATATTCACCATAGATTTTAAGGTCCAAGAATCGAATTACAAGCTAGGAGAGTAAGCAACTGGCCTTTATAGAAAATATTGATGGAAAACTAAAGGAAATAGCTTGTCACAATCCAAGCTAGGCCCTAGGCATGACACGACGATTAGAATCCCGAGGGACCCCAACTAAGCTTCTTAGCATATCGCTCAACAGCATACATAATGTAAATAAGCAAATAAGCTAAAGCATAGACACGGAAGCATAGTCTCAAAATTCGGAATGAAAGACAACATAGACTCAAAACATCCAACAAGCCTCTACTACTAGATGGGGTATAAGACAAGTTCCTAACTCACCCATGAAAACATTAGAGAATGAAACAATCAAGTGATGCAAATGAAAATAAATTGTCTTGTCCTCGAAGCATGAGAACTCACCACAAGTGCTAAAGTAGGCTCAACTCTACTTACAAATAGGATGTGCACGATGATCATCCGTCCCTACATTATGATACAATGTAGGCAAAAAGTATACATTAGTACATGGAATACACTAAGTATGTGAGAAGTATGCATGACCAATAATCATAGAACATAATCAATATGAAACATGAGATGCAAGACTAATATCTTAAAACATGAGTAAAACCATGAAAACATTAAAATATTAAGCTCATTGATCAATGCATAAAAACATCATCATCATGAGAACTTAAAACTTTTCTTTAACTGGTGTGGGATAGTACCTCAACCGACACTTAAGGCCATGCAAACTATTACATGGAATCCGATGATCCCCATATCAAGAAGGGAGAGGCTACCTTGCCAGGATAGACTCCGTCTTGGTACTTTATCTTTAACTGTGCTATATGTGGATCCACTAGCTTTGCCATATTGGCATCTTTAAACCTACGCGGGTAACGTAGTTAGGGACTAAAGGTTACTACTAGGACTTCCTTGGGTAGCTACAATGATTAAGCACTCTCCCGTATGGTTTTTCCCACACTTCTTGCATGAGAGAGCAATTTGACCACTAGGAGCTCCTCCTTATACCTTAGGATTAGGCACCTTATCCTTATCAAATTTTGGAGCCGGAGTGTTAGATGAAGCTTGGCCGGGTTATCTTTGACGAAACTAAGGACGATCACCATTACCGGGCTTACTACATGAGAAGTTACCGCCATCGGTTCGAGCCCTCTTGGACTCCCTCTTAGACCTCTCCTTTAGTGTTTCCTCCTCGATTTGTTTAGCATGTTTCATAAGCCTTAAAATATCCATCTCCTTAAATAGCATAGCGGTTCAACATTCTTTGACCACCAAATCGGAGACACCCAAAACAAACTTGCTCATATGAGCTCTCGGATCCGCAACCATGAAGGGAGCATATTTGGACAATTTAGTGAACTTGAGGGCATACTCCCTCACACTCATGTTACTTGACGCAAATTGATAAACTCTTGCACCTTCCCTTAGCTCCAACGGGAAGAATCAATCAAGAAAAGCATACTTGAACTTATCCTACTCAATGGGATCATCATCTCCACCCCTCTCACCTTTCCATTGGTCATACCATACTTGGGAAACCCTTTGACTTGATACATCGCCAAGTCCGCTTTTTCAATCGGGCTAACACCCATGATATCAACAATTTTGTCAATACCTTTTATGAATTCTTGTAGATCCTCATCCACCTTGGAATCATGAAACTCGGGAGGGTTCATTCGAGAGAAATCACAAACTAGGCTAGCCGTTGTACTCATATTTTGGTTCATGGGGTCTAATACCTCACGGTTCACTTAAACCGCCATGGCTTGATCAAGAACTTAGAAAACGGCTCAGAACTCCACATGAGACACTTGTTCATTCAAGGGGTCATTGGGAGTTTGTTGCTCCTCCTCAACATTCCTTCGGATGGGGTATTTTCTTGGAGGCATAGTTTTGTAATCACAAAGGGAAAGTGTTAGAGGAGGAATCCTTAGAGTTCAACTCTATAGCACGATGAGATCATGAAAGAAGGGATGTTTTTTTCTAAAAACTTATCATAGTCTCATATTCATAGATGTGACTCACTTCACACCAATGAACAAGACACTACTTGACGCGGTATGTTAGACTCCCTAGGACACTTGAACCTTGTGCTCTGATAGCAAGATTGTCACGGCCCAAGTTAGGCCCTAGGCACGACACGATAATTAGAATCTCAGAGGACCCCAACCAAGCCTCTTAGCATATAGTTCAAGAGCATGCATAAGTTAAATAAGAAAATAAGCTAAAGCATAGGCACGGAAGCATAGTCTTAAAATTCGGAATGAAAGACAACATAAACTTAAAGCATCCAACATGCCTCTACTACTAGATGAGGGCATAAGACAAGTTTCTAGCTCATCCATGTCAACATAAGAGAATGAAATAATCAACCGACACAAATAAAAATAAAGTGTCTTGTCCTTGAAGCATGAGGACTCACTATAAGTGCTAGACTAGGCTCAACTCTACTCACGAATAAGAGGTGCATGATGATCGTCTGTCCCTATATTATGATACAATGTAGGCAAAAAGTATACATTAGTACATGGAATACATTAAGTATATGAGAAGTATGCATGAACAATAATCATAGGACATAATCAATATGAAACATGAGATACAAGTCCAATATCTTAAAACATGAATAAAACCATGAAAAAATTAAAAAATTAAGCTCATTGGTCAATGTATCACGACATCATCATCATGAGAACTTAAAAATTTTCTTTAACTGGTGTGGGATAGGACCTCAACTGACACTTAAGACCATGCGAGCTATTACATGGAATTCGATGATCTCCACATCGAGAAGGGAGAGGCTACCTTGCCAGGATAGACTCCGTCTTGGTACTTTATCTTTAACTATGCTATATGTGGATCCACTAGTTTCGCCATATTGGCATCTTTAAACCTACGCGAGCAACGTAGTTAGGGACTAAAGGTTTCTCCTAAGATTCTTTTGGGTAGCTACAATGGCTACTGGACCGAACCCCACCTTAAAGTTCGCTCGGTGCTAAGTCATTATTCCAATGGAACTTTCATGAAAAACATAGTCAATAACATTATTAGGAAATATAATAATAAATATCAATCCATCTCTATAAAGATAATATAAGAGTAGCTCATCTATCATCATCATAGTCCAATCATAAGTATAACTCATTAACTTGCTTGATTCTTAAAGAATTCATGAATTGGTGAAAATTATCCTTATCACCTCTTTTAACATGATAGTGCAAGAATTGTCCTTATTGCACCATAACTTTGCTTATAGCATCATTGAAACATTATTCATAACTTCTTGCTTAAAGCATCTTTAAACATCATTCATAAAGCTTTCATTGAAATAACTTGAAAATCATGATCATAACTCATAAATCATGCTTGAAACTAACATACATCATAGGTCCTTGAATTTATCTTGAAATCATGGATTTAATGTGAATTATGCATAATTTGATCATAAATCACAAGATATATCATGAATGAGAAGACCGAATGCAACATCATAAAATTAGGGCTTTTAGAAAAAGAAATTATAAGAGATTTTTGAGAATAAGTTTTTGGAATTCCATGGGTGAAAGGGCCCAAAGATGAATTCCCACATACATTAACCTTTAGAAGCCCTACGTTGCAGAGAATAGAAGCTTGACCTTGAAGAAATCCTTAGAATTCACTTGAGGAAGAAGGAGATTTGGAGAGCACACTTTTAGAGAGAAGATTTTGATTTATGGTGTTAGGGTGAGAATGAGAGGGTTAAAAGGACTTAGGGTAGTTTATAGGTTAGAATAGACTCCCAGAAACTGTCCACATTCATTAATTAAAAATAAGAAATGACCAAAATAACCCTAACTAAAACTGGATTCGGGCACCTATACGAGCCTCCACCATGGCCCGTGATGTCCAATGCGGGCCGTAGTCATGATCGTGGTGATGGAATTGGTGTTTTGAAATAGGTGTTTGCAAGGGTCCCCCTCCCACGAGATCTACCACTGTCCATTCAGATCATCACATCCCGTGATGGTGGGCGTGGTGAGAAGGCAGCCAAGGGGTCTGAGGAGGATGCCCACCACGACAAGTGGTGCCTCTCATGGTCCACACCTATCATCCAATGATTTCTGAGGGTTCCACCACGATGAGCGATACGACCCTGACTCGTGTTCACAGCTCGTGAACTGAGCTCGTGGAGGCTACCTGATGCAAAAGCTGTGATTTTTTTCTTAGAAACTTCCTTTGAACCTTGTTTTCTGACTTTTCCAACTTTTGGGGTATTAAATAGCCCCAAGTCACCCTTTCTTTTCTCAAGAACAAAGTTGCAGAATAATGAACGATTTTGGGACTTTTTGTGCATTAATTTGCGACTAATCCCCTATAGAGGCTCCCAACCCGCTATAGCGGGATTTTGCCCTCTACGATGGCTTGCACGAAGACAAAACCTCAAAAATCTTATCCCAAGTCCTCATTTTGCAACACACCATCAAATGTTAATTCTAAAATAACCCTTCACGCTAAGTTCGATATTGAGAGTTTTACTTACCCGATTTCAATTCCAAAATATCCTACGGACTTTTTAATGCCGTAAATATTAGAAAAACTAAATCACACTTAGATATTAACCCCAATCCTCATCCAAATTGCCCTAGACTTCTCCTCACTCAAATTCCGTGTGAGATTGACCTAGCTTGAAATTTTTAAGTTACTCCACAAAAATTTTCTTGCCCAATTTCCTCTACTATTGGTCTATCTATAACGGTCGGAGGCGTCGTTACAATAATATAGCTAGGTCATACATATAAAATCATAGTAACTCATTATCAATTTTTATTTAAATAACAATAAAAATTCTTTTTCCTAATTATTTTTTTATTTCTTAATTTTTTTCGAATTGAAGAAGAATATGTATTTTCTAATATAATCCTTGATTTTAAAGTTAAGATACAACAATCATAATACCATAAAATATGGAAATTTGTTATACTGTTTCTAATTAGAAAAATATCTTTATAATATCATCGATGGTGTTATTTTGACCTTTTTTTAGTTTGACTTAATATATTAGCAAACATTTATCGTACTTTAATTTGAAATATATTAAAAAATCAAAATATTTTCTAGTTTATTAGGATTATTTTTATCATTATTTAAATAAAAATGATGAGTTACTATGATCTTATATATACGACTATATTACCGGTTAAAAAGTATATATGTTATTATTCTATTTTAATTTATAAAATGAGATTAAGAAGTAAAAATTACTTCCTACTTTTTCATATTTTTCAGAGATTTTAAATGAAAAAAGAAAGGGTTCTTTGAAAATAATATTTTAATTTATATTTATATCTATATTGTATTAAAAGTATGAAGACCTTTATAAATGTTGATTGATTTTTTAACTCTTAATTAAATTTTTTTACAATAGATAAAATTGTCACGTACTGTTTTTCTCAAATAATTATCATCCTAATATTTTGGACTTTAAAATTGATTAAAGTTAAAGACATTAAATATTTAAGATGTAAGAATTTATGATATCTAGTATTTTAAAATTGATTAAATTTTGCTTCTTAAATATTTCTTTATTTAATTCTTTTAGTTAGTCGGGTGTTCTTGTTATTTACCCTCTTTAGTTAAATTTACGCTATTCTTATGTTTCAATTTAATTGAAGGTGTTTGACTAGACACATAACTTAAGAGCAAACAAAATTGACTTGAAATCATCTCACAAAATGTAAAATGAAAATGTATCTGCTCGTTGAAATAAGTACTAGAACAAACGGAAGGAGGAACTACAAGATTTGATCACACTTTTAAACATGATCATTTATCAATTTGAAATTTAACAATACTTTTTTCTAAAATTATCACATTTCTACACAAATATATATTTTTAAATATTATTTATGCTATTTGTAAAAAGTTGTTCTTGTTAGCCAAGGAAAAATACATTTTAAAAGTAAAAAATATTGTGTTATTAGAAAAAGATATTTTTGACCCAATTAAGTAAAATTAGACATAGCTCGAGGCAAGTTATTAATAACATGAATATTTTTGAATTAAACTATTAACAAAAACAATTTTATCCAATTTTACCACATGGTGTAAAGATATTTTTGACCAAAAAATCAATTAGAAAATAAAAAGTAAATATGCGCAAGTGATTTTATTTTAATTTGCCGAAGAATTATCTTCGTTGTAATGTCTATTTTGCCTGCTTTGGTTGTCACACTGGAAACGGAGTTGCAAAATAGAAGAAAGCGCTGAGTTGAGTGTGCGCGAGTGAGGGATAAGAAGAAGAAGAAGATGTTAGGAAAAGAAGAATCGAATATGCTGTTGACGTTGCTCAAAGCCGGGGATCATCGTCCGCTCGATGAGATCGTCGCCGACTTCATTTCCAGTTTCCCTCCCCATCGACAATTTTATGCCTGCATCTCTCTCGCCTTAATACTTGACGTAAATCTCTCTCTGTCTCTCCATCTATATCTAGAGAAGCAATATCTTTGAAATAAATTTAGGGTTTCAATTGGTGTGTGATGTAACACAAGGATTTTTCCTGTCCATTTAGGGTTTTCTAGTTGGTGTATGTGGTGACTACTTTTTGACATTTTCCCTCTTTTTGTAAAGTTCAGTTGGAAGTCTGGTTTAGTTCTGCAAGGAAATGCACTTTGAATTGAATGATTTAAGCAATCCCAGCAAAGCAATACAGATTTCCAACTATCAATTGTAACTTCTAAATTTGGTTGAATGGAGCTACTTTTTTCTGGAATATGAAAAAAAGAAACAAAGAGAATGTTTTTATGCTTCAAAAAGAACTGCTATTGTAGCAGGAACTGAGTTTTCAAGCAAATTATATTAGTATAGTTAATTGTAGTGCATGTAGAAAGTTTTGACTTGCAAGATTTGCTAAAAGCAAATTCGAATAACTAATTTTATTAGATTTATGTGAGGAATTTTAATATGTAACTACTACAACAACAACATACCCAGTGAAATTCCACAAGTGGGTCTGAGAAAGGTGCTGTGTACACAATCTTAATATTTAACTATTAAAAGAAATTGCCATCAGGAGCCCAAGTGTGGCCTAGTGGTTGAGAGTTAAATAACAACCTTCTAATCCCAGCAGAAGCGACAGTGCATGAATTCCTCCCATCTGCTTAAGTGTTGGTGGGTAGAGTTAGCTTAAGTCCTGGTGGGTAGAATTAGCTGGTATTTGTGTCACTGAGAGGTACCATGTTTCTGGTGAATTAGTTGAGGTGCATACAAGCTGGTGTGCACTAGTGTTGTCACAAGAAAGGGAAAAAAAAGAAATTGCAATCAGAGTTTTGCATGTTGTAGGGAACTGTCTTCCGTTCTTTTGAACTTGGAACAAGCACAGAGGTTTGGCTGGGATATAGAATTTCCTATTGTCCTTGTTTTCTACATTAAGGAAAAGACACTCCATACTTCCTTTTATTCTTTTGTCTTTAAGTGGTATTTAAATGTTGCTTGAGAAACTATTTATTTCCTTTGTACTGTATTCTTTTTCATGCCACCTAGAAGTTGTGCTTGTTCTTCATGGATTCATATATTGTAGAATATTAGAAGGTTTCCAAATGTTTGTTTAGTTGAATGATCAGGTGACCTTTTCTCACGTTGTATCTTGTAGAGAAGAAAAGTTTTGCAAGTTACAGCTATTAAACTAAATATATCATATTCTCTGCAGGAAAAACTTCTTAAACCAGCACAGAGATTAGTTGCTTTTGCAATTCTTCTGCAGGCTTATTCCTCTCAAGAGCCTTCTTCAAATCCGTTCATTTCGTTGCTGGTAAATGTAAGTGCTGGTTTTAATGTTCATTATGATTCCATTTGCTATCATTTTATGTGCTGCAAATTGGGATGATGCCCTGTAATATGCAAAATATATTTATTCCAATATTAGCTGCATATGTTCTCTGAAAGATTTCTTCTGAAATTTCTCCCTTTTTGTGGATTCTTATAATATTTAGACTTATGCTCATGCTAGATTTTGCAATGTTAGAATGACCAACAATATAATGTCTCATGCAAATACCCTTCAGCATCCTTGGTTCCTGCTTGTGGTTCCTTTTTTGTTAATCAAGCATACCAACAACATACCCAGTGAAATCCCACTAAGTGGGGTCTGGTTTTAATCAAGCATACCTCTATTGGAAATTGTTTTCTTCTATTTTCCTTAGTTTCCATAAACTGAGGTTTGTACAACACAATGACAACAAGTATTTTGAGTTGAAAAAATGGGTAGTTGCAGGTCTCCCTAAATCTTAGTTATATCTTGAGGGAGGTGATGGGGCTACAAAGTTAGACTTGATTAAGAGATGGCAGAAAGGTATTCATGAAGAAAATGAATTGAAGGCCTTATGTTGCTTGGACCCTTTCAAAAATCCCTGTTGCACCAATATCGAATTTGTGTGTGGGTGTTGGATCCACACCAGATTTGGTCTAATTATCTTGGGTGCTTTAACTACATCTATTAAACTATAACCAAGACGTATAGATCATTGGGTACTGAGTGTGATATTTGAGTTTCTATCTCATAAAGAGAGTTATATAAAGTACGAGAACGCTTTGCTATTACACAAGATGTCTTATGAATAAATATTAGGTGTTTATAAAGAACTAAATTTGATTGGCTTTAATTTGATAACTTTAATTAATTGAAATATATACTTATATATGTCGTAATATACATTTATTGGTTGCATCCTATCACCCTATCGCACTTGGATTCACACCCCTGGATTCTAAAATTTATGTAATGAAGAACCCCACCTATAGATTCACACTCGTATCGGGTACCTGCACCCGAGCCCGAGCAACATGAAGTGCAACAATTGATTTGGTGAGGATGCAAATAGAGTGCAATTGGAAGGCAAAGCTGTTGCAACTCTGGACTCTAGTTTACCTGATCTGGATCTAAATATAATAATCTTCCTTTTGCCTCTAGTTTTTTGTAGCTCCTATAACTGTCTTAATCTTATGAAAGTCAGCAATAGCATGATTTTCCAACAAAAGAAGATAGTCAGCAATATGTACTAAATTGCTGTTTCAAGGTTTAACTCAAGAAGGTAAGGAAGAAAACTCAACAATTTCGAGAAGGTAGGGTCATTTTATAGATAAACAAAACCCAAGAATATGCAACCCAAGAGTGTTAGTCTAGTGGTCAATGAAGTGGGTTGAGAACCATGAGGCCCCAGGTCCGAATCTTGGCGGACGTACCTTTGCTAGTGGGATGTAGCAACTAGCAGGTATCAAGTGATATTAGTCGGTGTGCGAAAGCTGTCTCGAACACCACATTTCCATAAAAGGAAAAAAGAAACCCAAGAATCATTGCAGCAGTGTAAACCATGTAACATATATTACGTATACAGGTAAAATGTTTCATTAAGTTTGAGGGAGTATAAAGAATTTTTTTAGTGTTATCTATATGTAGACTGTTTCGGTATGCAATGGGGAAGCTTTCAATGTTCTGTTAACACATAAATGCAGACTCTAAAAGTCCTGAGGCAGATTAAGACAGTTATGGAGCCATCACAGTACAAGCAGGATCAGTTCATGACTATCTCGAAAAAAAGCAGGATCTATAACTTAGAGGTAATCAAGCTTAGTTGCTGATTAGATGGTAACAAGGAGAGGTATATGGTATGAAGCTGGGCAGATTCCGGATTGTCCTTCTAACCAGCTTTGGACTCGATAAAATTCTTATTATGACTTGGATATTTAGGTGCATGCAATTTGTCAATATTTTCAAGTGAAGGGGTTGTATTAGCTATATGTGGGGTAAATTTTAAATGTTAAGATTGAAAATTGTAAGGCTCCTGACTCAAAAAAAGAAGAGAAAAAATAAAGAGGCACAATTTATTTTTCTATGAGCTGTAGATGAATAATACTGAGAGAATTTAGAAGTGTACTGCTTTGGTAGCTGATCGTTTGTAAGTGTTCACGAACTGTCCATCTCATTTACTCTCTCCCTTCACATTTACTTCTCCCCAGCCACACTTATTTTTTTAAATTTTCTTTCAAGCGCTATGAAGTTAGTAAATCACTTTCTTCACCTGTAAGTGATAAGCTCTATATATGATTTGCATGATACATTTTTGGTTAAATTCCTTGATAGTTGTGATTAAGTGACCATTGATTTTTTCACTGTGGTTCTTTGTTTTGCTTATTTGCAGGCAGCCTGTGATGAAGGAGCTGAACAACGTGAAAGGGCTTTTATTCTTCAGTTGTTAGGCTCAGCCAGCCCAACCAGTAGCAGAGAGGTTTACCTATTGTTTCCCTGTTATGTGTACAATTGGTCTTGTTTAGAGGGTAAAAAGCCCTGGTTTTAATTATTTGCTATATCTGACTTTTAAAGCTTAAAGCAGAGTTATTTTGTGTGAGATCATTTTTAACCTAAGGGCTGTAGTTGTCTGTATGATGAATTTCCTCAATCACAAGAGAATATAATAATAACTATTTCAATTTATTATGATTTGGTCGTTTACCTTTTCTTAAGAATCAGACTATTGCTGCAGAAAGAATAACTATTCATCTACCTACAGGACTTCCTGGGTATGGTGGTTTTTACTTGTGTGATAGATTGGTCTTGTATGGAGTGCAGCAGCTGCACTGCTCTTATTTCCAGAAGGAAATTTTCTGTTGCTGAGCAAGTTCTACCTAAATATTTCATTTGTCTTGAAATGTTTCATCACCGAGAAGGGGGACAAAGACAGAATAACTAAACCTTACTGTACTGCAGTATTGAAATGAAGTTGGATTCTAAGATGCAAAAGACACTTAGGATATGCTATGTCTATATAAATTTTCTTTCTTCACAACTTTTGTGTTTTAAGCTTGTCAGAAGTCAGGAATTAATTTATGCTCCGTCCCACTCACTCCCTAGCACCAAGAAAGAAAAAAAATTATTACAAGTTTGGTTAGTGTTATTTGGTTTATAATGTATGTTTTAACATATCTTTGTGTGTAACTCGAGTACCACGAGTGATTATTTTGTGGTTATTCAATAATAGAACTGTATCAGAATTAATGACTCATTGCAGGTTCTTAAACAATCGGCAACAGATTACATGAAAGTGTTCGATACTTCACAACTTGTAAGTGACCATGGTCTAAAATATTCATGTGCTTATAAGAAATTTTACTCCACAATATGGGTATATGTAGTGCAATTAATTTAAAACTGTCAACAGCAAATTGCCTTAATATTCAATATCAAAAAATAAAATAAAATTGCCTTGATATTCTCATGTCTTCTTTTTTATTACTGGTGGTTACATATGCATATAACTTGCCCTCTTTGGTCTCAATTTTGAACTTCACAGTCTTTCCCACAACGAGAGCAGTTACAACAGCAGTATGGTAGCAAAGCTCTACCAGAACAGTTTCAATGCTTGATTGGGAACAATTCTGTGAAAAATAGCATTCCAGACCCTGATGTACCTCGTGGCTGTGACAGCAATTCATTAGAGTATAGTTCCTCACTTTAATTTTTATTTCTTGGTATTCTGTTTAGTAATTTACCCCACCCCCCTTTTTTTTTAATTTAATTTTCCCCTTCACAGACCCACAGTTGGAGAAATTTGTCATCTGTAACTTTTCATCATCATATTAATCCTGCATTGAGAACTCAAATCAGTCATTGCTTTCTTATTCTTGGACATTGTGTAATATTTACGTTGGGCAATTTCAGGTTTGATCTTCTCCCTGGATCTAAACCTAAGATTGGATCTGGGGATGTTGACGAGACGATAACTGGATTGTTATCAAATTTGTCATTGGAAGGATTAGGACCTCAATGGATAAGACCTCATCCTCCCAGGCTTCCTGTATTGGATGGAGAGGTAAGGACTACATGTGCTTATGTCCAGGGAATAAGTTGATCAATTTTCTAGAGTTCTGTTAGATATACCCTCATATTTGGTGCAGCTAGTGTGGCTAAACCCTGATTACAATTATGAGCTTCTATGGGATCATGGGATGTGTGCCGATACTAGCAGAGGAGCGGCAGTTAGGGATTTGATTGCAAAAGCTCTAAAAGGTCCACTTGTACCTGCTCAACAAGAGGTGCATATGCTTCCTGTTGGATATTGTTAACTACGGGCTTGTTTAAGTTTTATTATTATCTACGTGAGATGATTCACAAAATAAATGCTTTTTTCCCTGATAAGTAAGTCAAGCATTGTCTTTTTTCTTGGATTTCTGTGGCCATTCCTTGTGAATATATTATCATGTTTGACCTTCGTGACAAAAATGTAGGGTTGCATACCAATGAGAAAAGTGACTAGGTGGAACTGATTATCTGGAGAAGGTCAAGTTTGCTTATTTGTACTTATTAAACCTCCTTGGTTTTATGGTTCTAAATTTCCACAAAAAAAAGAAGAAAGATTTGGAGGTTCAACTACATACCTGGCTGAATGGCATCTAGACCTTTTTTTTCTTAAGGTTTTGGAGGTTCAACTGCATACCTTGTTGAATGGTAACTAGACTTCTTCTATTTTTGCAATTTGACCATGTCAACTTTGAACATTGTCAACACAGGACAAGTAGTAGATCCAAGCAGGATGGATGGTTGGTTTTTTCTGTTTTCTTAATTACTAATGTAAATTTAATTTAATAAAAGATTGGCACCAAGTTGGTGGTATATATTTCTCTAAGGAACTAACGAAGTCTAATAGAGTTTACATACTCCATTCTACACCAGAGAGCAAAAAATGGAAGATAGCATTTATTTTTCTGTAGGTCAAGGCCTATAACATCAAAAGAACATCTGGAAAGGCGGGGGAATGATATGACTGTATAGAAAGAAACAAAAATTCCATTACGAGAACAATGTTTAATGCGAATACTCTGGAATGGATTGCTCAGGTCTTGCGTGAAGCATACAAAGGGAAGTATGGTGATGCGGTGGAAGAAGAAAAGTTGTTTTCTTAGTAGTGTTCTGCTCTAGGAACTATAACAAATATGGTCGTCACATCAGTCTGATAATTGTGAGAGGCAGAAGGAGGGTAGTTATTATTATTCCCGAGTTTTCGTTTAACTCAGCATGGATGAATATTGGGGAAAAAGTGGGGAGATTCATCAATATTGCCCCACAGGAATGTCGTCAACTTTGGGGAACACAGGTTGGTGGACAGAAACATTCCGTATGCTGAGATGCTTAAGAGCAATAAATGGGCTAATAAAGAATGTAAAGAATCAGTGGCAGCGAAGGTAATAAAGAAGAGGGATAGAATATGCATTAGTTACAGCCCAAAGGAGTGTAGCGAAGTTTTAAAGAGGAGCTTGGTGGGTATCTTCGAGGCTAGAATTAGTGAGATACCAACTTTATCAGAAATCAGAAGATGGGCTTATAGATTGAGGAAGCAAGCACATGGGTTGAACAACAACAACAACAACATACCCAGTGAAATCCCACAAATGGGGTCTGGGAAGGGTAGAGTGTACTCAGACCTTACCAACTTCCTGTTTGAGTTTGAAAAGCCCCAAAATACTAAGATTTGCAGATTGCTACAATACCGAGTTATTATAGCAATTTTTTTAATTACTTTTTTATGGTTCAAATCAATAGATCGGGAAAGTATAAGAATACCAAACCATTCAAAGATCTGATACCACTTGATAATTACACTGTTAGAGATAGACTTTAAATTAGAAGTTAGAAAGAGAAGAATTGATTCCTGAACGAGAGGAACACAAGCTCAAGTATTTGATATTTGAAACATTGTTAAATATTAAAAGAAGCAGTGATTTAGTTAAGAGGATGAAGAATAGGAGGAAAGGAACTCAATCAAGGAATCTTACCATTGAAGAAATTCAAGCTATGGTTCAAGGTAGAACAAAAAGGGCGAAACCCTAAAGAGAATCTCAAAGGTCTCCACAAGGCTACTAGTATTAATTTTAATATTAATTCAAAGTTGGTTATAATGAAGAAGAAAGCTCCCGTTTATATTATAGCCTAGAAGAGGGCCCTTGAAATTATCAATGGGTATAGTCAAAGTAAATTTAATATGCGAGTAAATCGCTAGGTGCATGTAAGAGCCTATTTTGATTGACCTATTTTAAGTGCATTTAAGCCAAAATAGCTTTTAAGCACTTTTTAGTGTTTCAGGAAATTAAAAAAGTGCTTAAAACCCCTGGATTTTAAGCTAAAATGATAAAAATAAGGCAAAAATCGTACGTGTTTTTTTTGAGATAAGGGTAACTTTGAAGGCAAAAACCGTAAGTTGGGATTTCTAACTTATCACTTTTGGCTTATAAGCCAAAAGCAAATCCAAACAGGTTATGAGACTGCCATCACTTTGTTTAATAAGCTTTAAAGTGATCAAACAAAAGTAAATAAGGAGGAATTTTCGGGGGGGGAGGGGCAGATTTGATGGGCCCTATCTTACATCCTTTTGGTTTTCAATTATGGTCACCAAATAGTTGCAACACTTGGACAAAATATCTCACTCAGGCTTTGAGCTCTTCTTCCACCATAAGACACTTTCTTTTTTTTGAGAAGGGTAACAGCTAAACAAATATCCACAGGTATGCTGCATCAAAGAATGTAGTCCCCTTTCAAAAGTATTACAATTTACAACTAGATCTCCTATTTGTTACTTTACCTACAAATAGTCTAGAACATAAACAATATCTTCTGTTTGACCTATCAAGTCCTGTTTACACCAAAAATAGTAAAGAGCTAAACCATTCATCTTAAACTTCTGAAATTTGCTCTGCATATCCTCAAATCATCTCTCATTTCTTTCCCTCCATATTGATCACTAGATACATGCTGGGACAATCTTCCATCTCTCCTCCTTTTTTGTTGCATTACCATCTTTGTTCCAACTAAGTAGAAGTCCTTTTATACTCCTTGGCATCACCCACCTGATTTTCCTTAGATTGTTGAAAATCTTCCAAAGCTGATTTGTCCATTTGCAATGTAAGAAAAAAGATGGTTGAATGTCTGTGCTTGTTCCCCATATAAGTAGCATCTAGAGCATAGTTGGAAGCTCTTTTTTTTATCCACGTGTCAATGCTATTTTCTTAGCCAGAAGTAAAGAAAAGTAGTTCACCTTGTGAGGCACTTTTACTCTTCATATCATCTTCCATGGCCACCCTTCCTCCTGATTGTTTGAGAAGTTTAGATCCTTATATGCATCTATGCAGAATTGACACTTAAGCCCCTTTGCTGATAAGTTGTTGAATTGTGCAACTGTGGTATAAAAGGCTACTATTCTTTCCATTTCCCAATTCAAATGTCCTCTAAGGTGTAGGTTCCATCTTTGTGTTGTTCCCATGTCAACCACAGTATCTTGTTTTTGTTGGCATAAGGTGTAAAGATCTGGGTAGAGCTATTTCAGGGGTTCATGTCCAATCCATTTATCATTCCATAATGAAACCTTCAGGCCATTTCCAAATTTGAAACTAGATTGGGTTAAAACTAGTAGCTAAAGCTTCCTGGTGGATCTCCAAACACTACAACCTTTTTTTATTTTGAAAATGGTAAGATTGTATTCTTCAACATTAAGGGCATGCTGGCCACCACCAAAAAGTGTCGATTATAAGCTTCCTATCAAATCTACAATCTTATCTAAATCTACTATACACAACTATTTACACCAAAAATAGTTGATTTTTTGATTTTTTCAAACTGCTAGAAGGAGCCTCAATGTCCCCTCACTTGCCTGATAGCCTAAAATTAGGCATATCTGAAAAAGGAATATACACAGTGAAGGAAGGATACCACAAGTTGTGCTCTTCAAATGACATATAGACCAGTGGTCATGGAAACTGATTTGGAAGACTAGACTACCCCCTAAAATCAAGTGTTTCACCTGGACTACCCTCAGGAATGTTATCCTAACCCTAGACAATCTAAATAGGAGGAAACTTTAGCTAGTAAATAGATGCTTCATGTGCCTCAATAGCCTGGAATCAGTGAATCATTTGCTTCTGCACTGTCCAGTGGCAGCAACTCTTTAGAATATGTTCATTTCAATTACTGGTATCAACTGGATTCTCCGTCAGAGTGTCAAAGAAGTAGTGTGAAGCTGGAGTCTTAGAGAAGTTGATAGCCCCATCAAGAAGACCTGGCAGATGATTCCATCATGTATAGTTTGGTGTATTTGGAAGGAAAGAAGCGTCAGATGTTTCGATGGTATCTCAACTCCAATTAGCAGTTTGAAATCCTTTTGCCGTATTAACCTCTTCCATTGGAGCAGTCTATCCCCCGGTAATGATATATTACCCCTCTTAGATTTCAGTAGCTCCCTCAATATGGCGGCCATTCCTTTGCTTGTGGCTAACTCCCTGATTAAATAGGTGTTTTTGTTCTCTGGAGTTAACCATATTTTTGTGTATGTAATTTGCATCTCCTTGATGCCTTTCTAATACAACATCTTACTTCATCAAAAAAAAAATGTGCTGGTGTTTGTGGAGTTGATAAGTCCATCAAGACTATCTGGAGAATGATACCGACTTGCATTTTGTTTGGAGTATTTGGACAGAAAGGAACAGTAGATGTTTTGATGGTGTCTCCACTCGTGTGGCTTTTTAAAGGCTAAATGTATTGCTAGTTTATTTAGACGGTCTAGATTGTATTCAGTTAATAGTCCAGATCAGTTTCTGGACTTATTAGCTCCCTAGCTTTGGGCATAGTCAGCTTTTGTTATATAAAAGCCAAGAACTTTTTTTTAGCTTCAATGACATACTTGTCACAACTCAATCTTCTTGATGCTTTTTCCTAATGAAATCACTTCATTAAAAATACAAAAAGAGCGAGAGCAGTGGATGACACTGCGAACAAGGGAAGATGAAGCCACTTGAGCTTTGAAGAAATCTATCCTTTAGATCTAAAAAAGTTGTGGATGAAGGGGAATATGGATGATGGTGGGTGGTGTTGGCAATTGGAAAAGAAATGAAAGGAAGATGAAGGTGTGGGTGTGGTGTTTGTGACATTTTTTAATATAGTGGTGAAAATAATAGAGGAAGAGGACGTCTTCGTTTTATTGATCCGTTAGTGCGGTTGAGAAAAAGTGCAGAACTAGAAGTGTTTATTATTGAGCCTTAATTATTTCGTGTCTCTTTTCCAATTAAATACCCACTAATAAATAAAAGGATTTGTCATCCATTTATTTCATAAACTTGAACCCTGCTGCCACTATCAATTTTCTTAGAACCCACCTTTTAACTTGGAGTATAATGGATTATCTTCAGATCTTTTGACTATGCATCTATCAAGGAAGTCTTCGTCAATCATAAAGATTTTCTTTGCCTATTAATCCATTCCTTGATCCATTGCCCATTTTCTAAGTCGAGTCTAGCCATGTTATTTGTTTTACTACCTCAGTGTAACTATTTATAATTGAGAATCTAAGAGAAGTTTTTCCTTGCACGGCGGCATC
Source organism: Solanum dulcamara (assembly GCF_947179165.1). Taxonomy (NCBI): domain Eukaryota; kingdom Viridiplantae; phylum Streptophyta; class Magnoliopsida; order Solanales; family Solanaceae; genus Solanum; species Solanum dulcamara. Next base: position 35,823,806 of record NC_077237.1, on the reverse strand, counting down.
ACTCTTGATGTAACTTCAGCTTAGCTTAGCTTGTTGTGACCAAGAAACCATTGATTTCGCTTGACCAATTTATCCGGTCTCCATAATGGAGTTGAATGAAACCAATGTTCTATTTTTTGAATTATAAATGTTAAAAAATAATGAGTCAAACTTTTAATTTTATAGTTGTCTTTCCGTCCGGAGTTGTCCGTCATTTTTGCCTTAGAATATATCTCGTCTATAGCCCTTTGTGCAAGTATGCTTACATGCCTCCAATAGATAAATGTTTTCGAAGCCATATTATTCCCACCTTTATTTTCTGGATAAGTTTTAAGATCCTGCTTAATCTAGATAAAGCATGTTACAATAGGATTAATAATCCCCTACCAATTGGCCCCTAGGGAAACTAACTATGGTATATAAGTGGAGAAGGTTAGAGGGGTAAACTCATCATCCCTGAGTTTTGAAGGTTTTTGACTCAAAAGGTCTGCTTCAGACGGATTTCTCGGTCAGCAAAAAAATTGATCAATCTTCTACTAATTTTACAGCTAATGAAGTTTCTCCTCCTTGCCACTTATTTGTACTTGTGAACGAATTTAAGCATGCAACTAAAACTTTTAGGACAATTTGTGGAGTAAGCCCAGAACCTTCATTAACTCTTGGAAAATCTTATAAATTGTATGTGGAACAACCATATAGCTTAACATCCTCTCACTCATCTAACTTTTTTAGGGAGTGACATTGTCATTTATTTTTACTTTGTATGATATTAGCCTAAGATGAACTTAAATGGAGCAACATTGTTAGTGAGGATTCATATAGCTGACCCCATTTTGTTTGCAGTTGAGGTGTAATTGTTGACTGAATATGACTAACTTATGAGTGAGAATGAGCTTACCAATTGTCTTCTTTGATATCGTGCAGAAGAATTTGAGCCACCAACCAAAAACTTTTAAAGTACTTTGGAGGTCCTATACACCACATGGGACAATTATATAACTCAATATTATCATATAACAACAACAACAACAACAACAACCCAGTGAAATCCCACAACGTGGGGTCTGAGGAGGGTAAAGTGTACGCAGACCTTACTCCTACCAAGGTAGGACGGCTGTTTCCGAGAGACCCTTGGCTAAAAAGAAGCATAAAAAGAGGTTAGATAAGGCTAAGAAGTTCAAAGCGTTATGGAAAAACAAATAACAAATAAAACAAATAACGAAAGCGACACAAATAAAATAGAGTAGTCAAAGTACAAAAAGTAATAAAAAGATAATGAGCCCGTTTGGATTGGCTTTAAGTTGGTCAAAACCAACTTAAAGCTGCTTTTTAGCTTTTGGACGTGTTTGCCTAATGCTGACTTTAAGCCATAAAGTTCTTAAAGTCAGTCAAAAATGAAAAGTTAGGATTCCTAACTTTTTTTTTCCAAAGTGCTTAAAGTCATTTTCTTTGATCATGGAAATTACTTTTATATCCCTTATATTTTAACTAAATTCCTAAACTACCTTTTTTTATTTTTTTAACCCTAAAATTCACATCATAAGCATTTTTATCTAAACACTCAACTGCTTATTTATAAAAATAACTTTCAGCACTTCAAAGTTCTAAAAGCACTTCATACATAAAAGTTACTTTTTTTAAGCCAATACAAACGGGCTCTATAACAGAAGTCAGAGTACAAGAAATTATAGTGCGCTAATGCGTCTACTAATACGGAATAATAACGAGACTATGTACTAGCCTTCTACCCTAATATGGATCCTCCACACCCTCCTATCTAAGGTCATGTCCTCGGTAAGGTGTAACTGCGCCATGTCCTGTCTAATCACCTCTCCCCTATATTTTTTCGGCCTACCCCTACCTCTTCTGAAATCATCCATGACCAACCTCTCACACCTCCGCACTGGGGTATTTGTGTCTCTCCTCTTCACTTGCCCAAACCATCTCAGTCGCATTTTCCGCATCTTGTCTTCCACCGAGGCCACTCCTACCTTGTCCCGAATAGCCTCATTTTTAATCTTGTCGCTCCTAGTATGCCCACACATCCATCTCAACATTCTCATCTCGGCTACTTTCATCTTTTGAACGTGAGAGACCTTAACTAACCAACACTCCGCCCTATATAACATAGCCGGTCTAACCACCACTTTGTAGAACTTGCCCTTAAGTTGTGGTGGCACTTTCTTGCTATCTTATAAAGTTCCCTATTCGTCCACTTCTCCACCTCATCCTTGCTTTCTATCAGCTTCACATATGCTATCTTCTTTGCTTCCACCTTCCATTGCACTTCTCCATTCCACCACCAGTCCCCTCGATGCCGACCAAGGCTACCTGTCGAGACTCCCAACACTTCCCTTGCTACAACCCTAATACAACTAGCCGTCCTATCCCACATAGTGTTCGCATCCCCACTACTATCCCAGGCTCCCATATCCTTCAATTTTTCTCCAATCTCCAGGGTGCTAGTAGTGGTCAAACTCCCCCATCTGACCCTAGGTTGGTCATCCCTGACCGTCTTCTTCCTCGTCATCTTGATCCCTAAATCCATCACCAAGAGCTTATGTCGGGTCGTAAGGTTGTCGATCGGAATGATCTTATAGTCTTTGCACAAACTTTTATCATCCTTTCTAAGGAGTTAAAGATCTATCCGAGTCTTAGCCACCGCACTCCGAAAGATTACCAAGTGGCCTCCTCCTTTGGGAAACTCGAATTGGCTATCACCAACCCAAAAGCTCTTGCGAAATCCAAAAGTGAAACTCCTCCTCCATTTCTGTCCCCGAAGCCAAAGCCTCCATGCACATCATCATACCCTCCCGAAATATAGACCCGATGTGCCTATTGAAATCCCCTCCCATGAAAAGTTTCTCAGTAGGTGGTATGCCTCCTACTAACTCATCCAAATCCTCCCAAAAGCGTCTCTTATCCTCCTTGCCTAAGCCCGCTTGCGGCGCATAAACACTAATAATGTTCAACATGATCCCTTCAATGACCATCTTAATCGACATCATCCTATCAGTGACTCTCTCAACCTTCACCACCTGGTCCTTTAAATTACTGTCTACTAAAATGCCTACCCCATTCCTATATTTCGGTCTACCAGAGAATCAAAGCTTATACCCGTTTACCTCCTTAGCCTTAGAACCTGCCCATTTGGTCTCTTGTACACAAACTATATTAATCATCCTCTTCTTTAGAATCTTAACTACCTCTATGGATTTTCCCATCAACGTCCCAATGTTTCAAGAACTTACTCTCAGTCTAGACGCTCCTTTAACCCACTTACCCCTCCTTACCCTCGTCCCCGTCCCCGTCCCTGAGCGAGAACATGACCCTAGTCTACCATCACTAACCAAAGCCTCGAAAACGCGTATGAACTAATAAATTATTCAAAGGTTTAAAGTCAGCAAAATGTAACTACAATTGTATGAGCAAAGAATAGATATGAAAATATATGAAAATCGGAGGTACCAATTCCAGTGAAATGAACCTGGTTGCCGTCGGAAAACACTGTTCACGTCAGAGTACTGTTCATTTCAGAGTTATTGTTCACGTCGGAGTTACTGTCCACGTCGGCTTGTCAAGATGCTGTTCACAACAACCTTTGGATTGTGTGGGTAGCAGATCTTGGGTTGAACGAATCTTTGGGCCAAAAACCCAAAAATGATAGCATTTAATGAAGCAATATTTCGTTGAGGAATTTCGTCGAACACCTTCAAGGCACTGTCCACGGTGCCAGTTGAAAGAAGGCAGAAGGACCGGAAATGCAACAAATGAATCGCACGAGAACAGTAGCAAGCTTTGTAATTAAAAAATTCTCACATGCCTCTGATCTCTATAAATCAGAGGGATTCAAGATAAAAATGTGCGACTGGTCTCTCCCAATCAGAGGGAATGCAAAGGGATATTGGAATGAGTGGAAGACCTTACATTTATTTGGCTTCACCAGTGTATCCGAATGTTCTCTTTTGCCCGTCCACTTCAAGTCGCCCTATCGTAAAAGGTTAAACACCACCTGTGATATCTCCTCAGTGATATTGTTGAATTTGTTACCAACAATGAAAGGTTTTCCTTTACGCTCTCCGACTGAAATCAAGGTTCAACTTGATCCCTTTTCATGTCGCCTTATTCTAGCCTTAGGTTACCATGTTTGGTTAGAAACTGGATGCACTTTGCCGTAAATTTGCTGTAGTTGTTTGGTAGTCGCTCACTGCTTGAATAAATTTTCTTGAGAGAATGAAGAAGCTCTGCACCCGGCTGGTCAGATAGTATTCTTTCAGATCTTTTTCATTGCATGGAAGTTGTTCATTCCTTGTTCAAAATAATTCTTTATGGGAAGTTTTGATTTAGCATAGGAAGTTCTTTGTTTTTGTTATGACTATCAAAGAGAGTAATGATCGAGAAAGCTCATTAGGCGCGGAATTCTTTTTCATGCACATTTGTTGAGATATTAGGCTTTTTTTGAAATTGTTTCTTTTTCTCTTGACCAGCAAGTACTATTGGAGTTGGCAAATGATCCAAAACTTGTCTACCATTGTGGGTTGACACCAAGGAAGCTGCCAGTATGAATTCTGCATCCTTAAATGTATTGTGAGTGCCTAATAACTAGTGGCTGCGCTTGATTCTGAAGAATTATGTTTTATTTTTCAGGAACTTGTGGAGAACAATCCTGTTATTGCAGTTGAAGTTCTGGTTAAGCTGGTCAATTCACCAGAGATTGCAGAGTAAATCTTTGTTGTTCATTGATTTGTATACCTTTTTGATCACAAATTCCGAGCCCCATATGCTAGTTCATATATTACAAGTGTCAATTGGGTGGTTTATTCAAACTTTTTGTTGGAAGTTGCAGAACTAGCATTCTGTATTTTGTTTGGATGTGCAAGCACCGAACTTCACACGTTCTGAGATTCTGCAGTTTATTTGTGGTTGCAGATATTTTACAGTTCTTGTTAATATGGAGATGAGTCTTCATTCTATGGAAGTTGTTAACAGGCTCACTCAAGCAGTTGAATTGCCAACTGAATTCATACATATGTACATCACCAATTGTATATCTTCCTGCGAGAACATCAAGGTCCTCTATCTGCTCAACTTCTTTCTTAATAATTGAACCTTCACTTAATATATTTGACTGGCAATTGTTAGGTCATTTAGAGTGTGACTTAATCAAACTCTTCACTGACCATGAGTTACTTGGGTAACCATGCTATTCTTGAGTTAGTTTCTCAGCCATATTGTGCATATCAATTTCAGATTGGTGTTTTGGTAGACAAAACTTGATATTTCTGTAGGTTCTTTGCCGACTTTCTTTATCATACATGTTTAAGGGGTGAACTACTGCTAATGTGGGTAAAATTTTGCCTGCAACTATCCTGCCTCTGAAGATTGTAATGACCTTTGTGTCTCATTCTGTTTCGATCATGTAGTTATTTTTTGTTATAGCTGGTAAATAGCAGAAGTCAGTGAACTGATGTTTAATATCATAGCAAAAGGGATGTGAATCTGTTCCACTCTATTCTTCTGTCAATTAGTTGGTGGCAGTGGCTCTAGTGTATACATGGGAGATGTAACGGGGGAAGAGATGAAGAGACAGACATGATCTCTTTGCCTCTGCAGATTTCAGTTGACCTACAAAATAATTCTTATAATGTAGGAAGGAGAGGACCTGTGACATATACACATTGATTTCCTTTTACTAGCATAATTAGCGTTCCTAGAATCTATGATGTTACTCTCATTGGTTGTGTGATTACATATTTCTTTTCCAAAATTTCAGGATAGATATATGCAAAACAGACTTGTAAGACTAGTCTGTGTTTTCCTACAGAGCTTGATCCGGAATAAGATCATTAATGGTAAGTGTCTATTATCATTACTTTAGTGTTATAATAAATAGATAGAAAAACTACATATATTGCATCCAGTTTATAATGAGTAGTTTGAGATCTCAACAAGAAACGAGCAACCAACTGAGGCGTGATTGCCAATCTATCTGTGGGGTTGCAATAGAGGATGACTGGGATAATAATTGTGAGAGTCTAGTTGCATCAAACCAGCCTTTAGTACACGTTTGGTGTGATGGATAAAGAGATAATCCTGGGATAAATTTTTATTACCCCTTAATCCCTTGTTTGGTTACAAAGCTTTGGATAACTTAATACAGGATTAATAATTAGTACTGGAATAAGTTGTTTGTTTACAAAAATACCCTCCATAAGTGTAAAAAATGTGAAAAGTGATGTACAAAAAGGGTTTGAGGGGGTATTTTTGTCATTTTAACTATTTTATTCCGGGACAAGTTATCTCAGGATTAATAATTAGTACTCGGATAACTTATCCTAGGATTAATAATTTGTCCTGGGATAAAATAGTTAAAATGAAAAAAATACCCCCTACAAACTCTTTTTGTACATCACTTTTCACATCTTTTACACTTGTGGATGGTATTTTTGTAAAACAACTTATTTTTAGAAATTATGCAATGTATATTATTTTTAATACAACAAATCAAACATTTACTATGAAATGATCCTAGCATAACTAATTCCAGCATAACTTGTCTTTAAACCAAACTACACCTTAATGCTTGGGTTAATGTTTGCTTCTCTCACTGAATTCTGGTACATCAGCTTGCAGCAACTTTCTGGCCGTAGTCTTGGCAAACTGCTGTTTAGTGCAAAATGTGTGGACTGTATGGTTTGACCATGCTTTTATCCATTTCTTGGTGCACCCTGCTTCATTTCCGTTCTTCCATCATTTTCTATTTTAGTGCTATGCATTAGGTACATTTGCATTTTATTTGGGGAAATAGCTGGGTCTTAGTTCTTTGTTAGACTTTTTGGAGGACCACATAAATCTGAGGTACCAGGGAGCTGAAAGAATATACTTATTGGCTGAGCACTTAATTTGTCTCTTGATCGTTGCAGTCCAAGATCTCTTTATTGAAGTACAAGCATTTTGCATCGAGTTCTCAAGGATTAGAGAGGCTGCTGGGCTGTTTAGGCTTCTGAAGACACTGGAGTAGACGCTGCCTCATTCACCCCATTCCTTCGATAAAGTTTTCTTTGATGTAGCATGTGTACATGTGTTTTGATTTTTCTTTTGTTCTGATTCCGTTCTTCCAATTAGTTAGCACCCAATTGTGGGTCCTTGTATCCTTGGTTCAGCAAAGTTATCGTTATAAATTTTATTTCACAGTTAGCCATTCATTTCTCCAAATTTCTAAAAGTGGAACAGTGGAAGAATGGTTTGATTATTGTCAATCATGGATCGCACTTGGATGGTCATTCCGATTACCCAAGGTTCCATTAGAGATGTGTGAATATTGCTGGAGGCAGGAGAAATTTTGGTCGTATACCCAATCCCAATTCAATAAGAAAAAGAAACTATAATACATGTTCTAAGAATGAAAGACAGCATGGTGAGGCGATGGTATTGCTTGTTGGGAGTTTCGGAAATCAAAATTTAACAATTCTAATAGCCAAAACTTGTGGAGCAAGGTGAGGCGATGGTATTGCTGACAGAAGATACAGCATTAGATTTCTAGATTTAGGATTTGGGCCTCGTCCTCTTTGTGCTTAGTTAACACTTTTTTTTTTTAGTTATTTCTAGATTTAGGATTATCTCTTTGGACTTTTTTGGTTCGTTTTGTTAAAATCTTTTGAATGAGATTTGAAATATACAAAAAAAGTTCTCTCGATCAATTTAAGTTCTGGACTCTTGGAGAAGATTGATCGATACAAAGATGAGATATAGTATGAGATTTTAGATCTAAAATTTGGGTAGGATCTTTTTTGTGCTTGGTCAATGCATTTTTAGTTATTTAGATTATTTTATTTAGATTGTTTTAGTTCGTTTTGTTTAAAATTTTGGATGAGATTTTAGATATATATATATATATAAAAGGTCTCCGGTTCAATTTAAGTTCTTGACTATTGCAGAAGATTGATCGATATACTGCTAAATATATATAGCAACAAATTTTTTGATCTAGGATTTGGGCTGGGTTCTCTTTGTGCTTGGTCATTGATTTTATAGTTATTTTAAATATTTCTTAGGCCTTTTTGGTTCGTTTTGTTTAAATTTTGGATGAGATTTTAGATATATATAAAAAAAGGTCTCCATATCAATTTAAGTTTTGGACTATTGGAGATTACTCGATACTATGTTGAGATATAGCATAAGATTTTTAGATCTAGAATTTGGGTTGGGTTCTCTTTATGATTGGTCAACACTTTTTTAGTTATTTAGATTTTTTTTTCTTTGGGCTTCTTTGGTTAGTCTTGATTAAATTTTTGAAGGGGATTATATATATATATATATATAAGATCTCCGGATCAGTTTAAGTTCTACACTATTGAAGAATACTGATCAATATAATGCTAGATATATATAGCAATAAACTTTTAGATTTACGATTCGGATTCGATTTTCCTTGTACTTGATCAATGATTTTTTAGTTATTTTGAATATTTTTTGGGCCTTTTTGGTCCGTTCTGTTTAAATTTTGGCTGAGGTTTTAGATATATATATAATGTTGAGATATAGCATTAATTTTTGATTTTTTTTTTACAAATAGCAAACTTTAAGCCTTAAATAAGGCTCCATAGGGGTGTACATGAACCGGATTGGTTCAGATTTTTTACAAATCAAATCAAATAATTTGTGTCGGGTTATTAAATCTATAAACCAAACCAAATCAATAAAAGTCGGGTTTTTCGATATCAATTTTTCTTGGGTTTTTCGGATTTTTTTGGATTTTTTGGGTTTTTCGGGTTTTTCATAGTATTTAATAAAAAGCACAGAGCAGTGCTTCTTAAAAAGAGTTCTAGTACAAAATATCAACATATAAGATGGAGACAGAATACTGTTGAAAGTTTTAACTTTATAATATAACTTTATAAGATGAGTTTTTTTTGTATATTATTTAAATGAGCTTCTCAAGTCCAAATCTAAATGTAAGAAAGAAAACAAAAATTATGATTTTTTTTAAAAAAATATTTATAAATTATATTTTAATAAATATTTTTATGTATAACATAATTTAAAAGTAGTATATCTATGATTGAGTCGGTTTGAGTTCGTTTTGACTTTTTTTAGTTTAAACCAAACTAACCCTATAATGGTCGAATTTTTTTTCCAAACACCAAACCAAGTCAAACCAAACCACTAATCGGTTTTTTTTTCCGGTTTGGTTTGATTTGTCGGTTTGGTGCGGTTTATCGGTTTGCCCTGTACAGCCCTAAGGCTCCATAGTTATACTTTCAATATTTGCAAAACACAACTATATTTTTATTTGCTATGCCTTCAAAGTCTGTATTTTTTTGTGATGCATACAAAGAAAAAGCATACAACCTAACTGAATGTATTAAATTTCGAATTATTTTTGGTAACCTCCCTTAAAACCTCCCTTAATTTACTCCCTCATTAATTCTGTTACGTACATGACTCTTTATTCTTCATTATCAGTCATCTTTCTGAAATTCAAAAACTCATCAATTCTCTTTTTTTTTGTTTTTCTAAAAAATCAAAAACGTTGATACTTTTTGCAAGGAGATTTGGAGCAGTTCATAATCGTTTGGAGATATTGCAGTTGTTAAACAAAAAAAATCTGTTCAGATAAATGACTCTCTATTTAGATTCAAAATATAGGCTAATTTAAATTCAAAATCGTGGTTGAATCTGTTTTTTATACATCATTTTTTTCGTTGCTATTTATAAGAATTTGAAACACATAATTGTTAGATTTCAGTTACACTCTTAATTGTGAATACAAATTTGATGTATCATTCAAATTGTATAAAGGTGTTTCCTTCTCTGCTGTGAATTTCAAGTTTCAATTTCTGTTTTATCCAATTCTTGAGGTTTAATTTCAAGTTACAAAAAGAATAGTAAGGAACCGTTCCCCTCACAGTCGGCCCTCCGCTGGCACCGTCGCTGAGCCCCTCTCTCACCCGCAGCATCTCCATCATCAAAACCGTTCAGTTTGTTGAAAAGGGAACTGTCCCTACTGCATTTGCTGAACATTTGCAGCTGCCAAAGCGAGTTTTCGAGCTAAAGGAAGAAGAGTTCGCAGGAGATTGCACTTAAGATCCTCAAGATCTGTATAGATCTAGATCTAAATATCAAATTCTGGCGAAACTCCAATTTTTTCGGCGAAGTTTTTTTTTTTCTTCAGGTGTACAAATCTGTATTTCCTGTGATGAACACCCGCTGCAACGCAACTCCTAACACCGATGTGAACAGTATTTCGGCAGCAGTATTTTTCGGCGGCAATCAGGTTCATTTTTACCGGAGTTGGTACCTCCGGTTTTTATATCTTTATATATCTATCCTTTGTTCATATACTTGTAGTTATATTTTGTCGACTTTAGACCTCCGAATAATTTATTAGTTCATACGCGTTTTTGTGGCTTTGGATAGTGATGGTAGACTAGGGTCATGTTCTCGCTCTTGGACGGGGACGAGGGTAAGGAGGGGTAAGTGGGTTAAAGGAGCGTCTAGACTGAGAATAGGTTCTTGGAACATTGGAACGTTAACGGGTAAATCCATAGAACTGGTTAAGATTCTAAAGAAGAGGAAGATTAATATAGCCTGTGTCTAGGAGACAAAATGGGTAGGCTCTAAAGCTAAGGAGGTAGACAGGTATAAGCTTTGGTTCTCTGGTAAATCGAAGTATAGGAATGGGGTAGGCATTTTAATAGACAGTGATTTAAGGGATCAGGTGGTGGAGGTTAGAAGAGTCAATGATAGGATGATGTCGATTAAAATGGTCGTTCAAGGGATCACGTTGAACATTATTAGTGCTTATGCGCCGCAAGTGGGCTTACGCGAGGAGGATAAGAGGCGCTTTTGAGAGGATTTGGACGAGTTAGTGGGAGGCATACCACCTACTGAGAAGCTTTTCGTGGGAGGGGATTTCAATGGGCACATCGGGTCTATTCTAGGAGGGTATGATGATGTGCATGGGGGCTTTGGCTTCGGGGACAGAAATAGAGGAGGAATCTCACTTTTGGATTTCGCAAGAGCTTTCGGGTTGGTGATAGCTAACTCGAGTTTCCCAAAGAAGGAGGACCACTTGATAACCTTCCGTAGTTCAGTGGCTAAAACTCAGATAGACTTTTTACTCCTTAGGAAGGATGATAAAAGTTTGTGCAAAAACTGTAAGGTCATCCTAATCGACAACCTTACAACCCGACATAAGCTCTTAGTGATGGATTTAGGGATCAAGATGACGAGGATGAGGAGGGTCGGGGAAGAACGACCTAGGATCAGATGGGGGAGTTTGACAACGGTTAGTGCCCTAGAGATGGGAGAGAAATTGAAGGATATGGGGGCCTGGGATAGCAGTGGGGATGTGAACGGTATGTGGGATAAGACAGCTAGTTGTATTAGGGTTGTAGCAAGGGAAGTGTTAGGAGTCTCGACAGGTAGTCGGAGTCGACATCGAGGGGATTGGTGGTGGAATGGAGAAGTACAAGGGAAAGTGGAAGCAAAGAAGGTAGCGTATGCTAAATTGATGGAGAGCAAAGATGAGGTGGAGAAGTGGATGAATGGGGAACTGTATAAGATAGCGAGGAAGGAGGCGAAGTCGGTAGTTGCAACGGCAAAAATGACAGCTTTTGAACGCCTTTATGCTGAACTGGAAGAGAAAGGCGGGGACAGAAAATTATTCAAGCTAGCCAGGGCCCGGGAGAGAAGGGCACGAGATATGGATCAAGTGAAGTGCATTAAAGACGAACACAGAAAAGTGTTGGTAGAGGAGACCCTTATCAAACAAAGATGGCAGTCATACTTCCATAAACTTTTGAATGACAAAGGGGACAGAGAAATTGTGTTGGGAGATCTAGAACATACAGGAAGTAGTCACGATATTGGAGGTTGTAGGAGTATTATGGGCGATGAGGTTAAAGAGGCCGTTCGTAGGATGCGCTGGGGAAGAGTGACCGGACCTGACGAGATCCCTGGAGAATTTTGGAAGAGTGCGGGCTCGGTAGGTTTGGAATGGCTGACTAGGTTATTTAATGTCATCTTTACGACGGCAACGATGCCCATAGAATGGAGGTCGAGCATCATGATCCCTCTATACAAAAACAAGGGGGATAGCCAGAGTTGCGACAACTATAGAGGTATCAAGCTTCTAAGCCATACTATGAAAGTGTGGGAAAGAGTGGTGGAGATGAGGGTGAGGAGAGGCGTGTCTATTTTAGAGAATCAGTTTGGATTTATGCCGGGACGCTCAACTATGGAAGCCATCCATCTTATGAGGAGACTAATGGAGCAATATAGGGAGAGGAAGAGAGACTTGCATATGGTATTCATCGACTTAGAAAAGGCCTACGATAAAGTCCCACGAGAGATACTATGGAGATGTTTGGAGGCTAAAGGTGTACCTGTAGCGTACATAAGGGTGATCAAGGACATGTACGAAGGTGCCAAAACTAGGGTAAGGACAGTAGGAGGGGATTCAGAACACTTTCCAGTTGTGATGGAGTTGCATCAGGGATCAACTCTTAGTCCGTTTCTATTTGCCTTGGTGATGGATGTATTGACGCGACAAATTCAAGGTGAGGTGCCATGGTGTATGCTTTTTGCGGACGACATAGTCCTCATCGATGAGACTCATAGCGGAGTTAACGCTAGGCTGGAAGATTGGAGACGCACCTTGGAGTCTAAAGGGTTTAAGTTGAGTAGGACCAAGACAGAGTACCTAAAGTGCCAGTTAAGTGAGACTCCTCAAGAGGTTGGCGCGAAAGTTAGGCTCGGGGATCAAGCCATCCAAAAGAGAAGTAGTTTTAAGTACCTTGGTTCTATCATGCAAGGCAGTGGGGAGATCAACGAGGATGTCACACATCGTATTGGGGCAGGATGGATGAAATGGAGGCTCGCCTCCGGTGTGTTATGTGACAAGAAGGTGCCACCACGACTTAAGGGCAAATTCTACAAAGTGGTGGTTAGACCAGCTATGTTATATGGAGCAGAGTGTTGGCCAGTTAAGGTCTCACACGTGCAAAAGATGAAAGTTGCCGAGATAAGAATGTTGAGATGGATGTGTGGGCATACTAGGAGCGACAAAATTAGAAATGAGGCTATTCGAGACAAGGTAGGAGTGACCCCGGTGGAAGACAAGATGCGTGAAACGCGACTGAGATGGTTTGGGCATGTGAAGAGGAGAGTCCCAGAGGCACTAGTGCGGAGATGTGAGAGGTTGGCCATGGATGGTTTCAGAAGAGGTAGGGGTAGACCGAAGAAATATTGGGGAGAGGTGATCAGACAGGACATGGCGCATTTACGACTTACCGAGGACATGACCTTAGATAGGAGGGTGTGGAGGACACATATCAGGGTAGAAGGCTAGTACATAGGCGTATTAACGTACTATGATTTCTTGTACTCTGATTTATGTTATTTATGTTATGTATGCTATGTTATCTTATGTTATTTATGGTATTTATGCTATTATTTGACGATATCTACTGTTTTTTGGTGCTTTGATTATACTATTATTTGGAACTCTTCCATTTTCTACTTTCCTACTTTTAATATTCTTGTCTGACCTTTTTTTCTTATGCTTCTATTGAGCCGAGGGTCTTTCGGAAACAGCCGTCCTACATTGGTAAGAGTCAGGTCTGCGTACACTTTACCCTCCCCAGACCCCACGATGTGGGATTACACTGGGTTGTTGTTGTTGTTGTATTCAAATTGTATAAAGATTGTTCAAAGATTTGAATACGAATGTGTACATTATATAAATTTGAATTTGGATACAATTTTGATGCTTTGATGGTGAATCAAGTTCGAAATTCAAAAAGAAACGTACTTTTATATATTCAATTTTGATCATATTGATGGTGAATACAATTATGTAGTTTAACCAAGATATGTAATACAAAGTAGCAATAAAAATATAATTTAAGGCTGAACTAAAAAAATAAAATTATAACACAAATAAATATTGGATACAAATAATTTTAGTATACAAGTAAATTTGTGATACAAATAAAACTTGGATACAAAAAATGTATTTATAATACAAGTTAGTTGAGGATACATATTTTTTTTAATTCAAATGAACTTTTTATACAAGTTGTTGTGGAATATAAAGTGTAAGGCTTCAATACAAAAATATTTTATGTGCAATGTAAGGTGATAATACAATAAAAAATATAGCATACAAATTGGTTTGTGGTACAAAATGTCTATTTGCAGTTAAGTTTGAAATATAAAATATCTTAGCATAACTTGGAATAATGATACATTTAATTTGATATAGAATGGGAAGCATTAATTTTTGGATCATGCACTCCAGAAGATGGAACCAAAATAATTGTTATGTTGATTACACGATAGAGTCGATTATGTTGAAAGAGTATGCAACATATAAGGATTTAGTCGAAGAAGTTGCTAAACAAATTGACATAGATTTGAGATTCAACTGTATGGAGCTAAAATATAAGATTGAAGGTAGCGATGCACCTTTGAAAATACTCAACAAGATGGACATAAGAGTTTATGTATTGTTAAAGAAAGATAGCAAAGATTTGGCGAAGTATCTACTTTGTGTGATAATATCTGTGAAAGATAACGAATTGGGTGACAACAATTGTCATGGTTAACTGATAGGTATATGCGGACTAGATGCAGATGATATAGTTGATACAAAAGCACTAGTGGTTGCAGATGAGTTTTGCCGAATTGAAAGCAACATTATTTCTAAAACTAACCAAAAGGAGGTGATGGTAGATCAGGTTTATAAAGACAAGGCAATAATAAAGGCTGTGATGACACAATATTCCATTGACCATAGGTTCCAATTTCGAACAGAAAGGTCAAATGCAATTAGGTACGTATATTTTTTACTCTTTAAATTTTTAATATACTTTCTTTTATATACTTGTTTTCAGTTAAATTATTAAATATCCTTTATCCATGTTTGCACCAGTTACACTCTAATTTGTGTATTTGAGAATTGTAAATGAAAAATGAAGTCGTCAAATATCAATAAATTCGGAATGTTTAAAATTAGGGAGTTCAACGATGAGCATACATGTTCATTGAAGGACAGGGTTTATTCTCAACGACAAGCAACAAACAATCTCATTGGAGGGATAATTACAACGAAACTCGCAAATCATAAAAGAAAATATACACCAAGAGATATAATGAATGATGTTAAAGTAGACTTTGGAGTTGATGTAACCTACTCTTTGGCATGGAGGGCTAAGGAAAAGTCCGTGGTTTCATTGAGGGGGACACCATCTGATTCATATGAAAAATTACCGAGCTACTTATATACATTGGATACAACATACCCTGATTCACATATAAGGATGAAGAAAACAGAAGAGAATGAGTTTTTGTATTTATTTATTTCTCTCTTTCCATTTATAAAGGATTTTGAGAGTTGTAAACCAATTATTGTAGTGGATGGCAGCCACCTCAAAAGAACCTATAATGGAACTTTTGTGTCTGCAAGCATGTTGGATGGAGCAGGTAATTGATGTTTTATAAATACTAATCGATGCATGTTTTTTTTTTTGAGAATATATATTTATATGCAGGAAATATATTTCCACTAGCATACAATACTCTTGATTCAGAAAATGATGCTTCATGGACTTGGTTCTTTGAGCAAATTAGAGAAGCTCATGGTGAAAGAGAAAACATGTGTGTTGTATCCGATAGGAACGAGAGCATTATAAAATCAGTTTTGAGGGTATACAATGTTACTCCACATTACGCTTGCATATGACACCTATGGGATAATGTGAAAAATGATATAAAAAGTTGCATGATGAGTTGTCAGAAGTGTTTTATACCATGGACAAAATATATAAACAAGATAATTTTGATACACTGATGCACAAGGTTGAACAAGTGAATGTTTGAGTAAAGGGGTATTTAGAGTTGAAAGGATATGAAAATTGGGCTAGAGTATATTCAACAGTTGATCGGGGATGGACGATGCCATCAAACATTGCAGAGAGCATAAATGCAGCACTTGTGTCGGCAAGAGAATTACCTATTTATTGTATCTGTCTCGGTGATACTGTCTACAAATATGATAGAAAAGAAGACGATAGTAGTTGTAAAGAAGATACAAGCAAGAAATTAATTGAAAATACGTTTGAGAACATTTCTTACTTGAGATAATGCCTGACAAGCAGCCCTTTTCGAACCCATTTAAGGTATGCATCGGTAATTAGTGTCATGAGGGCCAAATATGAGATCAGAAACAAAAGGGTGTTTCAATTCAAAAATAAAAGTGTACATTGCTGAACTACCTTTCAAACAAGTCAAACTTCATTGAAAATATAGTAAAACTAGGTGGATTTAAATCACTTCAACTTTCAAACATATATGTAAATAAAATTATGCATAAATACTTTGAAATCCATTAATTAAAAATCATGCTTTAAATAACCCACCATGAAAAATTACTTACAAACCATCAATTCATACATATGAAATCATTTTGCATCAAAATAGACCAATAATCATTAATTTAACCATGATTCATTCTATTAAGTAGAAATAAGAATTACCCATAAGAAAATCTTACTTGAAATCAAGAGATTTAGTTGAAAGAGTTTTGAACTACATGTGTGAAAAAACTCATGGAGAAACACCACATACCTTAGAGTAAAATTTGAAAAGAATTGGGTAAATAAACATAATTTATCATATAATCAAAATACTTTAGGCATGAGAGTGGAAGGAATACTCTTATTGAAGCCTTACATACCTAGAATCCGAAGCTTTACTCAGAATCGAAGGACTTAATGAACACTCTTAAATCCTAGTCTTTTCTCCTTGCTAGAGCATTTTTGTACTACCTGGAGTATATGAATTACCACAATAGTATTTATACACTACTAAGAACTAAAACTATGTTTTGAAAAAGAGTAAAGAAGTGTATAGAGAGAAGGGTTGTTTGAGAAAGTTTGATGAACAAAATGATGAAATAAGGTGTGTATTTATAGGTGTGAAAGAGGGATCTAACAATAATTAAAATAATTATAAAAAAAAATCTAAAAATTTAATGGAGGATTGTGATGTCATGGGTGATGTCAAATAGACCTAGATCTTCTATGGTTGGTGAGATGAATCTTCTTTTTACGGAATACCCTTTTCCGGAGTTACATTTGAATAAGATAACTTCCTAATTAAGATTTAATATCTTCATATGAATTGTAGTTATAAATGTCTTATTTCATGTTATTCAAGAATCAAATTATTTGTAGCAACCTAAAGTAATATATTAGTTTTCTTCTACAAACACTCCATTTCGTCACATCACTAAGTCTTGCAAAGATTAATTTATTTGACCTACTTAACCTCCAAATCCTAACCTATGGTCTTCACAAAAGTTGTAGATAATGATGTTGGATTTATTTAGAAATTTGAATCACCTAATTTAGACCATACTATAAAATGGTATGCCCAAAATACAGAAGCAGTATCATTTTCATCGAGAATTGGAACACCATATACAACGTTTTTAGGAGGTGTTGCATTATCTCCCCTTTGGGAACATTCATCCTCGAATGAAATAAGACTTAGCTTGAGTAGAGTAGAGTGTAAACCAACAACCCATCATTAATGCAATAGTGCAATTTAAAGCACCATTCAAAATATATTCCATAATTTTGCATGCATATGACAAGAAAAGTTGAAATGCATTTCAAGTAATTGAGCAAGGGCAAATTAATACCTTAGGCTTGAGTAGAGGGAAAAAGATGAGGGTATCACTTAATCATATCTTCTTCTTCTTCTTTCTATGTAGCACTTTCTACTTGTTGATATTCCTCCAAAGGACTTTAACATATGCAACTTCTTTGTTCCTCAATTTCTTAACTTGACGGTCCAAAATTTCAACTGGGACTTCTTCATAGGTCAAGTTTTCTTCAACATTCACTAACCTCAAAGGAACAATGGAACAAGGATCACCCACATGTTTTCTCAACATAGACACATGGAACACCAAATGAACCATGGCCATTTCCAATGGCAACTCCAACTCATATGCAACCTTGCCAACACGTCTCACGATTCTATAAGACCCTACATACCTAGGGCTCAATTTTCCTTTCTTACCAAACTGAACTACACCCTTCATGGGTGAAGCCTTCAGATAGACCCAATCATCCATATTAAACTCAAAATCCCTTCTTCTAGTATCGGAATAGGACTTTTGTCAATCTAATCATCCACATTAAACTCAAAATCCCTTCTTTTAGTGTTGGAATAGGACTTTGAGCCATCTTCAACCTTTCTCTAATGATCTTCACCTTCTCTAAAACATCAAGTATCAAATCGGGGACCAACAAGGTCATCTCACCTACTTCCAACCAACTAATCGAAGATCTACATCATCTCCCATACAAAGCCTCAAATGGCGTCATCTCAATACTCGAGTGGTAAGTATTATTATAGGTAAACTTAATGAGCGGTAGATGATTATCCCAATTTCCTTTAAACTCCAACACATAAGCCCTTAACATATCCTCTAGTATCTGAATAATGCTTTCGGCTTACCCATCAGTTTGAGGATGGAATGCGGTGCTCAATTTTACCTTAGTACCGACGCCCTTTTGAAATAATTTCCAAAAGTGAGAAGTGAATTGGGTACCACGATCTGAAATAATAGATAACGGCACACCACACAACCTCACCAATTCCCGAGTATACAATTTGGCATAGTCTTCGGCATTATAGGAAGTTTTAGTCGATAGAAAGTAAGCCGGCTTAGTCATTCTATCAATAATTTCCCAAATCGAATCAGGAAACTTTTGGGTATGAGGCAAACCCACTACAAAATCCATATTCACATCTTCCCACTTACAAGTAGGGATTTCAATATCTTGGGCTAGGCCACCCGACCTTTGATGTTTGGCCTTTACTTATTGGCAATTCGAATATTCGGACACGAACCTTGCTATGCCCTTTTTCATTCCACCCCACCAATAGAACTCTTTTAAGTCTCGGTACATTTTCATCGAACCAGGATGAATGGAGTATGTAGAATTATGAGCTTCCATCAAGATCTAACTCCTTATACCATCCACATCTAGATGAACCGAGGCTAACTCCAATGAAAAATCATGTTCATAGGCCACCTTACAAAAAAGCCTTAGGGCCCTATACCTCTATACAAAATTCTATTCCAAGAGTATTGCCCCTTATTACCATATTCAACAAACCACGAGACCTAATAAAGAAACACCCAATACATTATAAATTTACCTACATGCCATCAATATCATATTCAAGCCTAGTTCTATAGCCTACTACAATCACTCATATATCTACAACCACACATTCAAGCCTACCATTTTAACCACTTTATGGCTCCCTTGAAGTTAATATCACTTAAGAATTTCCATACCTACCTTAGCAGCTGTACATCCATATTTACATTAACTCCTACCAATGACATACCAATATACTCTTACCTATCTAATGCACACAACAATATCAATCTAGCTCTTCTTCCATGTCTATAACCTTAAATGGAATAAGCATGCCAACATCATCACTATACATAACACCCACTCTCTATCTATCTATCATGACTTGTCTAATATCATCAATATTAGAACAAACAACCGACTTTGATAGCTAGGTACTCTATCTCTCCCTTGTGAGACAACTTCAAACTTCTTATCAACCACAATTTCTTTTATTTAACTAAGACTGGACCCATGTCTTGCCTTGATTTTACATCTGCTACCAATGATGATTCCAAACCATTTTGTACAAGAATACCACCCTCATTAATATCAATCTCCCTTTGGATTGGAACTCTTATTGAAAGCATCTTCTGAAAATTATAAAAAATAATTGTTAGGGGGGAAAAGACCTAGAGTATGCTCTATCGCATGACATGGATCATGAAAGAAGGAAAAATTTCCTAAAAGCCTCATAGTCTCTTATTGATAATTGTGGTTCACTTTACAACCATGAGCAAGACCTTATTCGACGTGGTATGTTGGACTTCAGGACCATTCAAAACCTCAGGCTCTGATACCAAGTTTTTCATGACCCAAGTCTAGGGCCTAGACGTGACACGGTGAATAAGGAACCCGAAAGTATCTCAAACAAGCCTCTTAGCATTCATTTAGCCTTTCATAGGTAATGATAAAAAAAACAACAAGCGTAAACCATAATAGTGAATCTTCAACTTACATATGTCCAACAATACCTCTAACGTTTAGATTTAACTGGCTAAGATAAGTCCCTAGCTCACCCTCAATCATAATAGAAAGAAATGCTATAGTAAGTATCTAAAGATCTCAATATATCATAATCTAGAAATATAAAGGAGTATTTTTCCTAGAACATGGTAACTCACCAAAAGTAGCCTTCAAAAAAATCTCAACTAGCCACGTGGAAGAGAACGAGGAGGAGCATCGATCCCTACATGGTGATATCATGTAGGTAAAAGAGTATGCATTAGTACTCTGAATGTACTAAGTATGTAGGCATGCAATACAATGTAAAATATTTAGGACATTTATAATGCAAAGTACATAAATGAGTGCATGCATGAGTAATCAAGTAGATATCATTTGAATTATACATATGTGGATGTATACATGCATGAGAAATCATGTAAATAGCATTTAAAATATTCGTGTGTGGAAATTTGACTATAACCGACATTAATACCATGTGAGCTATTACATAGAATCTAACATAACTCCCTACATTGGCCGGAGAGTCTACTTGCCTAGGGTAGAACTCTGTCAACTTTACATTCATTCTTTAACTTTATCTTTAAGGGGGCTTTTATGGATCCATTAGCCTAAGCCTGCAAGGGCTCCTATGTTGGCACATAGTTAATGAGACAAGGGGTTCCTCCTACGATTTTCTTACCGAATCCCACCTCAATATCTCATTCAGTGCTAAGTTAATCCCACGAAATAGTTTAATACTTTAAAATAGTCATAGCATATAGCTTGAGATTTCAAAACATCACATTCGGTGGAATAACTCATTAAAACCTTTAGTGATTCAAATATGAAAGAATTGTCCTTATGACATAAAGAACCCATCATTCATATCATTTCCTCATTCTTTTATTTTAAAAACTCCCTTCTTTTTATCATAGACATTGCTTTCATAATCATTTATTTGGAGTCAAAGCTTTCAAGTCAAACTTCATTGAAAATATAGTAAAACTAGTTGAATTTAAATCACTTCAACTTTCAAACATATATGTAAATGAATTATGCATAAATACTTTGAAATCCATTAATTAAAAATTATGCTTTAAACAACCCACCATGAATTTCAAGAACCTTTAAAGAGATAAATAGAAAAATTATTTGCAAACCATCAATTTATACATATGAAATTATTTTGTATTAAAATAGACCAATAATTATTATTTTAACCATGATTCATGCTATTAAGTAGAAATAAGAATTAGCGATAAGAAAATCTTACTTGAAATCAAGATATTTAGTTGAAAGAGTTTTGAACTATATGGGTGAAAAAACCCATGGATAAACACCCACATACCTTAGAGTAAAATTTGACAAGAATTGGGTAAATAAACATAATTTATCATATAATCAACATACTTTAGGCATGAGAGTGGAAGAAATACTCTTATTGAAGCCTTACATACCTGGAATCTGAAGCTTTACTTAGAATCTAAGGACTTAATTAACACTCTTGAATCCTAGCATTTTCTCCTCGTCGGAGCGTTTTGTGTACTAACCAGAGTATATGAATCACCAGAATTGTATTTCTATACTACTAAGAACTAAAACTATATTTTGAGAAAGAGTAAAGAAGTGTATAGAGAGAAAAGTTGCTTGAGAAAGTTTGATGAAAAAAATGATGCAATAAGGTGGGTATTTATAGGTGTGAAGGAGGAACCTAACAATAATTAAAATAATTATAAAAAAAATCTAAAAATTCAATGGAGGATTGTGATATCATGGGTGATGTCAAATGGAGGACTATTGATATCACGGGTGATGTCAAATGGATCTAGATCTTCTATGGTATTGAGATGAATCTTCTATTTAAGGAATACCCTTTTTCAGAGCAACGTTTGAACAAAATAACATCCTAATTAGGATTTGATATCTCATATGAATTGTAGTTCTAGAAGTATTATTTCATGTCATTTAACAATCAAATGATTTGGAGCAACCTACAATCAGATATGAGTTTTCTTCTACAAATACTCCATTTCATTACATCTCCAGGTCTTACAAAGATTAATTTATTTGACTTATTTAGCCTCCGAATCCTAACCTATGGTTTTCAAAAAGGTTGTAGGTAATGATGTTGGATTTATTTAAAAATTTTAATCACCTAATTTAGACTATCTTATAAAAAGTTATGCCCAAAATACAGAAGCAGTATCATTTTCGTCGAGAATTGGATGACCATATACAACGTGTTTAGGGGGTGTTGTATTGACACGGCATGTTGGACTCCCTAGGATACTGTTAAACCTTGGGCTCTGATACCAAGTTTGCCATGATCTGAACTAGGGCCAAGTCATGACACGGTGATCAAAACTCCGAAGGTCTCCAACCAAGCCCCTCGACATATCATACATGAACACATACAAGGCATAATAAGCATCAAGTCAATAGACTAGAAGAAATATAGAAGTACCATAGTCAAATCAAATGACAACATAGACTCTACATAGTGTGTCAAACAACCTATACTAAGCAACATGGGCGAGGGCTAATACATGTCCCTTAGTCATCCTCAACGTAAAATAGCAGACTATTTAAGGAAGAACAAAAGAAAGAACTCATAAAATCACCCTTGAATAGATGAGGACTCACCAATCCTTGGAGTACTAGAACTCAACCTTAGCCACATGGAGTTATGTGATCATCAACCCCTATATTATGATACAATATAGGCAATAAAGTATGCGTTAGTACATTTGAATGTACTAAGTATGTAGGCATGCTATGCAATATGAAACATTAGATGCAATGATCAAATAATATACATGCTATATAAAATGATAAGTAAGGACATGAGAAAAATATGATTGATTAAGTATTTGAAAAGCATCAGTGAAATCATAAAGGGTACATAAGAAGAGTATACATATCTTGGAGATAACCGTAACCAACATTAATACCATGTGAGCTATAATATGGAATCCAATGATCCCCACATCAAGAATGGGGGAGGCTATTTGCCAGGGTAGACTCCATCTAATCATTATCATCATGTTCTATATGTGGATCCACTAGCTAGGCCATAAGACAGCCTACAGTGCTCTCACTTCAAGCTACTCGGTGCTAAATATATCAACCCATGGAATACATATCATAATCATACTCATAAATCATACTTATAATAATCATAAGCTTTCCATAGTTAAAAGCTCATAAACTTTTTCATAGGACTAGCTCATTAAGGATCTCAAGTCACCCCTTTAACAAGGATCTTGAGTCACCTTTTCATATTTAGTTCATCACCATGTAGTGTAGGTATAAGAATTCTATAATTATAAAAATATGTATTGTATCAATCATTATTAGAATCTTAGGTCTCCTTCCTCATTAAGGATCCTAAGTCACTCCTTCATAAGCTTGCATTCAACTCATACTTGAAACATACTTGAAGTCATACTTGTATAATCATGCTTTAAAACAACATCATGTAACATAGTAGTAATTCATGCTTAGAGGAGAGTTTAAACCATAAAAAAATGCAATTCATGCATCTGAAAGAGTCGTTGATGAGGGGTAAGGATCAATAAAAAATATTTTTAATACATAAATAGCATTTGGTGAATACGATTTATGCGCAAAACATAAATCGCATTGACTGAATGCGTTTTATGGCTTTTGGGTGATGGTGCACTGCTAGCACAGTGCCCCAGCCCTTAAACTACTGGGGGTAGTCCCTGGCGCGATGGTGGCACGCCGCCCCACCCTTTTCCCTAACAAATTTCTAGATTTTCAGCAAATTCAAAGACTATTCTTACCCTAAAATGAAGTCACATGCTCTAAACATCAATCTAATGATTACATATGTAAAATCTACCAATTCCCATGCAATTATGATCAATTAAGATAGAATATAGTAGAGATCACAAAATACACAATAGTTTATGAAATCAATTTGGAATTTAGAAGATCATGAATCATAGACTTGAAATTGTGTGAAATAAAAGGGATCCTTTGAACTCCATGGGTAAAAATAGCCCATGGATCAACACCCTCATACCTTGAAGTAGATATTTAAAGAATTTTGAAAAAACCTTGAAATATGAAGAAGATCTTGAGAGAATCGCTTGGTCTTCAATGGAGGTCTAGAGAGCCTTTTGTAGAGAGAAGATTTTTAGGATGGGTGATTAATGAATGAATAAGGAGAATTAAAAACTTTGGGGGTTAAATATATTAGGAACCTAACCCAAAAACTGTCTAAATTCATTCCCCCGTAAAAATAAGAAAAAGTCTATAATGCTCTTAATGAAAACCTTTCTTGACCCATCAATGAATTCACCAAGGCTGATTATTCATCTTATCATATAATATTCTATCCTTCAAATGTTTGGGATCTTACATACTTCCTAATCTTTATGTTTTATGCTTTTTAAATAAGATTTCCTCCACTTAATGGATAACCAACCTCGTATTATCCATACGAAGTAGTAGAAGGCCAGGCACTGGTCTTTCTATCTTCTGGCTGTTCCCAGAAGGAATTTCTGAGCTTTTGAAATAATAGCTGTGGCACTCTCTTTCTTCCATAGAGAGGGAACTTATCCTTAGACTCCCTTAGCCCCTGGATTGGTGCGCAAGCAAAAGAAGAACAAAAAAGAGGGGCCTTCCACACGTGCACTGAAACCAGAGTTTGCTACTCGCCTTAGGCAAAACCAGCCTCACGCAGATAATCTATTATTTTCGCCTTCAAATAAGAAAACCGATTTTACCAAAAAAGTAGAAATGATATGACTTATGCCATTCAAATCAAAATAGAATGAGCACCTACGACTAAGGGGAGCCCCACCTTGCTCCCAATCGCCCTCCGGATCAAGAGGCGCCATCCACCTTGTTATGTCAACTTTGACCTCGACCGAGCCACCAGGAGACTAGTAGTCATACTAACAGCTTGAATCATATAATATTCTATCCTTCAAATGTTTGGGATCTTACATACTTACCTTTATAAGCATCTAAATCATGATTTCTTTCATATTGTGAGACAACCTTTCACAATTCATGAATACTTACGTGAAAACATAATTCATCTTCATCATAATCATACATACTTCATCATCAAAATACTTGATCATAAGTTCATATCCATACTTGAAAATAACATAATGTATGGGTCTTTATTAAATATATCAAATCATGCAATTAAGATTAAAACATGCATAATTGAATAATTGAGATCAAGTAAAAGCATAATTGAATTGACCAAATATAATTTCATCAAACTAGAGTTAGAATATAATTTAAAAGAGAATATAATTTAAAAGATAGATAATTTAAGGGAACCTTTGGGACTCTATTGATTAAAGGGGTCGATGGACAAATTCACATATACCTTGATTAATCAAAGACCTAGAAAATGCAATTAATTTGGGAGACTTTATCTTGTAGATCCTTGAAACCCTAGCCCTTGACTTGGAGAAGAAGTTGGTGTTTAGGAGTGAATTCAAGATAGAGAAATATTGCATGAGATAGTTTGGGAGTAAATGAATTAAATTTGAAGGTTTTGGATGCTTATAGGCTTAGAAAATAGGGTCAAAATGATGTAGTTTAGATGTACATAGGATGAGAAACACCCAAAATACCCTTCATGAAATTCTGTCAAAGTGACCTACGGGACACTTCCTATGGGTTGTAGATTCCAATATGAGTCTTAGAGATGACTCATGGAATCAGACGTGAAAATCAAGTCTCTGACTTACTGATCGGGTCTATAGGTCATCATAAGTTCTATGGATCATCGTACCCGTTCGTTGAATCAGACTCAATATTAGGGTCTCTAAATCTCCCTTATGGATGGTCCCTACAGATTGTAAAACTCCCTGTGGTCCATAGGAATGCCTCATTGAACACTTCCATACTTAGCAAAATTTTCAGAACTTAGGACCTGTTTCCACGGGTCTTTCCTACTGGTAGTCCTGTTGACTTGTAATAAAAGTTCAAAAACTCAACATTTTACCAAACTCAGGACTCTATCTTACGATCCCTTCCTATGGACTGTAGGACATTATATAGTACATAGGTCAACTCATAGGTTGAGTTCCATACTTGGAATATTTTCCCATTTTTGACCCTAACCTACAAAAGCCTCCAATAGTTCGTAGCACCTTGTATGGGTCATAGGTAGGCTTGTACAAACTGGCACCAGATAAGTTTTCTGCAACTTTTTCCCTTGTTATGGCTTTCCAACTTTCGAGTTCCTACAACAAGATTCATCGGCAAGACCTCTATCTAGAGAAAAAAGTCTGGTTCGAATTTATGATAAAGAACCTAATGCCTTTGGGGAATGCACTCCATATTTCATGGAAAGCGGCCCTTATAATGGCATGCATTATAGCAGGGCATGAGATCCTTGAACATGAAATTATGAAAAATAAAAAACAAAGGGAACTTATAAAACAAAGGAAAATTCCCTTTTTTGATGACCATAACGTGTTTGTGCATTGGTGCAGGTTGTACATACATACATGCAGTTGATCAATGTTTGCAATCTAGACTGGTAATATCTAGGGTCCATAACTAGGAAGATTATGCACCTCATGAAAATAGGCAGATGAATAAGACCATTCATACTCATAACTAGGAATATTACGCACCACATGAAAATACGCAGATGAACGAGACTAGTCATACTATGATGCAGAAATTTGCTATCCAGGTGGACAAACTGAACCTAAATATTGAGGCGCAAGAATACAAGACCTCAAAAAGGGAAAACAAGTGTGAGCTCATGGAAGGTGATGCATCATAGGAGAAAGACAAGTTGATTGAGTGGATGAGAAACAAGAAAGAAGCATGGGTGTGGCGCGTTGCCACCACTTCTCAACTCTAATGTCGCATGAATACCCTCTGTATCATTGCATATAAAAGCATTGGGGACAATTCTAGTGTAAGTTTGGGGGGTGCATAAAGACTTTTAAGTAAATAAGTAATTTCTAAGATAAGTTATTTGAGTATGTGAAGTCAGTTTCTTTTCATTTTATTTAGTAGTATTCCAACTCTTTGCACCATACGTGGCTTAACGCTTATGTGCATGTCAAATTATATAATTTGTATTTTTCTATCTAGAAGGGTTGATTCTACACTTACCAATTGTTTTATCACCTGTGCTTACTCACGCTTAGCGCCTTCCTATGGGCCTTGTTCTCAGAATGAGTTTATGGTGCATAGTATAGAATTGTTTCGGTAAGTAGTAGTGAGTCAAATAAACTCCAAGGGTTTTCTTTATACCGCGGTGTTTTCCCAAGGAGAAATTTGCTTTTATTTTTTAATTTTATTTTATTTTCTTGAGTCTTTTTGGTGTCAAACTGGGTTGATATTTTTCCATGTTAGATTGTGAGACTACCTTCTTATGGAAAATATCAAGTTTTAGTAGCTAATTGAGTCTTTTGTCACACTTCTTGCAAGCGGGACCACCAAATTTTTGTGATTGGCAAAGGTGAAATATTTTAATTTTTCAAATAATTTTTCTTGGGAAAAGCAAATTGAAAGACAATCTCTTATCATATTTCCTACATGTTTGATTTGGATTTATTACTTACAAGCGAGGGTACTCTCGTTATGGTTTGTCAAAAGTCATGTGATATATTTTATTTTAAGAATTCCTTGTGTAATTGTTGGATATAAATACCTTGTGCGAAAAGGATGTGATTCATTCTTGTGTATACATGTTATCCAGAACTTGCCTCAAAATGTATTTCAAAGCGAAATCCTAGAGTTAACATGGCTTGGATGATGTACCAAGGCCTTTTTTGGATAAGCCACTCTACCCAAAATTTCCCTTCTGAATAATATAACCTAGTCATCCCCTTTTGAGCGTTAGCAAAATTCTTTGGCCACCTTGGTACATATATTAAACCAATATAACTCCTTCTCTTATATCCCTTATGCCTCCTCACATGCAAAAAAATTATGAAGTAGTCTAAAAGCCTAAGTTTAAGGGAGAGACATAAAAAGATGAATGTTGCAAACATAGGCAAAAGCGTAAGTTTTGGGGGGGGGGGGTTGTAAAAAGAAAAAACAAAGAGTTTGAGCTGAACAAAAATGATGTAAAGATCACGGGCTTCGAAAAGAAAAATTATTGAAACAAAAAGAAAGAATGAAAAAGAGAAATAAAAATGAATGGATGCCAGCTTAGTGCATGCACATCCCTCGAGGGGAAAGAGAAAGAGAAGTTGAAAACTAGTAATCCACAAACAAAAGGAGAAATAAGGTGGATGGCAAAAGCCAAAAATGGTAGAGCATGCTCAAAGTGAAAAATGAGAGCATTATGTTAGTCACTTAACCAAATGATTTCCTACCTTTAGCCCAAACCAAAGTTAATCCTTCAAGTCCTTGGGGATTTTGAGCCTTGTCAAATCTACATTAGTGGTGATCTACATGTAGGGCAAGCCGATGGATCAACATGTGTATAATTGAATTCATTTGTAAGAGTAAGTGTTTTTATGCAATATTTATAATCCCTTGATGTCATATTCATAAGTGTGAGTGGGATTCTCTCTTTGTGAGTGCCATTGTATCCTTCATATGAATATCGATGGCTTGATCTCAATTTAGTTATATGAATGCGATAAGCTCATCTGAATTTTTAGGCTAACCAAGATGGTTGATGTGAATGGCTTGAGATGCTTTGATGTTGTGCTTAATGAAAGATTATCCCAAAATGATGTTTTAAATAAGTTTGAGTAACCTTTGCCAATGAATAGTGGTGGAACCAATGTTGAGTATTGCATTTTTAGAGTCATGTTGTTGAGTAATGCTAATGAAATGTAATATTCTAGGGTTTTGAAGGTTGGAATATGATATAATAAGGTTAAGCATTATAAAAATGGCTTCGGTGGATTTTTAGGTCAAGTATCGCAGAAGATAAATTTTTCCAAAAATTGCATTTCCAGAAGGGTGAGCGATAGGTCTGCATCGCGGACCTATTCTCCTATAGTATAATTTTTTTCTCAGGTAAAAATCTGGCCAAAATCTCATTCGCTCAAAATTGGCCTACCAGGAACAAGTACGCATCATGGACTTGGCGTAGGTTTTTTGTTCGGATTCAGTTTGTAGGTGGGAACACTTTAGACATTTACCTAACTATTAGTTAATGAACCTAAACATTTTTAGGACCTAATTCGTCTCTATAAACTAACCTAAACCCCTATTCTCATTCATTCTACTACAATTCACCTATTCAAATAATTTTTTCTCTACAAAAGCTCTCAAAAATTCCATTGAAGACCTTCAAGGAATTCGCTCAAGCTCTACATGAATTATGATTCTAATTATGATTATGAGTCTATTTTAATATAAAGTATGATTATTACATTGAATTAAAGAGTTTGCGTATGAATTTTTCTACATTGATCTTTAGAGTTCACCATATGAATTATGGGTACTTTCATATGTATAAGTTGATATAAAGTATATGATCATGCATGTTTCAATCTAATTTCATGATTTTCAAGTCAATTCATCATGTATTCATGTTTCTACCCTAATTTCAAGTATAAGCTATGATCATGAATTTCAAGTATGCAAATAAGTTTTTATGAATAAGGGTGACATAATACCCTAATTACATGAATCATATGATAATGAGCTAATGACTCATGAAAAGTAATGAATGATGACGAATGAACTATTCCTATGATATGTTTATATTATGATATGATATATATTCTGTAGGATGTTGACTTAGCATCGAGTGGACTTTGAGGTGGAGTGTAACACCTCAATTTTCTTTTTATAGTTTTTTCTTAAAAGATTGCCAGGTGATCCACGTTATCTATGAAGTTCTACGTGAGTAGTGACGGTTGGAAATAGGTCTAAAGGGATTTGGAAGGAGTTGGAGGTCAAGTAATGAGTCGTGGTATCAGCCTACTTGTGTAAGCTACCGACTTGGATGCCTTACATAACAAAGCTAATTGAGTACATGTTGAGCTTAAGTAGCAAGGATTTCATAGGTTCTTAAAGTGAGAAGAGATTTTCAACCTACGAAAGAGGAATAAGGAAATGACGCACCTACTTGGGGTGGACCCCACGCTTCCATGTGGTAGCTTTGGATTAGGCACATGGATGAGGTGGAGCTCTAGGGGATGGAAACGTGTCACCTCTAGGGGATGCCACGTGTTACACTTTAAGGGAGCATATATATACATGTAAATATGACAAATATTTCATCTAGACCTCATTCTACCATTTTTGAGTATGAGTGGAAAGCCATTTTTAACATGGTTCTTGATTCTCTTGATATTGGATGACAACCCTTCTTGATTTTGGGGCTTCGATCTGTCTAGATATTGATTGTGCTTAGTGTGAAGGCATGACATACCTATTGGGCAAAATTAATTATTTGACAACTCTTTCGAATTGAATTATAAGTCTCTTGATACTTGAGCCTTTGACTATTGATATTGTGTTATAACCCATATTTGGACATTTTGAGATATTTGTAACAAGTTAAGGATTATGCGATGTTTTGATCTTGTTTGATACGTAAGTTGGTTATGATGATTTTGGATGTGGAAATACTAAAAAAGGTTAAGGGCAAAATTGGAATTTCACATAAGTTGGTTATGAAATTTTGGATGTGAAAATATTGGAAAAGGCCATGGGCAAAATTAGAATTTCAAAAAAAAAGAGGAGCTGAAGGCCAAGTAATGAGTCGTAGGACTCGACTTACTTAGGTAAGCTACCAACTTGGAAATCTTACATACTTAAGCTAATTGAGTACGTACCAAGCTTACATAGCAAGGATTACATAGATTCGTAAAAGAAGACGAGATTACGAACCCACGAGGGGGAAAAGAAAGTGCCACATGGAAGCATGGGAGAGTGCCACATGGCATCATCTGGAGCAAAGAGGGTGGTCCCCATATGCCACATGGTAGCTCGTGATTGGAGGAAGGGATGTGTTGGCCCAATGAGGGCTTGACACGTGTCACCACTTAGGGCTTGCCATGTGTCACCACTTAGGGGTTGACACGTATCACCCCTAAGGTGGCCTATATATGTATATGTGTTTTATGATCATTCTTATCCAAACAACCATTCTTTCTACAAAGTTCTAGAGAAAGAAAGAAGAGAAGAAACTAGAGTGATAGAGAGAGAAGGCCACGGTTTTGGAGAGAAAGAAAGTGTAAGTCTCCGATTTAGTTTGGTGAATCAATTATATAGGGTATACCACAATGTTATGAAGGTGTTATTAATATAAATTTATGGTTTGGAGCAGCACCAAAATGTTAGCAAGCAGCCACAAAGTTGTAGGCGCGCTATAGGAACTTCCGAGGCAAGTTTCGACGAGTTTGACAAGTTTCGGGCAAGGTAAGGGATTCTCTTTTAAATTGGAGTTTATGATATTAATATGAGGTATATTACATGTCTTGAATAAGGTTGGAATTAAAAAAATTGCATAAGGATGATTGACGTTAGAAATAAACTAAATTGAAGTGGTTATAGATAAAATTGAAGTCGAGTAGTGGGTTGTCGTTGTGGTGCTGCGGGTGCGGCTGGTTGGGTTGCTTGTAGCAGGACTTAAAAGTGTTTTAAAAAGGGTGTGGGTTCTTCTGGTTTCAGTCACACGACCCTCCATTTGGTATGGTTAAATATTTTTTGAAATAAAGATTAAAAACTCTATTTTGATATCGTAAATTTTGAGCTAGTTGTTTGGAGTTGTATTGTGTAATGTTGAGGTGGTTCAATTATATATATGCTTCTGGTTAGTGTTGTTGGTATGTTTGTTTACATGGTGTCCGAGTTAAAATCTCGGGGATGTTGAAGTTATAGGGGAGATGCTGCTCGATTTTTGGTAACTTAGGAACTAGTAATGAACTAGTCGAGGGAAATTGATAAGGAAATGACCTCTATGGAGACTTGGTTGTAGAGTTGGAATTGGAAATTGAAAGGTCATTAACCATAGTATTACATTCATTTTAAATAGGTTCAAGAGACAACGAGGCGAACGTATTAGGAGTAATCCGTAAGAGGTATGTAAAGCTTACTATTCCTTCTTTTGGCATGTCTTTGGCATAAGTATGTAAAGCTTATTCTTTCTCTTGGCATGTTTTGACATAAGTATGAAAAGCTAATATTTCTTTTGGCATGGAAACAAATATATGAATTTTATATGATTTCCAGGAAGTTAATATTCCTAGAGCCACTAGGATGGCCAATTTCTTGATTTCCAAAAGATATTTTATTACGCTTTGATATGAGTATATAATTCGAGGAGTTCTATTTTGATATAATCCATCGTGACTTTCAAAAGTACTTGATATGACTCTTGTCTTGATTTTGAATGATAGCTCATTTTGATTATTCCATCAAGTCTCGAATATTATTCAAATTGCATATAGTTTCTCACTACTCTACTCGTGGATGCCTCAATGCTTCCTCACTGAGCCCGGGCCAAGTTTGTTATCGTGCGTACCTCTCTGCATTGTTTGTCGTGTCCCACTATGAGGTGGCAGGTAATCCCTGTATATGGGTTTGTGGAGTTATGTTATGCTATGTACACATATGATATGATATTGCCATCTGATATGATATGATTTGTTATGGAGATATTCCCTACTCTGGATGTATGTTGTGTTGTGGCGCCAGTGATGGGGTGACGATCACGTTTTGTTCATCGAGTCCCGTAATGGGGCCGAATATGACATATGTTTTCCGTTTACATTATTAGGGGTTGTAAAAAACATTTTGATATTTCTGGATGTTTTGCCTTTGTTTTGCACGTTCTGTTCTGGTGATGACTTATTTATTACAGTCCTTGCTTTATATATTCGGTATATTTTCCATATTGACCCCCTTTCTTTGGGGACCGCAGGTACATATGCCCGATTTGCTGATTCGCTCGCTTAGGACATCCACCCTGTTGGTTGGCAGTGCTCCTTTGTCCGGAGCCCTATTTTGGTACTAACTTTTCTGTTGCATATTTATACGTGATGGTTAAGGGTACGATGGGGCCTTGTCCCATCATATGATTATGCTATCATTCTGTAGAGGTCTGTAGACTTGTGTTGTGGGTTCTGTATATGTGTTTTGGGCTTGTGTTCAGTGAAGCCTTAACGGCCTTCGTGTGCTACATCTATTTTTGTGCTCTCTCTTTTGATTTCTGCATTTGTTCATTCTGCTAACACGCTAAGTGGGGCTAAGGGTACGTATGGGTGCCCAACTCAGGCACCAATCATGGCCTACGGAGTTGGGTCATGTCAAAAGTGGTATCAGAGTGGTTTGGTCCTCGGAATGTCTGCAGACCGTGTCTAGTAGAGTCTTGTTTATCGGTGTGCGGTGCACCACATCTATTAACAGGAGGCTATAGGACATTTAGGATGTTACCTTCCTTTCTTGTCTTAGATGGTGCGATAGAACTCAGCCATAGGAAATGAAATTCCTTTTTTTACTAACCTTTGGTTTCACTTGAAGAACGACATCAACAGAAGAAAATGATAGATGATATTGGAAGCTACACAGTATACAGGTAAGTAATGGTGTGAAAGAGGCATGCTGGATAAGGTAAGAAGATTGAAATATAATTAAATATTAGAATAATTAATTGAAAGCATGTCAAATAAAGATCAACAGAATGTAAACTAATGCTTATTTGTTTGTACCGACTCCAATTCATGGTAAGGTAGAAGTTTCTTACTGAAGAAAAAAGTCAAGTAATTTGGAAAGAAGGCAGTGTCACATTATAATCAGCTATAAAAAGCTTCATTTAGTCGAGACCCATCATCCATTTGACATTAACCTTAACCTCTTAACTATGCTTATCTAAACTTCTCACACTTGAAATTGAACATCTTAAGCCTTTCTTCATTTCAATATGTATCCAAAGATCTATACTTCATATTCAAAAGAAAAGTTATCTATACTTCATATTCAAAAGCAAAGTTATGTGCCAGAAAATTTAAATTAAATAGGACATTTAAATCAAGGTCTAAAGTTTCTGGTTGCATATTTATTGGTTCTTAATGATGTTTAGATAAGGGTCACACCCTTAGAGGTGCTAGATACTTAAGTGACAGCTCTGTTAGTGCTAATGCATCACTACTGCATGCCACTTCATCAGCACTTATGCTAATCCTTTCTAGAAGCTCATGACAGCCTATTTCATTTATTGAAAATAAGTCATAACTACAACAACAACAACAACAACAACCCAGTAAAATCCCATAACGTGGGGTTTGAGGAGGGTAAAGTGTACGTAAACCTTACTCCTATCAAGGTAGGACAACTATTTCTGAGAGACCCTCGGCTCAATAAAAGCACAAAAGGAGGTCAGATAAGGCTAAGAAGTTCAAAGCGATATGGAAAAGAAAATAACGAAAGCAACATAAAAAAATAGAGTAATAATAGAAATAAGAGCACAAAAAATTATAATACGCTAATGCGCCTACTAATACAGAAGAATAATGAGACTATGTACTAGTCTTCTACCCTAATATGGGTCCTCTACACCCTCCTATCTAAGGTCATCTCCTCGGTAAGCTGTAACTATGCCATTTCCTGTCTAATTACCTCTCTCCAATATTTCTTCGGCCTACCCCTACCTCTTCTGAAACCATCCATGGCTAACCTCTCACACCTTCATACTGGGCATCTATGTCTCTCCTCTTCAAATGCCCAAACCATCTCAGTCGCATTTCCCGCATCTTATCTTCCACCGAGGCCACTCCTACCTTGTCTCGAATAGCCTCATTTCTAATCCCGTTGCTCCTAGTATTCCCACACATCCATCTCAACATTCTTATCTCGGCAACTTTCATCTTTTGAACATGAGAGACCTTAACTAGCCAACACTCTGCCCCATATAACATAGATGGTCTAACCACCACTTTGTAGAACAAGTCATAACTACAAGAAAAGTTAAAATATTATCATTTGAAAGTCTTTGATATGGACTATTTCATATCCAGTATTATGTAATATACAACGAGGTAAGGTCCTTGTATAGAAGGAGACTAGAGCAACAATCCCAGAACAATAAAAAATTTAAGATAAAGACTTCTCCTTAGGGAAAGGGAAAAA
The DNA here is from genome assembly GCF_947179165.1 of Solanum dulcamara. Classification (NCBI taxonomy): domain Eukaryota; kingdom Viridiplantae; phylum Streptophyta; class Magnoliopsida; order Solanales; family Solanaceae; genus Solanum; species Solanum dulcamara. Next base: position 35,788,593 of record NC_077237.1, on the reverse strand, counting down.
TATGGAGGCAAAGACTAACTTCATAATTGATAACTACTGCTATCTTTTTTTTCTTGATCAGTTGTAACTGATGACTATTTTCCCTCTTATAGATGAGGAGCTGGAAAGAATGACTCAATAGTTACAAGAACTGGGACAACTAAAACAATTGTCAAATAAACCAGATTCTCTAACTTGGATACCACGCAACACAGTGAACTTCACACCACAATCCTTTTGGCCATGAAAGAGATTATGGAAAAGCAAAGCATAAGAAATTATTTTGTGTTTCATCTAGATATTGCACATACTGCTGGCCTAACTTAACACAAATTGCAGAAAGAGGAATGATGTTTTCTGGGAGATGTTACCTCTGCAAGGAGGAGACAGAAGATGCAAATTATATGTTTATAGTTTGTACACTTCTCAATGGCCTCATAGCTATGGAAGTTCCTCCTGAGCATTTAAAATATGCAATAGACTATACCAAAATTCTATAGCAATACCAAAAGAAGGGGAGCCTGGCGTAACTAGTAAGGTTGCTGCTATGTGACCTCGAGGTCAAGCCGTGGACTTAGTCTCTTGCAGAAATGTAGGGTAAGGCTGCATACAATAGACCCTTATGGTTTGGCACTTCCCCGGACTCTACACATAACAGGAGCTTTAGTGTACTGGACTGCTTTTTAATAGACTATACCAAAATAATAAAGAACCTACTACAGTATTGGAAAGCAAAGAAGATTGCATAGGACAAGAAGATGTGACACAGTGCCAGTTTGCATCTAGAAGGTGTTTTGGACAGAAAGGAACAAAGAACTTTTAGAGCAAATCACAAAGCATTTACAAGCTTTGTAAAGTTGAAAATTGAAGGGAAAAGTAGACAGGAAAATGTAATTGATGCAGTTCGAGTTGGACATATGAGGTAAGTCCATCATTTTATACTGTGGCTGATCATAGGTGCCCTATGTGGCTGTGATATGAATATATATATATTGGCCCTATGAGGTATTATGGATATGATATGATATGATAAGGATATATATATATATACGTTGGCCTTGCGTGGCATTATTGGTATTTTCTGCATGCAGGTTTGGAGATAGTGAGGAATATAGAGTAAACTCTACCGAAATTTTCTGGGAAATAGAAACAGAATTAGATATAAGGTTGTAATATATCTTGAGAGATCGTATTCACGGTAACGATAAGATCCGACTAAACTAGGAGTACAATTGACTTTGAGAAATAAGTTAATCGCGGTATAGATGGTAATTATAAGGTCAATGCTGATATAGTAAGAAGAATGGTGATGGATATGAATGTCTTAAGATGGCTTACAAGGTATCAAGGATAAGAATGATGAGGAAGGATAAAGGATTAAGTATGCTTACTCCACTAGGTGGAATTAACCCAATATAAGAGTTGTGAATAAAGGTTAAGAAATATTACCCTCCGGGATTGACCATGAGCAGAATATAGTGTGAATATAATGAGGATCATCATGGAGGTACGTAGAGCCTAGTAAAGAAGTAACTAAAGAATGTGATTATGAGTAAGATTAGGAGTTAGCATCGGGTACACGATAAGGATGAAAACTCATGAAGCAGAAAGGGGAATTGTGTATATGTACCTCCACTTTGGAAAATAGTGGGATCCCTCGAGGATAGGGAATAGAAATTGCAAAACAACTGAGGCATTGTGAAAATATCAAAGGAACAAGTGGAATTCACTGGGATGAAGATATTGTTATAGCAGAGCTAGAAACACGTGTTATTAGAGTATAGGTGCCCCAAATGGAGAATCGGACACGATTATAAGCACTAGTGACGTACTGATTAGGATGAATGAAATGTGGCTTCGGCTAAACTACTATATTAGTTATATAACTCGAGTACCAGTACTTGGACTAAATTATGTTCTATTTATCGAGAATACTAAGCACCCCATGGTTGTACTAGGGTTTCTTATAGGGGCAACCTAAAGTATGGATGATCTACCAAATGGTGTAGACATGGTGCAGCATGTTAAATATGTTGGAATAGAATCATTTATGTGTGAATAGTTTAAAATAAATAGAGGATAACATGGGTACAACCTGAAAGGGGGGAAGCGGACAATAAAAATACAAGCGTAAGAGAAAATCAACCGACGCTATCATATGCAATAGGAACGCTTAAACTTCAAATGAGATCCCATAAGAATGGATGGATCTCGAAGCTAGCAATAAATAGATAAAAGCCGATGTATCTGAGACTGTGTGAGGAATGACCAGCAATAAACAGATAGAAGCCGCGGTATCTGAGACAGTGTGAGGAACCATTAGTGGAGACCTTAAGGGAGGGATGCGATCATACTAGCACTAATGTACTGGATCCCATCAGAACTCTGAAGTTAAGCGTGCTTGGGAGAGAGTAGTACTAGGAAGTGAAAGAGGAAATAAAACACAAGTATCCGTACCTATTTCCTACGTCTACAAGTAATCCTAACCTTTGGAACTATGATATTGATTGCTCGATGAAAGTATATGTTATAAAAATGGGACATAGAAACTCTCCATATAATCGGTATAAGATCTGGAGAAAGTTTTGGTTCATATTCGAGGACGAATGCTCTAAAGGGGGGAAGGATATTATAACCCATATTTTGCACATTTGGACATTTTGGGATAATTCTAACAAGTTAAGGATACTGCTATGTTTTGATCTTGTTTGATACATAAGTTGGTTATGAAAATTTTGGATGTGGAAATACTAGAAAAGGTTAAGGAAAAAATTGGAATTTCAAATAAGTTGGTTATGAAATTTTGGATGTTAAAATATTGGAAAAGGACAAGGGCAAAATTAGAATTTCAAAAAAAAAAAGAAGCTGAAGGCCAAGTAATGTTTCGTAGGACTTGACTTACTTACGTAAGCTACCAACTTGGAAATCTTACATACTTAAGCTACTTGATTACGTACCAAGCTTACGTAGCAAGGATTACATAGATTCGTGAAAGAAGAGAGAAGACGAGATTACAAATCCACGAGGGGGAAAAGAAAGTGCTACATGGCAGCATGGGAGAGTGCCATATGGAAATAGCTGAGAGTGCCACATGGAAGCAGCTGGAGCAAATAAGGTGGGCCCAACATGCCACACGACAACCCGTGTTTGGAGGAAAGGATGTGTTGGCCCAATAAGGGCTTGACACATGTCACCACTTAGGGCTTGACATGTGTCACCACTTATGTGTTGACATGTGTCATCCTTAAGGTGGACTATATATATATGTGTATTTTATGATCATTCTTATCCAAACAACCATTCTTTCTACAAAGTTCTAGAGAAAGAAAGAAGAGAAGAAACTAGAGAGGTAGAGAGAGAAGGCCACAATTTTGGAGAGAAAAAAAGGGTAAGTCTCCAATTTCATTCCGTGAACCAATTATCTAGGGTATAACACAATGTTATGAAGGTTTTATTAATATAAATTTATGGTTTGGAGAAGCACCAATATATTAGCAAGTAGCCACAAAGTCTTCTGAGGCAAGTTTCGACGAGTTTGATGAGTTTCGGGCAAGATAAGGGATTCCCTTTCAAATTGGAGTTTATGATGTTAATATGAGGTATATTGCATGTATTGAATAAGGTTGGAATTGGAAAAATTACATAAGGAGGATTGACGTTAGAAACAAACTAAATTAAAGTGGTTATAGCTAAATCGAAGTCGAGTAGTGGGTTGTCGTTGTGGTGCTGCAAGTGCAGCTGGTTGGGTTGCGTGTTGTAGGGATTAAAAGTATTTTAAAAAGAGTATGGGTTCTTCTGGTTTTATCCACACGACCCTCTGTTTGGTATGATTAAATATTTTTTGAAATAAAGATTAAAAACTCTATTTTGATATTGTAAATTTTGAGCTAGTTGTTTGGAGTTGTATTGTGTAATATTGAGGTGGTTCAATTGTATATATGCTGATGGTTATTGTTGTTGGTATGGTTGTTGACATGGTTTCTGAGTTGAAATTTCGGGGATGTTGAAGTTATAGGGGAGATGCTGCCCGATTTTTGGTAACTTAAGAACTAGTAATGAACTAGTCGAGGGAAATGGATAAGGAAATGACCTCTATGGAGACTTGGTTGTAGAGTTGGAATTGGAAAGTGAAAGGTCATTAACCATAGTATGACTTTCATGTTAAATAGTTTCAAGAGACGACGAGGCGAACGTATTAGGAGTAATCCGTAAGAGGTATGTAAAGCTTACTATTCCTTCTTTTGGCATGTCTTTGGCATAAGTATGTAAAACTTATTCTTTCTCTTGGAATGTTTTGACATAAGTATGAAAATTTAATCTTTCTTTTGGCATGGAAACAAATATATGAATTTTATATGATTCCCAGAAAGTTCCTATTCCTAGAGCCACTAGGATGGCCAATTTTTTAATTTCCAAAAGATATTTTATTACGCTTTGATACGAGCATATGATTCCAGAAGTTCTATTTTGATATAATCCATAGTGACTTTCAAAAGGTACTTGATATGACTCTTGTCTTTATTTTGAATGATAGCTCATTTTGATTATTCCATCGAGTCTCAAATATAATTTATATTGCATATAGTTTCTCACTACTCCACTCATGGATGCCTCAATGCTTCCTTCACTGAACCCGGGTCAGGTTTGTTATCATGCGTACCTCTTTGCATTATTCGCTGTGTCCCGACGTGAAGGGGCAAGTAAGACCTGTACATGGGTTTGTGGAGTTATGTTGTGCCTTGTACACATATGATATGATATGGCCATCTGATATGATATGATTTATTACGTAGATATTTCCTACTCTAGATATATGTTGTGCTGTGGCACAAGTGATGGGGTGGCAACCATGTTTTGTTCACCGAGTCCCGTATGGGGACGGATATGGTATATGTTTTTCTGCTTGCATTATCAGGGGTTGTAAAAAGTATTTTGATATTTCTGGATATTTCGCCTTTGTTTTGCACGTTCTATTCTGGTGATGACTTTATTTATTACAGTCCTTGCTTTACATATTCGGTATATTTTCCGTACTGACCCCCTTTCTTCGAGGGTTGCATTACATGCTCGCAGGTACAGACGCCCGGTTTGCTGATCCGCTCGCTTAGGACATCCACCCTGTTGGTTGGCAATGCTCCTTTGTTTAGTGCCCTATTTTGGTAATAATTTTTCTATTGTATATTTATACGTGATTGTTAAGGGTACGACGGGGCCCTGTCCTGTCATATGATTATCCTATCATTCTGTAGAGCTCTGTAGACTTGTGTTGTGGGTTCTGTATATATGTTTTGGGCTTGGGTTCAGTGTCGTCCTTAATGACCTTCGTGTGCTACATCTATTTTCATGCACTCTCTAGCAATCTCTTTTGATTTCTACATTTGTTCATTCTGCTAACACTCTAAGTGGGGCTAAGGGTACGTATGGGTGCCCAACTCGGGCACCAGTCATGGCCTACGGAGTTGGGTCGTGTCATATTGATTTTAAAACTCTTCAAGGTTTGTATTCTATACTTTGATATACTTGTTCACTTGGGCTTACTTTTACCTTATTGAGCCACCTGCGACGAACCAGGGAGTTGAAGAATTTAATGGCTCTAAGCCTAAAGTTTATGGACCACTAAGCTTTATGCTTTGCGATAGTTATTTTCTATCCTAGGTAATGTGCGGGATGAGATGTGAAGATGGATATTTGGAGTAGACTTTTAGAGCCCTTGTGAAGATCACATCTACATATGCATCTAGTTTTGTAAATATTTTGGGGACTTGTACAGGATACATGTGATACTTATGAATGAAATTTTGAAGGCTTGTGAAAATAAAACCAGATGCTTGTAACTTGACAGGGTGATTAATTTTGCTATTTTTGGAGAATTCTTTTAACTCAAGTCATGCCATGTGCTGGGTTTATACTTTGACTTGTCATTATGGACAAAGGAAGATAATAGTTTTGTGATAATTACTAGTTTGAGTTTTGTATATTTTATGGACCGGCAATAGTGTTGAATTGAAAATAGAATTTCAAAACAAGTTTTCTAAATGTGTTGACTATTTGAGATTATAAAAACAAACAAACTATCTTTTTCTTCGTAAGTGGCGTCCTCCCAAAGGAGATGCTACAAGTATTGGTATTAGAGCCTAGGTTTATGATTCTAGGACTTTTGTTGTGAATTGTTGGTATACTGTTTGTTTTTGTTACATGTTGTTTTTGTATATAGTACATATGCATCATGTACATGTCCCTAATGCAATGTGATCATCCCTTATGAAGGAATCTAGTCGTGGCATCTTCTACTTCCAATAGACTTATGGAAGCCACTCGTGAGGGTTTAAATACCTCTAATGCCCAACTCAACCAATTCTCTCAAATCTCTAACGGTAACTAGCACTGTTCATCATCTTCATAAGCAGAAGACTACCGGAATGGCTTCACCACCGCTGGTGGAGCCCTACATACCACCGGACCATAATAAGAACATAGCTCAAGAAGTATCAACCTCTAATCCAGCTATGAGTACTTTGAATCTGAAAAATAATAATGACAAAACAGTAGCAATTTCAAGTAAAACAGGATTGACCCAAGTTGTAACAACGCAAAATACAAGTGCGATCACTGTTTACATTTCTGAGGAGGAGCTGAGAACTACTCACAAAATCATCGCACTGTAAAATCAGGGATTGATTCAAGTAACAAGAGCTGGTGCATATGATTCCTTATCATTTGGACTACATACAGTCCAAAATTTAGATCAAACCACCGCACAAATTGAAAGTGCTGATTAGGCGACTACTGAGCTGAAGAACGCAGAGTCACCAGAACTGCGCCTGGATATTCGAACAGGCTCCGGCGATATTTGAGACATCGGACCCTCTAGGGTTTGTTCTCCAGGTCAAGATGCAGCTAAGGGTTCAAGTTTCACTGGCGTAGCAATCTCTGGCAAAAAAAATGACATCGGCACCAGAGCTCCGGCAAGCCAATCGGACCAAATTCAATGCCAAAATATTCGTGAGGGTCTTATGCATCTTCCTAGCAATAAGCGCCAGCTCGAATCTCTCCCTAGCTTCTTGAATATCTTGGCGACCTCTGCTAACAAGTTGACCAAAGAACTAGCAGCTTCAGCAGTTCAATTTTCAGAAAATTTTCAATTGCAGGACCAAGTGTAACAACAATTGCATGGAATATAAGCGTGTGATCACTATGATCATGTTCCACATCAAATTCAAAAAATTGGAGGTACCAACAATCAATGTAATAGTAAGTCGTTGATGGAAACTCGAGTTGTGACCAATGATAATGTTCAAAATACCTTACATATCGAGCAAAATTTTCAAGGAAAAAATCAGTCGCAAGGAGTGACAACTGCAGGTATGTCTATTCCATCCAACTTTATGCCTTCGATTGATGATATTTTGAAATCTAGTGGTCCCAATCTTATCAACATCAAGACTACTAGCCACCCTAAAATTATACCCAAAGTGCTTAACAATGCCAATTCTCAACCTAGTAACCAACATCACAACTAGTAGCCTACCATTCTCCACAATAACTTTCCTAAGGTATGTAGCAATTTTGACACTCATGTTCAGAATAATCAACTCAAGGTGCCTAGCAGCTCTGCTAATACTGGTCCTAAACATCATGCAACCAAATCAGCCCATACTCAAACTCAACCAAGTAACACTAATCAAAACCCCTAGAAAAACAACTTTCCCAACTTGAAGGACCAGGTCCCTCAACCTGCCCCCTATACTGTAATTCAGTCCTTTCCTGCCAAACTCAGATCAAACCAAGCAAAGAATGAGGCTTCTTTTGACTTAGCCACCCCTGAGTATACTACCAAACAGGGCCTGCCTGCTGTGTTCTTTCAAAGAGAAGACTTCATGCACAAACTAGCTGAAAGATGCAAGTACACTTTGGTTGGCAAATTTAGCAACACCATGCCAAAAATAAAGTTGATAAGAAGGAGCTTCATCCTTCAAACCCAGCTCTCAAGAGGTGTCAAAATAGCACATTTCAATGCTAGACATGTCTACATTGATTTGGACAATGAGTTGGACTATACTACTGTCTGGACCAAACAGAGAATGATAATAGAGGGCCAACTCATGAGGATTCAGACATGGAAACCCACTTTTAAACCTGATGAAGAAACTCCAATAGTGCCAATTTGGGTAGCCTTACCTGAACTACCTTGGCATTGTTACAACAAGGAGTTCATAATTGCCCTGCTAGCCTCTATAGGGAAAGTACTTTATCTTGATACTGCTTCCATTCAAAAAATAAGGGGAAGCATAGCTAAGGTGAGACTATAAGTGAACCTCACTGAAGAAAGACCTCCCCATATTTGGATGGGATATGATAAAGATGATAAATCTCTAGGGAGGTGGCAGGCTATCCAATATGAAAATGTACCTGATTATTGCATGTACTGCAAACATCAAGGTCACTTGATACATACTTGCAATATTCAGAGGAGGGATAAAGAACAGAAAAAAAGAAAAGAAGAGGAAGCTGCTAAAAAGAACAAAGTCAAGGAGGGCATGTTCAATAAGGATCAGGATGAGACACACACCAATGGACCTACAACTGATGATCCTGCTCAGCCACAGATTATATCTCATAATACAAAAGATGAGTTATGACAAGTTTAGAGGAAGAAACAAGCCTCAACAAAATAATGTGACCATAAAATAACAGGAAAAATGATAAACTCCAACAAAAAATCACAAGGGCAGGTAAGTCTGTTAATTTTACTCCTACTTCTAATAATTATGTTGATCTTGTTACACAATATCAAACCACTAACCAAGATGCAGGAGAACCTCTCAACCAAAGGAACTCAAGTCTGAAGAGTTCATCAACAATACAGGAACACACTAAACTCCAAAGACATGGTATTGACTTAGCTCTCTCAAAGACCCATTCCCCCCTATTGAATGCACAAGTACTGTTTTAACAGGTACTACTCAAAGGAATAATCTATCAAACAATGAATCAAGGTCCCCAGGTATTGAATTTCTCCTCCCAATCCCCAAGATGCTCCTATTTATTAATGTTGTTGATGCTGAAGCTGTTGGGGGTCAGGATGGAAAAGTAAAGGAGATACAATCTAACTTGCAGGAAGGGGAAACCAAAAGGGGAAGGGATTTGTCTCATGTTTTGCATAAGAACCAAAACACTGACCCTAGGAGTGACCCTAGAGCTCCTTCAACCACTGAGCATAATGATATGAATGATTCAGCACCTCCTAAAACTACAAAAGGAAATGATCCTGCACAGGTCTCTACTATGTTAACTAACAAAGATTCTATGTCCAAGGATTTGAGGTCTATTACCAGCACTAGTGGTAAAAACTCTACTATAAAGAAGAACAAGTTGAGTAATAAAAGGAGGGATACTATAAAGAAGAAAATTGATGAGGGTTGCCAATAATTTGTGATTGATGATGATCAGGTGGGTAAGGATATCACTCCCCTCCAAGCTCCCTACATCTTCATAGCTCCCACACATTCAACAGCCAACACCCTTGAGACAACTATAGAACACACCAACAATAAATCTCCTCCTGGGATTGATGAATATGTAGTGTGTGAATTAGAGAATGAAGTGGAGGATAATAATCATCCAATGAATGATCATGATGAAGATGAAGTTGTGAGTGAACAGTTAATTAGAGCTTTCAGTCCCTCCAGGGATAATGTATTTTCAGATGAGGTTCAACAGGTGTCTAACTTTTAGGGCCTGTTCCTTAGAGGTATACACATGACAGGTTTCAGTCCTAAACCAAGCAGAAACCTAAACGATGGATGTTTTTCCCCCGTCTTCCCAAAAGACCTGCTTATTCTGCCCCTATAGGTAGACCAAATACAAGATTATATACCTCTAAAACCTCCTAATAATTAGTATACTCAGCTGGAATATGAGGGGTATTAATACCCAAGATGCCATGGAAAGGATTAAACTCCTCAAGAATATCCATCATATTTCCCTTATTGCTATATTGGAGCCTTTTTTAGATAACACTCAATTGCAGTACTTCAGAGGGGCATTATGTTTAGAGTTTGGAAGAGGCTAGATAGGGGAATGGTTAATGATAAATGGCTGGAAACCATGCCCCATACTACCATTACTCATTTTCCTTCTGTGGGTTCTGATCACTGTCCCTTGCTTTTGGAAATGATTGATCAACATCACAATCCCATCAAGTACTTCAAATTCTTAAACTGTTGGCATGAGCAACCTTCCTTTATGGACATTGTTCAGAATTGTTGGAACAGATCTTTAGAGGGTAATCCAATATGGTTCTTTCACCAAAAAATGAAGAGACTTGCTACTACTCTTAGTAGTTGGTCCAGAAATCAGTTTGGAGACATCTATACTAAGGTTAAAGAGTATGAGGAGGAAGTTAGACAAACTGAAGATAACCTGATCAACATGAATTCCAATGAAAACAGGTCTAAGCTTGATGCCATCAATGCTGAGTACATTAGATACCTAAAAATGGAAGATGCTATTCTCAGACAGAAGATTCAACCATAATGGTTCAAAAAAGGTGATATGAACTCTAAATATTTCCATGCTTTGATTAGAGGTAGGAGGAGAAAGCTATATATTCACAGGATCTAAAAGGAGGATGGCTCTTGGGTTAAAGGTGATGCTGAAATTACTGAAGCAGCTTGTGAGCACTTTCAACAAATATTTACTGGGGAGGAGAAGTACATCCAGCAGCAGTCCCTTCAATGTATCCCTCCTATGGTTACTGACAAGGAAAATGAAGAACTCTAAGCCTTGCCTTCTATAGAGGTACTGAAGACTGTTGTGTTTGCCATGAATCCCAATTCAGCTGCTAGTCCTGATGGGATGAATGGAAATTTTTTCCAAGTATACTGGGATATCATCAAAGAATACCTTCTTAATGTTGTCATTTCCTTTTTTTGTGGACAAACCATGCCTAAGTACTTTACCCATACTTGTCTGGTTCTTCTCCCAAAAGTAAACCACTCTACCAAAATCTCTGAATTCAGGCCCATAAGTCTTAGTAATTTTACCAACAAGATCATTTCCAAACTTCTCTATCTAAGACTTTCCCCTATTCTTCCTACCCTCATCTCCCTCAACCAGTCAGACTTTGTTAAAAATAGGAGCATTTCTGAGAACATCATGCTTGCCCAGGAAATCATCCACCAGATCAAAAAGCCTAACATTGGAGGCAATGTTATGATCAAGCTTGATATGGCTAAAGCCTATGATAGGGTTTCTTGGTCCTACACCTGTCTGGTCTTGAGAAGAATAGGATTTGGTGAAACATTCATAGACATGGCTTGGAGAATTATGTCAGATAATTGGTACTCAGTCATAGTAAATGGCTCAAGGCATGGTTTCTTCCATTCTACTAGGGGTCTTAAACAGGGTGACCCCCTTTCCCCTGCCTTATTTATCCTTGGTGCTGAAGTGCTCTCTAGACTCATGAATAAGATTCATCAGCACCCTCAATTCCATGGTTTCTATATGGCTCAAAAGGGTCGTCAGATCAATCAAGGCTGATGATATCATTGTTTTTGCTTCTGGTAGAAAGCATACCCTGCAGCTCATCATAGAGACTTTAGGTGCTTATGAAAAGGTCTCTAGACAATTGATCAACAAGCACAAAATCCATTTCATGGTCCCTTCCAATGCCTTCCATTCTACTATAAAGAGGATCAATAGTATTATTGGTTTTAACTAAAAGAATAGCCCTATAACTTACCTAGGATGTCCTATCTATATTGGTAGGCAAAGGGTTATCTACTACTCAGACCTTATTGCAAAGGTTGTTAACAGGATCACTGGATGGCATGCAAAGATCTTGAGCTATGAAGGAAGAGATATACTTGTCAAGCATGTCATATAAGCCATGCCAATATACCTTTTTTCAGCTAGTACCCTCCCCTCTACCACCATCAAATAAATTTAGAGTATCATTGCTAATTTTTTCTGGGGTTGGAAGAATGATAAGATGATATACCACTGGTCCTCCTGCCTGAGCTTCCCTTATGATGAGGGGGGCATAGGGGTTAGACAAATCTCTGATGTGGCTAAATCCTTTTAATACAAGCAATAATGGATTCTTAGAACCAAGAACACTTTGTGGAGAGAATTCATTAAAGCCAAGTATTGTCAGAGGTCTAATATCATCACCAAGAAATGGCATACTGGTCATTCCCTTACCTAGAAGCATCTAATGCACAACAAGCACAACATAGAGCCCCATATTCAATGGCAAATTCTGTCTGGTTCTTGTCTTTTTTGGCGGGACAAATGGTTGGGTGTTGGTCCTTTAGCACACTACTCTTCTAGCAGCTGTAGGTTTAACAATACTCAGGTGTCATCCTTCATCAACAATGGCCAATGGAATGTTGATCTTATCATTTAAAAAGCTCCTCCATAATTTATTTCTACCATTCTTGCTACCTACATCAACTATCAACCCCTCCAACAAGACCAACCTTGTTGGACTCTTAACAACATTGGGGAGTTTAGTTGCTCTACTGCTTAGGATCTTATTAGAGACAAAAGGCCTAAGACTAGACTCAACACTTGTACCTGGTACAAGCTCATCCCCTTCAAATGTTCCTTCCTGGTCTGGAGAGCCCTTAAAGGGAAATTGCCTACGAATGAGAAGCTTACCAGATTTGGCAAAGCTCCCTCTCAATGCTATTGCTATTACACTCCTGGCCAAGACACCATTGATCACAACTTTGTTGCTGGATCCTTTGTTACTAACATTTGGAAGTTTTTATCTGATTCTTTGGGCATTAATAAGGAGTACACACCCCTCAGAACCCTGTTGATGAGATAGTAGACATCAAAGCACAAGAATCAAGCCCACAAGCTAATCTTACAAGCTACCCCCATCTTCATTTCTTAGAACCTTTGGAAAAATAGACGGGCCTCTAAATATGGTGGAAAAATTTCCAATATTTCTAGATTCAAGTTCTCTATCTACAAAGATACTCATAACTTGCTCAACACACTTTCCCCTATATTACTTGGCCAACCAGCTGGAAGGAACTGGTCCTTTTGATTGATCAGTGTTCACATACTATAAAAATCACTCCTATGAGATGGATTAAACCACCTAGCCACATGGTCAAATTGAACACTGATGGCACTGCCCTTGACAACCCTGGCAATATAGGTGGAGGTGGAATTCTTAGAAATGCTCATTCACATCTCATATTTTTCTTTGCTGTCCCTTTAGGTACAGGTTTAAACAACCAAGCTAAGATTGAAGTTGCTATCTTTGGCCTTTCTTGGTGGCTTCAGCTTGGTACTCCTAAGTAGAGCTGGAAGTGGACTCTGAGCTTCTCATCAGGTGGTTGCAACAATAAGCAAAACCCCTTTGGTCCATCAAAGAGCTCTTGGACAAGTTGAATAACATCATCAACCAATTCCAACTCTTCAAATACAACCATACCTTCAGAGAAGCCAATTCCACTGCTGATGCTTTGTGAAAGCACAGTCACAAATGCACTTCTCTAGAACTTTAGTTCACCAATTAGGACCTCCCCAAAGAAGCTAGAGCATACTTAGAACTTGACAAGTTGTGTATGACTAGCTTCAGAAGAAGAAGGCTCAAGAGAATCAAGAAACCTCCCTGAATCTTTTCCTTCTTGTTCTAACTACCTCTTCAACTTGTATCACTATGCATATTTATAACTACTTTGAAGACTTCATAGTTAGGACCTTTGTAAGAGTGGAAGTCTCCCTCATTTATTACTTTACTAGAATAACCAACTTACCAGTAAAGGTAAGGAATAGATTAGGTTTTTCTTCTGTTCTTCCCTTTCCTGGCTGTGTAGGTACATGCAAACCTGCAACACTTGAAGGCCCAATCCTGTTTCTGCCTTGGTACAGAAGTGGCATGGTGTAACACTTGACAACTTGGAGCACCCAAAAACAACATCTTCATCCTCCAACACACCTGCAACAATACATTGCAAAACTGCAACATCTCAATCATCACTTGGAACTTTTCCTTTTTTCCTGATATGTAGGAATTTTGCAGGGATGTAGGTTTTGTTTGGAGGTTGCTACTACAGACACACTTCCATGGGGCTCCACACAGGATGCTGAAGTTTTCCCCAACAAGAAACACTAAGCAGCAGATATACATGAACCAACAACAACATCAAGAGATGCAACAAGCTTCAGCAACTAATCAGGATATCTCCAAAGCAATCTGGGACCTCTTTTTCTTATTGTTAGCTTGTGCAATCTTTCTTGTTTTTGTTTGTTTGTTTATGCAGGTACACTAAGGTATTGATCCAGAACATAGGATTACTACAAATATGCACAGTTGTAGCTCCCAACAAGAAGGCCAGCAGCATCCAACAACAACTCTTTTCAACAATAATCCAAGCAACCTCCAACACACAAGGAACACCTATAAGTTCTTGTTTGTATTTTTGTTTGTCTGTTGGTGCAGGTACATTAAGGAGCTATAATAATTGGTTATGGACTTCCAGCATATTTCCACACAACAACAAGCTCTTCAACAACCAAAAACCTGTAACAACCTCCAGAATTGCAACATCAAGACTTGCAACAACTCAACCAACAGTTTTATAGAGCTACAAAAGATACAGGTTGCTGGAGCTGAGGTGGATTGGAAAGGATACATTTGCATTTGCAGAGCTGCAATACCAACTCCAACCAACAAACTACTGAGCTACAGCAAACTTCACTCCTAAAACAACTCCAAAGATATTGCAGTTGGGCTCTATTGGATGCAAGCTGTAACTTACAACAACAACTTCCAACAACAACAACTTTTGAAATGCTGAGCTATATTAGGATAGAACTAAAGCTGCATTTTGTCCATCCTTTGGACAGTAACATCTTCAGCTTTCACTCTTCAATAAGAGGAGCATTCACAGCTCCTAGACTGAGTATTTGCAAAGCTGCAGGGACTTAATTCCTCCACTTCTTGGACAATCTTAGTATGACAAGATTAAGAAGAATAAAGATGAAAAGAATTTTCTCGATCCATATGAAATAGAAGTTTCGTATACTTTCTCTTCTTCATACTAGCTATGTTGATATGTAACTTATTTGAATAAGACTAGTGTAGGCTACTTTATTGTATTCTCATGGAAGGGGAGAGTCTCTCTCATTTACGTTTTTTTCTTAGTCATAGTGTATCGAGAGGAGTCCTCTTATTGGTTTATCTTTTTCTAGTTAGTAGATATCACCTTTTTGTATCGGGGATGAGTTAGCCGATCTTAGTAGGTTAGTCAAATTGCAAACCAACTTAGGTTTGGAGGTAAGGTTTTATGTCCCCCTCCTTATATCTTTTACTTTATGTATAATAAGGCTTGGGGTGCTGCTTAAAAAAAAAGAAGGGGTTGGAGAACATTCTTCTGATTCTAATCCTCCTAGTACAAGTAGATCTGAAGTGGGAAGTAATTAGGGTATGAGAGTTGGGCCACACCCTCAAATAAGTCATAGTGCCCCTGTTATTGATCCCCCTTTTCAATAAATGATCGATTTCTTTCATCACATGGCTAGAAGAATGCATAACCCTGATAAAATGAACAAAAATGGGTAGAGTTGAGTTTGAAGGCACTGTTGACCCTACAGATGCCAAGTAGTGGTTGGAATGGATTGAAAGAGTATTCAAGCAGTTAGAGTATTCTAACGTTGCCAAATTTAAGTTTGCTGTCTCACTGTTATAAAAAGATGCCTATAATTGGTGGGTAAGTGTAGCGAATACCAGAGAAAAACCTTATGTTCTTACTTAGAATGATTTTTTGAAAGAATTTCATAAGAAGTATGTCCCACCTGCCTATCATGATGCAAAGAAAAAAGAGTTCTTAAATTTAGAGCAAGGGAGTATATCTATCGCTGAATATCAACAGAAGTTTCTCAGGCTGTCCCGCTATGCTGGGGGTATTATTAATAACGAAAAAGATAAGTGCAGGTGATTCGAAGATGGTTTGAATGATTTTATCAGAAAATCTGTAGCGGTCGTACAACATGAAAACCTTTATAAATTAGTTTCAGTTGCTCTTACTTGGGAAAGGATTGATAAGGAACAAGCTGGTAAAAATGAACACAAGTTCAAGAAAGCTTATGCAGATTTAGGAGGTTCATCAAAAAGTGGGAGGTTTGACAGTTCCAAAGCTAATACTTTTCGCAAGTGAGCCCAACATAAGTAGAATAGATCAAGTTTCTCTACTGCTAGAACTCCAACCTATGGCCAAGGCAAGACTCATATACCCACTTGTGCACAATGTGGAAAGAATCATTTTGGTACTTGTAGAAGAGCTTGTGGTGCTTGTTTTAATTGTAGGAGCTTCGATCATAAAGTGAGGGATTGTCCTAATCTTAACCCCACTTCTTCTCCGCATACAGAAGGCTCAGTTCAAAAACCTATTACCATTCCCTCTCAAGGGAATAAAGGTGCAAGATCTAGAAACACACAAGCAATAGGTGCAGGTGCAGCCAATCCAGCTAGTGGGTCAAGAGCTACAGCACAAGCTTATGCAATGAGACAGAGGGATGACCAAGATGGAGCAGATGTGGTTATTGGTAAATTTCACTTATTCGACTTATGTGTTGTTACATTATTTGATCTTGGTTTTACATATTTGTATGTTTGCTCATCATTGGCTTTTCCTAAAAATGTGAAATCTGTGAGACTCGATTGGGGGGTGCTTGTCCAAAGTCCTTTTGGTCAACAAGTTATTTGCAATCAAATCTACCGAGGTTGTCCCTTGGTGATTCAAAATTTAGTCTTCCCTGTTGATTTAATTAAAATGCCTTTCCAAGACTATGATGTCATTATTGGTATAAATTGGCTTTATAGATACCATGCAGTAGTTGATTGTAGGTCAAAGTATGTGATCTTTAGAGGTCCTTCACCTTCACACATCATTGTTCAAGGTGAAATATCATTGATATCTAATATCATCTCCGCGGTTGTGGTAACAAAGATGGTTAGACAAGGTTGTGAAGCTTATCTTGATCATATATTTGATACACACCTGGAAAGTCCAAGCCTTGAGGATATACTCATGGTGTATGAATTTTCTAATGTCTTCCCTGAAAATCTTTTCGGACTGCCCCCAGAAAAGGAGGTTGAATTTCCTATAGAGGTTGTTCCTGGAACTACTCCTATCTCTATGACGCCTTATCGAATGGCTCCAACAGAACTGAAAGAGTTGAAAAATCAATTGCAAGAACTCCTTAAGAAAGGTTTTATTTGCCCGCGTGTTTTCCCCTGGGGAGCTCTTGTGCTATTTGTGAAAAAGAAAGATGGGAATTTTAGGCTTTGTGTTAGTTACCGACAACTAAACAAGGTAACTGTTAAGAATAAATACCCACTGCCTAGGATTGATGATTTATTTGACCAGTTAAAAGGTGCTAGTTTGTTCTCAAAAATTGACTTAAGGTCTGGGTATTACCAACTGCAGGTAAGGGAACATGATGTACCTAAAACTGTCTTTAGGACTCGGTATGGCCATTATGAAGTTTTGGTGATTCCATTTGGATTGACGAATGCTCCTGCAGAATTTATGAATTGATGAATCACGTGTTTAAGCCTTATCTTGATCAATTTGTAGTGGTTTTTATAGATGATATTTTAATATACTCCAAGAATAGTGAAGATCATGGAAAGAATCTTCGAATTATTTTGCAAATTCTGCAAGAGAAGAAGCTTTATGCCATGCTTTCTAAATGTGAATTTTCGCTCGATAAAATAGCCTTTCTGGGATATATTGTGTCGGCGGCAGGTGTGAAAGTGGATCCTAGTAAAATTTAAGCTATTGTTGAATGGAAACCACCTAAAAGTCCAACTGAAGTAAGAAGTTTCTTAGGTTTAGCGGGATACTATAGAAGGTTTGTCAAAGGCTTCTCCATTATAGCCTCCCTTTTGACTAAACTCTTGAGGAAGGATGTCAAGTTGGTATGGGATGAAAAATGCTAGGAGAGTTTTAAAAGCTCAAATCCTTATTAACACAAGCTCCAATACTTACTCCACCAACTGAAAGGAAGGAATATGTAATATATAGTGATGCCTCTCATCGTGGTTTGGGTTGTGTCTTGATGCAAGAAGGGAAGGTAGTTCTGTATGATTCCCAAAAATTGAATCCACATGAATTGAACTATCTTACTCATGACCTTGAGCTCGCTGCCATAGTATTTGCCTTGAAAATTTGGAGGCATTACTTATATGGCGAAAAATATCACATATTTACTAATCACAAGAGTTTGAAGTACTTGGGTACATAAAAAGAGTTGAATTTAAGGCAACGTAGGTGGCTTGAACTCATTAAAGATTATGACTGCATGATCGATTATTATCCAGGTAAAGCCAACATGGTAGCAGATGCTCTAAGTGGTAAAGCCCTTGCTAGTTTATCGCTAAGCCACTTGTCTTTGTTTGTTAAATTGAGAGCCATGAATGCTTGTCTTGCATTTAATTCTGACGGCTCTATTGCTACCAGTTTGCAAGTCAAACCAGTTCTACTTGAACAGGTGAAAGAAGCACAGAAGTTAGATGAGAAGCTGATGAAATTAATCAAAGAAGCTCAAATTAGAGAAAAACTTGATTTTAAATTAAGGGAGGATGGTGTTCTACTTTATCAAAATAGGTTATGTGTCCCTAAAGATGACAATTTGAGAAAAGAAATTTTGAATGAAGCACATACGTCACCATATGCAATGCATCTTGGAGGTACTAAAATGTACCAAACCATTAAAGAACACTACTGGTGGAATAGTATGAAGAAGGACATTGCGGAGTTTACTTCTAGATGGTTAGTTTGTCAACAGATAACGGCCGAGCATCAAGTCCCGACTAGTTTGTTACAACCCTTGTCGATACCTGATTGGAAATAGGAAAGAATAACTATGGACTTTGTTTCTCGACTTCCACACACTCAAAGAAATCATGATGCAATTTAGGTTATAGTTGATAGGCTAACCAAAAATGCTCATTTCTTGTCCATCAAAGTGGACTACCCACTTGAACGTCTAGCATAATTATATGTTGAGGAGATTGTGAGGTTACATGGAGTTCCTATTTCTATTGTATCTGACCGAGACGTAAGGTTTACATCTAGATTCTAGACTAGATTACAAGAAGCTTTGGGCACTAGGTTAAACTTTAGTACATCTTTCCATCCTCATACAGATGGTCAATCCGAGAGGGTGATTCAAATCTTGGAAGATATGCTTCGAGCTTGCATTATAAAATTTGAAGATAGTTGGGACAGATACCTAGCCTTGATAGAATTTGCTTATAATAATAGCTACCAATCAAGTATAGGCATGCCTCCCTACGAAGACTTATATGGAAAAAAGTGTAGAACTCCTCTTTGTTGGAGTGAAGTTGGTGAACAAAAACTGGTTGGTCATGAGACTGTGCAACAAACTGAAGATAAGGTAAAAGTCATCAAGAATCGTCTAAAAATTACTTCAGATAGACAAAAGTCTTATGATGATCTTAAGAGGTGTGAAATTGAATATCAAGTAGGAGATAAGGTATTTTTAAAGGTTTCTCTATGGAAGAAGATTATGAGATTTGGCCAAAAAGGAAAACTTAATCCTCGATTTATTGGACCATATGAAGTACTTGAGAGAGTTGGTCCAGTTGTATATAAATTAGCTCTTCCACCAGAGTTAGATAGAATCCACAATGTCTTCCATGTTTCTATGCTTAGAAGATATCGCTCCGATCTATCTCATGTTCTTCCTGTCGAATCCATTGAGATAAGTCCTGAATTGACATATAATGAGGAACCTATCCAAATCTTGGCCTGTGAGACAAAAGAGCTTAGAAACAAGAAAGTTCCTTTAGTAGAAGTCCTTTGGAGAAATCATTCTGGCAATGAAGCAACCTGGAAGCGAGAAGAGGATATGCGAATTCAATATCCACATTTGTTTTGAGTATAAGGTAAATTTTAAGACAAAATTTCTTAAGGGGAGGAGAGTTGTACTACCACAATTTTCTTTTTATGGTTTTCTCCTAAAAGATTTCTAGGTGATCCACATTATCTATGTTCTACATGAGTAGTGACAGTTGGAAATAGGTCTAGAGGGATTTAGAAGGAGTTGGAGGCAAAGTAATGAGTCATGGTAATCAACCTACTTGCGTAAGCTATCAACTTGGATGCCTTACATAACAAAGCTACTACATGTCGAGCTTAAGTAACAAGAATTTCATAGGTTCTTAAAGTAAGATGAGATTTCGAACCCACAAAAAAGGAATAAGGAAATGACGCACCTACTTGGAATAAGTAGGTGATGCACCTACTTGGACCAAGTAGGTGATACACCTACTTGGGGTGGACCCCATGCTGCCATGTGGCAGCTTTGAATTAGGCGCATGGATGAGGTGGTGCCCTAGGGGCTGGAAACGTGTCACCCCTAGGGGATACCACGTGTCACACTATAAGGGAGCATATATATACATGTAAATATGACTAATGTTTCATCTAGACCTCATTCTACCACTTAGAAAGTGAGAAACGTTAAGAGAAAACGTAGAGAATCAAAAGAGGTAGCCACGAGTTTGTCTTGAAGCAAGGTAAGTCCTCCGATTTTATTCTGTAAATTAATTGTCTAAAGTATTCTTCGGTTAAATAACAATATTTAACAACATAAAATTTATAGTTGGGGTAGAGAGGAGGTTCTTGTTCTTGTTAACAAACCCATTTTCTAGAATGGGACTGCCGTTAGTAATATTAGTATAACTTCTCATGTAAAGCTTTATTTCGAGTGATTCATTTTTTTGGAAAGATATTTAATAGGGATATAACTTTTATTTAGGATCTAAAACCTAGTTTTGCTTTTATTTGCTCGAAAAAGGGTGATGAAGTATAGGGGAGGTGATGCCCAGATTTTGTTTTGAAAATCTTACATGGACTGCTCTTGGTATTTTGGGCATTTTTTGTATAGAATTGTTGTAGGGATGATTTAAAATTGTATGCGACCCTAATACACATGTATACAACTTTAATTGAGTCCACAAAGCCTACTTCCCCCATTTACCCTTTCGAAACCGAGCAATAATACAAGATAATAGGCTGTCCAGAACTCTTATTTTGATAGTTTGGGCTGATTTTGATTGATTTCATGTTTAGTTTCGATATGATGAGACTATTAAACCTAAGTAGGTATTTAATTGTGCATTTAAGGTGTATATGCTCTTATACAAGGTAAGGGGAATTGTTTGACGAAGTGGACTTTGGTTGGTCTATGGCGTCGATGAATTAAACTCCTCGAGTTGTGGTAGAGCTTGTTATGTGCTAAAACGCCAAGGTTCGTGTATAAAATTGAACTTGGAATATTTACTTTTCGAAATTTGAAGTATCTTTGTGGTTTGTTTTCTTACTCTTTGTCTTATATCGTGGTATAATTATTATCTCAAGTATTGTAAAACTTTCGCTAAATCGCCCACTTATACGAATTGCTTGATCATTTTACATTCTTGTTGGGACTTTGTCCTTCTTGTTATGGTGACTTGTCATCGATATTGGCATGTCTCTTAATTTGGATCTTTCTCATCTTGATTTTGGATTTATATTTCATCTTGACGATGGGGTTTCGTCCATTTTCGAGTATGAAGGGAAAGCCACTTTCAACATGGTTCTTGATTCTCTTGATATTGGGTGACGACTCTTCTTGATTTCGGGGCTTCGTTCCATCTTGATATTGATTGTTCTAAGTGTGAAGGCATGATGTAACTATTGAGCGAAATTGATTATTTGACAACTCTTTCGAATTGAATTATAAGTTTCTTGATACTTGAGCCTTTGAATATTGATATTGATTTTGAAACTCTTCAAGTTTTGTATTCAATACTTTGATATACTTGTTCACTTGGGCTTACTTTTACCTTATTGAGCCACCTGCGATGAACCAGAGAGTTAAAGAATTTAATGGCTTCAAGCCCAAAATTTATACACCACTAAACTTTATGCTTAGCGATAGTTGTTTTCTATCCTAGGTAATGTGCGGACGAGATGTGAAGATGGCCATTTGGAATAGACTTTTGGAGCCCTTGTGAAGATCACATCTATATGTGCATCTAGTTTTGTATATATTTTGGGAACTTGTACAGGATACATGTGGCACTTATGTATGAAATTTTGAAGGCTTGTAAAAACAAAACCAAATTCTTGTAACTTGAATAGGGTGACTAGTTTTGCTATTTTTGGAGTGTGCTTTTAACTCAAGTCATGCCATGTGCTGGGTTTATACTTTGACTTATCATTATGCACAAAGGAAGATAATGGTTTTATGATAATTATTAGTTTGAGTTTTGTATATTTTATGGACCCGCAATGGTGTTGAATTGGAAATAGAATTTCGAAACAAGTTTTCTAAATGTGTTGACTATTTGAGATTATAAAAAAAAACTATTTTTTGCTTCATAAGTGGCGTCCTCCCAAAGGAGATGCTACATAGGGGATCGACCTAAGCCTTAGTAGCAACATCTAGTCCCTTAAACTACGTTGCCACAATAGGATTATTTGCCAATATGGTTTTATTGATGATGATGATGTTGTTGGACAGAGTCTACCTTGACAAGTAGGCTCCTCCTTCTCAATGTGGGGATCATCGAATTCCATGTTATGGCTCGCATGGTCTAAATGTCAGTTAAGGTTATTTCCCACATATGTATTTCCCATTAAAATGTTTTAAATGTCTAATCCTCTCTTTACTTTTATATGATACTCATATGGTTAATTATGCATTGATCCTTCTTATGACTACTTATGATTTTACTACTTCTCCTATCATGCTTTTTGAAATGATCATTTGCACAACATGATTTTATTATGCATTGAATCACCTACATACTTAGTACATTCAAACATACTAATGCATACTTCTTTGCCTACATTATATCAAAATATAAGGACGGACGCTCCATCTTATTCTTGTGGCTAGTCGGCGATCTATTGGAAGAGTTTGTGGTGAGTGCTCATGCTTCAAGAGAAAACCGGGTCATTTTTCCTTTTATTTTCATTTTAGACTATGTTGATATTTTGACACTATCCTATGTCATGTTATTTCTTTCTCGAGGGTGAGCTAGAAATATGTCCTAGTCCCCGCTTATGTAGTCATGTAGAGGTATGTTGGGCATAAGTGTAAGAAGTCTATGTTGTCTTCATTCTTTCTCAAGTTATGCTATATTCTTGGAATTTTATGAGTTTTCTCTTATGTTTTACCTTATGTATGCTTATGATATGCTAAGAGGCTTGGTTAGGGTTTCTTTGGAAATCCTAATCGTCGTGTCATATCTAGGCCCTAGTTTAGGTTGTGAAATAGAAAGGGTTTTAGGCCCTAGCTCTCTTATGTATAGTCATTCCTTAGAAAAAGAAAAGTTGAAAGATTTGGATCTAAAAATAGATTAGAAAGAACCAGTGAAGGAACTGGTGCCTTACATAAGCTGATAGGCATTCCACCAGCTAAATGTTGGTTTATCTGGAACAAAACTGAACTAGAGCCCACTCTACTATTGATGTAGCACAATGGCGGATTGGTGTTTTTCCTATTCAGCGTAGAAGCTAATGGAAACTGCTGAATGCTGAAGTAAAATAGTGACTGGAGTCTGACAATGAGGGATTGGCAGTTCGCCAGTCTAACGCAAGTCTAGACGCGGGAGCAAATGGACCAAAGTAGGATTTATGGATATGTTTGCTCCTTTTGGAAAGTTCCAAGGACCAAAATAGGGATTTGTAAGATCATATACCATAACTCTTCATAATGGTAATTATCCAATTGTAGCTAGAGAAATGAGTAGAAAGAGAAGTAGAACATCCATCTTCTTTCTCAAGAAATCTTAGCTTAGTAGAGAAGAAACCTTCAACATTGTACATACCAACGCTTGGATTTAGATTTTCTTCATAATTTTAGCTTGGAATGAAGCTTTCATTTATGGGCATTATCTTTATTTCTTGTTTTATGAGTAGTTAAATCCATAGCTAGGGGTGTCTATCATTGATGGGAATGTAAAACCCTAAATGAGTTTTGATTAATCTTTCCTAAAATTGATTATATGACATGAATCTATTATTGTCTTGAAGTTTTAATCTAAAATCAATAATTGCAAACATTGACTGAGATCTCTAACTCTTTTTAGCTTGAAAAAGAAAAATAAAGTCGGGTAAGACTCAATAGTGGGGACTTGTTGGATTCACTTTGTGGATTTAAGCTAGGGATGTGATAATCTGAGTTTTTCCTCATTTAATGATGTGATCTAGGGATAGTCCATCTACCCAAGCAATGATTGGTGTTATGTTTGAGAGGGTCTTAGTATTCAAAAGAAACCAAGGGACAAGCGTTTGATAGTTCGGGAGAATATCAAAGTGTAGCCTAGACCAAATGCTATTCAT
This sequence comes from Solanum dulcamara, assembly GCF_947179165.1. Taxonomy (NCBI): domain Eukaryota; kingdom Viridiplantae; phylum Streptophyta; class Magnoliopsida; order Solanales; family Solanaceae; genus Solanum; species Solanum dulcamara. The sequence continues at coordinate 35,764,225 of NC_077237.1, read as the reverse complement.
GTACCAGTCTATTTTATTAAGGTTAATCTTTGCCTATTCTAGAAGAAACCCCTATTGTTATTCACACACCCATAGTCCTTCCCATTCTTGATTTACAATATTGTTACTGGAATCCCTGTTTTCAGTATTCATTAGTTATAATTTGTAATTGTTAGATAAAACCCCTAATTTTATATATTATTGCTTTTTGAGTACTATAATTTCTATCCTGGTTGAATTGACAAAATAAATTAAAGAAGATTCCCAAAACCAATCCTTGAGGTTCGACCCCGACTTAATCAGTTGGATATTGTTTTGGTAATGATCGTCTATGCTCTGAAACACGAGACATAGTTGAGTGTAACATCAAAAGTTTAGTGGTGTTTAACTCCAAATTCTTTGAACTTGCTTTTTCTAAGGAATTCCTGCACATATGAGAACTAGGGGCTAAAACCCTTTCAATTAGTATTAAAATATGATAATAATTCAAGAATCTGAGTATAATGAGTTGATAAAATACCAACTCATTAGTAGGATAATCCTAGTGTTGCCATATAGGTTGTTCATTTTGCTATACTATCTAAGTTTGAGAGAAATAGTCAAGATATCCTTTCTTGTGATTGAGAAATACAAGTGGGTACTTAAGAAACCGAGGCAAAGAAATTACCTATGTTTACCTAGATGATGTTTAGTTATTTGTGATGGATCATTTGAGCATGAATTGAATTCCCATTCCCGAAACTATTTGCTATCCTCAGATCAAAAGGTATTTGATTAATCTATTTTATTATCTTAGTTTAGTGTTTATCCCTTTTTAAAACCTCCTTCGAGCAAAATACTTGTATCAATCGTCGGATTCAAACTAGTGTCTTGTAATTCTTTATCTTTTCCTTTACCCTACATTGTTCCTTATGGAATTCAACCTTGACCTCAAAAGTTGGGTATTATTTTGCATACGACCGCCATATTTATAATTTGGGAGTGTAGTTGAGCATTAATCAATAATCACCTCCAATGGGTGGCTAACAATATTGTAGTGGACCATCCAACTTAGGCAATTTTGAAGGGTGAGATATCTGTCATGACCTGAAGTGTGAAGCCAACATGTGGCTTGAGTTTGTATATGCTCGGGTCATGGTCTCCAAGAATGATTAAAGGGTCCATAGTGATGCTGCGATTCTTATTTCTTGTTTGATGATGAGTATTCATATCAACTATTAGGAAGTGGAGGCTGTGCAAATATAACAAAAGGATCACCAAGAGGCTCTCTCTATGCCTTTCCCCATCCTAATCAACAAATTATGCGCCCGCGTACACGTGCAATATTTCCCTTTTGATGTTGCTTCCCCCGCTATTGGGGTAAATCATTTGGACCGAAAGGGAGATGCTAAAGCCCCCCAAATAAAAAAGCACAAGCTGCAAGCTTTGGGGAAACAATCACCTACTCATGCTACTCCGTAAGCCCCAACTCCCACAGAATTGGGACATGCCTCGAATCTCCATTGCAATATATCCCTAACAAAAGTGCCTATTGCATATTGGTTGAATTAACCTCCTCCAATGATCGTCAACTCAAGAAGCTTGTTAGATCATTACCTGAAATGCTTGTGACTATGACAAAAAATAGAATGAGAGGTTTGCTGTCAAGACCCAAGACTACCCCCTATATGTGACGTGGTACCTAGAGTCCTAAAAGACCCTAAGCTAAACCACATGGCATAAATATATCATACATATTTGAAAATGAAATTAAAGCATGAAAAGTCTAATAAATCAACAAGACGACGACTCATCTTGTTGGGTCGTAGGACTCTGCCTGGACTTGGTCCTAAACAAGCTATGAAGGTCACTCTATGAATCACTCTTACGAGTCGCAAAAATCTCTATGAGTCATAGAGTGACTCGTAAAGTTGATGGCAACCCAAAATTTTGAGATCTCCTTCGTTCTAACTTTTTGACTTCCGAGGTCTTACAATATCTTCCCCTTAGGAACATTTGTCCTCGAATGAGATTAACTTATCATAGGAAAGACACGAAAAGAGGACTAGCAACCCATGATGATAGTATTGACTTCTCGTAATGCATAAAACATGAAAATTTCAACTCAACATAAAACATGACTTTTAAATTTACTTTCATGAATATGCATGCATATGAATGACATAGGAGGAACTGAATACGTAAGAGTCCACTTAACTTTGAATGCGAACAACTTACTACTTTAGGCTTGAGTGAAGGGAAAGAGGTACGAGTGTCATTTCATTATATCTGCCTTCGCTTCCTAAGTATCACTCTCTACTTGTTTATTCCTCCATAAAACTTCGACGAACACAACTTCTTTTTTTCTTAACTTCTTAACTTTCCGGTCTAAGATTCTCATCGGAACTTCCTCATAAGTCAAATGCTCTTCAACACTTACATCTTCCAATGGTACAATGGAATTTGGTCACCCACTAACTTCCTCAACATATATACATAAAATATCGGGTGAAACATAATTAAATCATGTGGAAAATCTAACTCGTAAGCCACCTTGCCAAGATGTCTCAATATCTGATAAGGCCCAACATATCTAGGGCTTAGTTTCCCTTTCTTTCCAAAATGCCTTACACCCTTCATAGGTTAAACCTTTAAATAGATCCAGTCATCCACTTCAAATTTAAGGTTTCTCTTTCTAACATCCCAATAGGACTTTTTATGACTTTGAGCCATCTTCAATCTCTCCCTTACTAGTCTCACCTTTTCCATGGCATCTTTTACCAAATCTAGACCAATCAAGGAAATCTCACTTACTTCAAACCATCCCACTGGGGATCTACATCTTCTCCCATATAATGCTTCAAAAAGAGCCATTTGGATACTAGAGTGATAACTATTATTATAAGCAAAATCAATCAATGATAAATGTTCATCCCAACTCCCTTTAAAATCAATGACACACGCCATCAATATATCCTCTAAAGTTTGAATTGCTCTTTCAGCGTGACCATCGATTTGAGAATGAAAAGCAGTACTTAGCTTAAATTTTGTACCAAGACCTTTTTGAAATGACTTCTAAAAGTGCAAAGTGAATTGAGTACCTCAATTCGATATAATGGATAAGGCACATCATGATGTCTTATCAACTCAAGAACATACAACTTAGCATAATCTTCGGCACCACAAGAAGTCTTAACTAGTAGAAAATAAGTTGGCTTAGTCATCCGATCAACAATAACCTAAATAGAATCATATTGTTTGTTAGTATATGGAAAACCCGTTACAAATCCCATATTCACATTTTCCCACTTTTAAGTAGGAATTTCAATGTATTGGGCTAGACCTACCAGTCGTTGATACTAAACTTTAACTTGTTTGCAATTAGGGTACTTAGCCACTGATTCCTTTATGTCTTTCTTCATGCCATTCCACCAATACACTTCTCTTAAATCATGATACATCTTGGTGGAACCCGAATGAATAAAATATTAGGAACTATGAGCTTCATTCAATATTATCTCTCTTAAACCATCAATATTAGGCACACACAACTGACCTTGATAGCGAAGCACACCATCTTCCCCTTGGGAGAAAGCCTCAATGGATTTTGTGGCAACCGACTTCTTTTATTCAATCAACATCGGATCTTGGTCTTATTTGTCCTTAACATCCACCACAAGAGACGATTCTGAACCATTATAAACAAGAATACTCCAATCATTAGAGTCAACTAACCACACACCTAAACATACCAAAATATGAACATATTTAACCAATTCTTTCTTACGTTCTTCAACATGTGCAACACTACTCATAGATAATCTACTTAGTGCATTACCAACCACATTAGCTTTGTCCGGATGGTAGAACACACTCATATCATAGTCTTTCAACAATTCAATCCATCTCCTTTGCTGAAGATTGAAGTCCTTTTGCTTAATCACATATTGTAAACTTTTATGGTCGGTGAAAACATCTACATGTATACCATAAAGATAGTGTCTCCAAATCTTCAAATCAAACACAACCGCCGCTAGTTCAATATCATGGGTTGGATAATTTCTTTCATGCACCTTAAGTTGCCTAGAGGCATAGGCTATTACCTTACCATGTTGTATCAGAACACAACCAAGACCAACCCTTAAAGGATCAAAATATACAACAAAACCATTGGACACTTTTAGTAGATTTAAAATAGGAGCGATAGTGAGATGATCTTTCAACTCTTGGAAACTCTACTCACAAGCTTCTGACCATTAAAACTTCACCTTCTTTTGAGTCAACTTAGTCAAACATGATGAGATCGATGAGAATCCTTCTACAAATCTCCTATAGTATCTGGCTAGGCCCAAAAAACTTCTAATATCCAAAGGGGACAACGGTCTAGGCCAATTCTTAACCGCCTCAATTTCTTAGGATAAACCATAATCCCTTCACTGGACACAATGTGACCAATAAAATCCACCTCCCTTAGCTTAAACTCACACTTATTGAAATTGGAAAATAATTGCTTGTCCCTTAGAGTTTACAACACAAACCTTAAGTGATTAACATGCTCTTCCCCATTCTGAGAGTAAACCAAAATGTCATCAATGAACACAATTACAAACATGTCCAAATATTTCTTGAAAACCCTATTCATCAAATCCATGAATGCCGCAGGGTCATTAGGAATAGAACCAAGATCAATCACAGAGAAATAACTTGTCCCTTGTAATTGGTCAAACAAATTATCTATCCTTGGAATTGGGTATTTATTCTTGATGGTTACTTTTTTTAATTACCGATAATCAATACACATATGTAGTGAACCATTCTTCTTTCTAACAAACAAAATGGGAGCACCCCATGGGGATATACTTGGTCTAATGAAACCTTTGTCTAACAAATCTTTTAATTAATCTTTTAACTCTTTTAGTTCTGCCAGGGCTATTCGGTAAGGAGGAATAGAAATGGATTGGTTTCCTGGAAGAATGTCTATACCAAAATTAATCTCCCTTTTAGGAGGGACACTAGGTGGATTATCGGGAAACACATCCAAAAACTTATTAACAATGGGGACCAACTCTAGAGTAGAAGATTCAAAATTTTCATCCCTAAACCTTACGAGATGATAGATACAACCCTTGAAAATCATTTTCTATGTTGTAAGGCATGAAATGAATTGACTTTGAATACATAATTACTACCCTTTCATTATAGGACTGACTCATTTGGTAATTGGAACTTAACCACTCGATTTCTACAATCAATATAAGCATAACATGCATATAGAAAATCCATACCAAGGATAATATCAAAATCGTTCATCTCAAGCTCAACTAGATCACATAGAGTAACTTTATGGAAAACCAAAATTGACAACTTTTAAAGACGTTTTTAGCTACAACCGACTCACCTAGGGGAGTATAAATGGAAAAAGGCTCTAACAATATTTTGGGGCTAACATCAAATCTCATGGCCACATAAGGGAAAAAAGACAAATTTGCACTCAGATCAAGAAAGGCATAAATATCATAGTGAAAGACCCATAACATACCGGAAAAACATTGGGAGTCTTATCCACCTCTTGTCTACCATGGAGAGCATAGAACCGATTATTGCGTTGACCACCCTTTGGTTTCACTTAAGCACCTTGATCAACTTGGCCTTCATGAGCAACTTGGCCTTGAGAACGACCATCTTTTACCATGCATTCCTTAGCATGATGAGCCATCTTTCCATATCAGTAGCATATATTTAAACCCGCTAAACACTCACCTTTGTGGTTCTTACCACACTTATTGCATGCGGGGGTCACTTGACCAATAGGAGCACCTCCTTGAGCTTAGGGTTGGGCAATCTATCTTTGTCAAACCTTGGAGTAGTGACATTTGAAGACCCTTTACCATAATACTTTTTGGAAAAAATGAGGACGTCCACCACCTTCGGACTTAGTATGAGAGAATTCACCACCATTAGTCCTTGGCCTCTTAGACTCCCTATTTTTCTCCTTTAGCTTCTCATTCTCTATTTTCTCTACATAGGTCTTGATTCTAGATCTATCCATCTCCTGAATCAACATAGCCATCTTACATTACTTTAAGACCATATCCGATATACCCAACACGAATTTGCTCATATGAGCTCTTGAGTTGACAACCATGAATGGAACATAATTTGACAATTAAGTAAATACGAGGGCATACTTTGTCACACTCATACCACCTTGCTTAAGGTTGATGAACTTGTACATTGGCCTCCCTCAAATCTAATGGGAAGAAGCGATCAAGAAATACTCCTTTAAACTCATCCCAAGTCACGAGATGCGCCTCTCCAGGCCTCTCCATTTTCCATTGATCAAAATAAATTTGAGCAATACCCTTTAATTAATACGTAGCCAACTCCTCCCTCTTAACCGGGCTAACCCCCATAATCTTCACAATCTTATGAATACTATCAACAAATTCTTGTGAGTCCTCTTCCACCTTAGAACCCCAAAACTCTGGAGGATTCATTCTCATATTGAATCATGAACTCTTGTCACCTCCGGACCCATATTTGGGTTCATGGGAGCAACCACTTCACGTTTAACTTAGGCCATAAAGACTTGTGCAAATATTTGAAAGGTCGCTCAAAACTTAATATTGGAGACTTGATCATTTGAAGGTTCATTTAGAGCTTATTTCTCTTCACCCATATTCCTTCTAGTGGGGTATCTTCATGGAGGCATATTTTGAAAATCACAAAGAACAAGTGTTAGAGGGAAAGACTTAATCATCTACCGTATGACATAGATCATGAAAGAAGTGAGACTTTTCTAAGATATTTCGTAACCTCCTATTCATGTATATGGTGTGCTTCACATTAATGAATAAGACTCTACTTAATGCGGCATGTTAGACTCCATAGGACTCTTTTAAACATTATGCTCTGATACCAAGTTTGTCATAACATGAATTAAGGCCAAGCCGTGATACGGCAATAGAGATGCAAGAGACCCTAACCAAGCCATCTTAACATACATCACATTCATAAGGTAAAGAAACATGATAAATATAAGTGGAAGTAAAGCTCAAGGGAATGGGTCGAATAGATGCCCAACTGAACTACATCATACCATGTCTAAACATACCTCTAGTTTAGTCTTTGATGGGGGCTTAGGACAAGCTCCTAGCTTACCCAACACAATTGAAGTAAGTCAATGAAACAATGTGAAAACAAAGTCATGTTCTCGATGATATGAGAACTCACCAACTTCTTGGAGAAAACTAAGCACTCTAGCCACGAATTGGATGATTGACTTTCGGCCCTACATTATGAGACAATATAGGAAAAATGTGTATTAGTACATAGAATGTACTAAGTATGTGAGATACGCATGAATAAGTAATAGGTACGTGAACAATATTCCATAAGATGCATGACCAATCATGATGAACATGGGTAAGGATTAAAAAAATTGATAACATATAAAAATTCATGGTCAATGCATATCATATAACTTCATATCATATAACTTCATCATAAGAATTCATAGCTTAACTTCAACTTGTGTGGGATAAGACCTTAAACGACATCTTAGACTATGCGAGCTATATTATGAAATTTGATGGAACCCTCATCGAGAAAAGGGAGGCTACCTTGCCAGGGTATACTCCTTTATGGTACTCAACTCAACTCAACTATGGTATATGTGGATCCACTGGTTAGGCCATAAAGGAAATCCTACTTGGGCAACGTAGTTTAGGACTTCAGGTTGCTACTAGGATTTGCTTGGGTAACTAACTACATTACCAAATTGAACCCCACCTAGAAGTCCTCTAGGTGTTTAGTCAATATCCCAACAGAAACTTATAAAAACATGATTATAACATAATAGGGAAAGATAGTAACTACCTTTCAATCCATCTTTATAAAATATATTAGGAGTAGATCATTAACTTTAATGATTCATAAGAATTCATAACTTTGGTGAGAATTTACTTACCACCATATTTAACATGAGTGTGTGAGAATTGGACTTATCACACCATAATAGATTTCTTTGATCGTAACTTGATCATCATCATAACTTCATCATTAAAATCATAATCTCAACTTTAAATCATAAAAACATTTCTTGAAAATTAGTGAAATCAAATCAACTTGTGGAAATCATCTTTGAAACTTAAACTCATAGTTGAGATAGCTTTATACATGGGCATCCATAATTCAATATAAAATCATGCAATTCATGTACAAAATGCTTAGAATAATCATTGATAACAATTCAAAATGAAATTGAAACAGCCCAATGCAATTCATCAAAACTAGGGTTCATAAACCTATTGAAAATTAAAGGAAAATTGAGAAAACTTTGGGACTCCATAGGTGAAAGGAAACCATGGATCAATCTCCACATAAATTAATTGAAATTACTCAAAACTGAAGAAGGAACCTTGGTGAAATCTGGAACACTACCTTAAAGCTTGAAGAAGAATCCTTGAGATAATTTTAGTCCTTACCTTAGAGAATTTGGGAGAGTGATTTAGAATGATGGAAATTTTAAAGAATTGGATAGATATAGGGTTGAACTTAGCCATAAATGTGTCTAGGTTCATTGAACCAAACTTGGAAAATGACATAAATACCCCTCATTAAAACTTTAGATTTGAACCTACGAATCATCCTTACGATTCATCCTTAAGTCTATGATTTGTAGACTTGAGTCTAGTGTAGGTCTGAGAAAAGGTTCTAAAAATCATGCCTCTGAAGTTGAGTGTATGAGTCGTGTTTATGACTCATTGACAAGATTACGATTTATCAATGAGATTCGTCCTACAGGTCTGAGAAGACCCTGATTTTTGGGGTCACTAATCTTCAATTATGATTCATGTCTTATGACTCGTCTAAAGGAGTAAGAGTCATAAATATGACTCATCCTTCCGGGTTATGAAAACTCACATATGGAGGGTCTTTAAAGTTTTGAAATGAGTCATCCTTATGACTCATCAACAGGACTCATCCTGTTGAGTCGTAGAACTCCTCCTGGATTTGGTCTTGAGCAAGATCTGAGGGTCACTCTATGAATTATTCTTATGAGTCTTACAAAGCTCTATGAGTCATAGAGTGACTCATAAACTTTAGAGTAGCCCAAAATTTAGAGAATTTCTCCTTCGTTCTAACTTTTTGATTTCCAGAGTCTTATAGGGAAGAGGTGTTGATTTGTATCTACTTGCGGATTCAGGCCTCGTAACTGGAATCCTTCAGCACTTTCTTAGCCTGTACATTATTTCTTAACCTAGAGACTTGGTAGGTGGAATAATAGAGAAGTATTTTAAAAATAATAGTTTATTCGTAGCAAATGAGTATATTATGTATACATTAGGTGTGTATATATAGAGTAATACTTTATAATTTTTAGATTATGACATACTTCAATGTCCATCAAGCTTCTCCACATTCAAATATAATCTTTCTTGTAGTTTTGTTTTCTGATGATGCTTTTCTTGAATAGTTTGTGAGATCCTTCATGTTCTAATGATACCTAAATAAAGGAGGTTTTCTATAGGTATGACCAAACCTTTAAAGTTGCCTACATATCCCCAAATGGGTATTAGGTCTGTGCGTAGGTCGAGGATAAAAAGTGAACATTATGCAATGCAATGACCGATCCTAACTCAAGATTCCTACTTATCCAAGTGGAATTAGGTCAAGACATAGTTCAATTGTAGGGGGAAATATAAGAATAAAAACATGTGATGCAATGACGAAGCCTGACTCTAGTTGCTTATGTATCCAGACAGAATCAGGTTGTAACGTAGTACGAGTATAATAGAAAATTAAAATAATGCAATGAATGAATCTGACTGAGGCTTCTACGTATCTAAGTAGAATCAAGTCAGGACGGAGTTCAAATACAATTAAAAAGTGAAAATATTAAGAGGCAAAAATCAACAAGGATTGCCTATGTATCCCATCGACGGAAGTCAGGTCAAGCATAGTTTTGAATACATGGAGATGATGTTTTTCGATTTTGTAAGGGAGATCAAACTCGATGTGGATTTCCTACGTACCTCACCATGGGAAGTCAGGTCTAGACGTAGTTATGCTATAGGGGAAAATATAAGACTAAAAATATATGATGAAATGACCGAGCCTAACTCAGGTTGCCTACATATCCAAATAGAATTAGGTCATAACATGGATCGAGTACAATAGCAAAGTAAAATAAAGCAATGACCAAACTTGGCTCAGGCTGCCTGCATATCAAAGTGGAATTAGGTTAGGACGTAGTTCAAAGACATTAAAAAAGTGAAAATATGAAGGGATTGAATTCGATAAGGATTTCCTACGTATCTTGTCAAGGGAAGGCAGGTCTACCGTAGTTCAAAATATATGGAAATTATGTTTTTGGATTTTTTAAGGGGGACTTGATTTGATATGGGTTGCCTACATACCCCACTATGGGAATGTCACGACCCAACCCCGTAGGCCGTGACTAGGGTATGACCTGGACGCCCATATCCATACCTATCAGCTATAGTCAATCTGAATGATGAACAATATGCTAACTTACATAAGAGCCCCAATGGATCATAACGTCTTCACATACATATAGCCCTTTCATTTGTCTCCTGAGGAGTTATCACTAATCATATCATGAAAGGACACGCAAGCCGACAAGGCTGCCATTATGTCACTATTCATATCATGAAAGAATGAACTAAGGACTTATTCTTAGTCATAACTTGGACTTTATACACCACTTTTGAAAGTGACACGTGTCATCCCCTAAGGGTGACATATGTTCAGCTCTTATACGTCCATCCCCTCCATACTCCAACCAACTGCTCCCACGTGTCTTGGTGGGGTCCACTTTTTTAGTAGGTGCATCACCTACTTACTCTTTCTCGTAGGCTCATAATCTCATCTCACTATGTGATACTTGATACTTAATCTCAACATGTACTCAAGTAGCTTATGCAAGTAGGTCGATTACCATGACTCATTATTTGGGCTCCAACCCCTTCTAAATCCTTCCAAACCTATTTCCAATAATCACGTGTCATATAGAACTAGCCTATGCAAAATATGAGGCATTACATCCTCCCTTCCTTAGAGTTATTTGATAACGTCATAAATAATATGGATCACATGGTAACTTTAGAGAAGCTAGATAACTTGAGAGAAGCTAAATAAATGTTCCCATGTACCAAAAGTGTGGGTTATAACATCCTTCCCCCATTTAGAACATTCGTCCTCGAATGCTAATTAATCTCATAAGGTCTTATAAGGATTTCAGGAAATCTCTATAATAGTTGTCATATATAGTTCTCCTATTAATCAATACAACCCATTTAGGGATTTATATTACCTGTGGGTATAGGGAACAAGTACGGATATCTATTTTTCATCTCTTCTTCCACTTCCCAGATCATCTCTTCTCTATTTTTATTTTGCCACAATACTTTGATGGAAGCCACGTCCTTAGTTCACAACCTTCTAATCTGTCAATCCAAGGTACCGATAGGTTGCTCCTCATAGGATAACTCCTCTGTTATGTGGACCTCATCCACGGGAAATATTTTAGAAGGGTCGCTTATACATTTGTGGAGCATTGATACATGAAAAATTGGGTGTACTGCTTCCAAATCCGAGGGTAGGTTCAACTCATAAGCAATCTTGCCTATCCTATAAATGGTCTAATAAAGGTCAATGTACCTCGGGCCAAGTTTCCCTTTCTTTCCCGATCTTATTATACCTTTCATCGGTGACGCTTTTAAGAATACCCAATCCCCAACTTCAAACTCTAAATGTCGATGTTGAGTATCTGTATATGATTTCTATCGATTCTGGGATGCTAATAACCTCTTCTAAATGAACTTCACTTTATCCACAGCTTGCTGAACTATGTCTGGGCTTATTAGTCATGTTTCACCAATATCAAACCAACCAATAGGTGATCTACACTTCCTTCCATACAAAGCATCATACGGTGCCATCTGGATGCTAGAATGATGGCTATTGTTATAAGAAAACTTATTAAGTGGCAAATGATTATCCCAGCTACCTCTGTGCAAGCCCGCAACATATCTTCTAGCGTCCGAATAGTGCACTCATCCTTTCTCTTAGTCAGAGGGTGAAATGTTGTATAAAGATTCATTTGTGTTCCCAATCTCTTCTGTAATGATCTCCAGAAGTTAGCTATAAATTGAGCTTCCTTGTCTGGGATAATAGATGTGGAAACCCCGTGAAAGCTTACTACTTCTTTGATATATAACCTTGTATAGTCCTCAGCTGAATATGTAGTCCTAACTGGAAGGAAATGGGCTTATTTTGCCAGCCTATCTACAATAATCCATATGGAGTCTTACTTCCATAGAGTGCGAGGTAAGCCTGTAATGAATTCCATATTAATTGCTTCTTATTTTTAAGTTGGGATTTCCATCTCTTGTAATAGTCCACCAAGCTTCTGATGCTCAATATTGACCTGTTGGAAATTCGGGCACTGGGCAACGAATTCTGGTATGTCCTTCTTCATGCCATCCCACCAATATAAACATATGAGGTCATGATACATCTTGGTTGAACCTGGATAAATAGAATAGCAGGCATAGTGTGCCTCTCCCATTACCTATTGTCGTAGCCCTGCAATCTTAGGTACACATAACCTACCTCTATACCTCAACACTCCATCAGGTGTGATCTCAAATGGAGTCCTTCCCTTTTGAAGAGTTGTATCCTTATACTGTACCAGAATAGGGTCCTCGTATTGGCATTGGTTTACCTCTTCCATGATAGAGGATTCAACAACTCTTTGAATAGAAACTCCACCATCATCCGAATCATCCAAACGGACTATAAGGTTAGCTAACTAGCAAATCTCATAGGCTATCTCTTTCTATTTTGGTTGTACCTCTTCCAAGCTACCCATAGACTTAAAGCTGAGTGAATCTGTTACCACATTTGCTTTCCCTGTGGGGTATAGGATGTCAACATCATAATCTTTCAACAACTCTAGCCACCTTCTTTGCCGTAAATTCAGCTCTTTTTTCTTGAAGATGTATTGGAGACTTTTATGGTCGGTGTAAAGATCAATATGCATGCCATACAAATAATGTCTCCATATTTTCAAAGCATGAATTACTGCTTCTAACTCTAGATCATGAGTTGGATAATTCCTTTCATGCTTCTTGAGCTGCCGGGAGGCATAGGCTATGACTCTACCATGTTGCACCAGTATACAACCTAGGACAACACTGGAAGCATCATCCTCTAATGATTTACATTCTCCTTCTCTGATTGTGAATAGACCAGAACATCATCCCTAAATACAATCACGAACAGGTCTAGGAATAGCTTGAACACCCAGTTTATTAGGTCTATAAATACCGTGGGAGAATTAGTCAGCCCAAAAGACATTATTCTAAATTCATAATGTCCATATCGGGTTCTGAATGTAGTTTTTAGAATATCTGCTTCCTTTACCTGTACCCGATGATAGCCTGACCGCAGGTCTATCTTCGAGAAACACTTAACACCCTGTAGCTGGTCAAATAAATCATCAATCATGGGGAGGGGATATCTGTTCTTTATTGTTACCTTATTCAGCTGGTATAAATAGTACTGGTGCTCCCCAAGGTGACGCACTAGGCCTAATGAAGACCTTTTCTAATAGATCTTTCAGTTGCTTCTTCAACTCTCTCAGCTCTGCGGGTTCCATTTCGTAGGGAGGAATAGATATGGGCAGAGTATCTGGTAACACATCTACAATAAACTCTATCTCTTGTTCAGGAGGAAGACCTGGGAGTTCATTGGGGAGTACTTCTGAATATTCATTGACTACTAGCACTGACTGAGGATTCGATACCTCTGCTTCCAGGTTATGCACATAAACCAGATGATAAATATACCCCTTTCTGCCTTATGCCTTTCTACCCTTATTGTATACTAACCATAAGCTTCTAACTTACTCAACAACACACCAAGTTCACCTCCATAATGGTCTTACATTATCACCATGTTGTCATGCCACCTTTCGGTCCATAACTATATATTCCCCTTTCATTCTATACTCGTATTCAATTAATTACGTCTAATTTGGGTGCTTCCGTTAGAATTTCCTTATCATATCTCCCATCTATGTCTATATTTTATTCTGCACACAACAAATTTTATGCTACTTCAGTATCTTTCAGAACACATTACTTTTGCATAATCTTTTTCCTCATTTCCAAAATACATTCTGTTCATCCATCTTTATACGTATCATACCCGTCATTTTCTAGCACCCATTCTACCTGTTACTCATCTTTCTACAACTTGGTCTTTCATAGTTCCATCACCTTTTGCATTTGTATCCTCAGCTACACATGTCATGACTTATTACTACATTGTTATCTCTCTCTTTTCTTGTTTTCTCCTTTCAGTTACTCTTTATTTCCTTGTGCTCGCTATCATTTTCATTATCATATAACCTTTATTCGAAACTTTCCCTATAGAACTTGATAAGTCTTCCTTATTTTTTCCATAACGATCCTCATTATATTCACATTATATCCTGTTTGCATTCAATCCCATAGTATAATACTTCTTAACCTTTTTCACGATTCCTATATGGGTTAATTGCACTCGATGAAGTAAACGTACTTAACCTTTTACCCTTTCTAGTCAGTCTTATCCTTCATATCTCACAAGCTGTTATCCCTACTTATCAATTCAGTCCGTACCCTTATATGACACACTATCAAGATTTGCCAACCTCTTCTAAATCATCTCTCAGTATTACAAGCCCTTCTGAATCATCGTAGCATTTCATCAACAACATATGAAATGCACGATCCTAAATAGACATAAGTTTGTTTCCCTTCCATAAATTCCATCTCTAATTAGTTGGTGAAGAAATAAGAAAATGTTACCATGAAGCATTCTCCAACCACCACTAGAAGGGAACTAGAATCCAATAAGCACCACAGTACTTTTTAGTACTTGACTCACATGGTTTCCCTCTAGATTTATTCTTGAGTCGTGAATAAATTATCTAGTTCACAACTAATGGTCGAGGGTTTTGTAATTTTCGACAAAAGTGAAATTCAATTTCTGGATATTTTGACCTTCAACATGAGCTTTTTCTAAGGCAAAAATACGGCTGGAAAATATCTTGGTCCGTTCAAATAAATTCTGAACTTTGCTGCTCATATAGGCTTTTTCCAAAATAAAACTCCCTAAGTAAAAATGGTGCCCCTTACTGACAACATGAAGGGTACCTCTTACAACTTTAGTCCAACATAATAAGTTTACCCTATCGGTATCAACTTACAAGACATATTATGAACTTATATCTTATTCTCTTTTTTTTTGGGGAAAATTTGGGCAGAGTTTCCTTTGTATTTCTTACTATCTCAAACCTGCATGCAGAAAATAGCAACAATGCCTCACAGGTCCAACATATATATATTTACATTATCTCATATCACATCCACACAGGGCGCCTAATATCAATAACAGTGTAAAAAGGATGGACCTACCTCATATGTCCAACTCGAACTACACCTGTTACACTGTCCTGTCTATTTTTCCTTTCCATTTTTAACTTTACATCTTAATTATATTTCAATATTCTTACCTCCAACATATCTCTTTCGCATCGTTACTTACCTTGTGTACTGTGGAGCATCCAATATCATCAGTCAATTCCTTCTGTCAATATCGTTCTTCAGCTATAATCGAAGGTTAGTATAAGGAATCTCATTTCCTATAGCTTGACTCTATCTCATGATCTTAGATATGAAAGAAAGATAACATCCTAAATATCTTATAGCTTCCTGTTTATAGATGTGGTGCATAACACATCAATAAATAAGACTCTACTAGACACGGTGTATAGACTCTCTAAGGATGAACTACTTTGATACCACTTTTGTCAAGACCCAACCCCGTAGGCTATGACTGGGGTCCGCCCTGGATGCCCGTATCCATACCTATTAGCTGAAGTCAATCTGAACGACGAATAATATGCTAACTTGCATAAGAACCCCAATGGGTCATAACGTCTTCATATACATATAAAAGCAAGTACATCCTTAACGGCCTCTATTCCTGACGTGAACGGCCGCTTTCTTGGAACAAAGAATTTTACTGCATTGGTCTTTTCACTCCCCACTCTCCACCATAAAAAAATCTTTCCACAGATAGGACAAAGGCCTTCTCTTTCTGTCCGCACTTTCCCGCATCCCTCTCCCCACGAGCGAGAAGCGAAGAGCTCAAGGTCAGCTCAGTCTTTCAAGATTCAATCTTTCCCCTTCCGCGCGCCCTTTCTTCCCTTTTCATTCTGTTTGCTACGCCCTCTCCCTAATGGCGAAAAATAGAAAAAAGTGCCTGGATTTGGCCAGCATGATGAAAGGGGAAGAAAGAGCTCTAGTACTCATTGTCTTACTCGTTTGTCGTGAGCGGGTCTGTCGTCCTCCTCATTGCCGCCCTTGCCCCTCTTCTCACGGCATCTAGTTAGGACACAAAGCTTATTCTATTCCAAAAATAGCGGATTACCTACAACTTTTCAATCAGCTGAGGTCCTCAAAAGGGATATCGTGAAGGGAGACCAAAGATGGAGATACGATTATCCCAAATGTAGCAGAAGCGCGGATTCAGTTGATTAACTGTGCCACCTTCCTTCTACTAGTTACTCCTTTTCTTCTTCCTCAAGAGCTTCCTTCGCTGACACAGAAGAGAGAGAGCACTCCCCTCGGGTAGGTGGTGCCGGTTTCCGGCAACTTGCTAAATTCTATTCATTAAAAAAAGAAAAAAGGTATCACTACCAAAGACAACAATCCCTACATTCTCATTCTCAAGTATCCGTTCTAAAAAGGTTGGAATGAAAAACACATTTCGAAAGCCTAGGAAAGCGTAACTAAGAGTCATCTGCTAGGCCAGCTTCCCATCTTTCTTCTGGGGTTTGCTTCCGAAAGGGTCTTGAAACTTTACGACAACTTTTTCGTAGACGTTCACTTGCATCTACTATGAATAAATGGATTGCCTCTATTGAACCTAGCCTTATGCAGCGGGTCTGATGAAGGTTCTTCCAGGTGAAGAGGCGCTTAAGCAAAGCGAAAAGAACGAGATTCTTCATTTCCATTATCGCAATTCTAGTCATAATTTGTTCAAAAAAGGGGGCAAGTGTACATTAGGCCATGTGCAACAAACAAAGTACAAGGACTGACCACCTAAAGTTGGATTTCCAGTTGTAGTTTTTAGTTTGTAGACTAGCTAGTATACATTAAAGAAAGCCAGCCTTTCGAGAAAGCGGGAGTAGCTCGGAAGAGAGTCCAGTTCTTACATATTAACATTCACAACACATCGTTTAGATGCAGCTGAACAAAACATACACACAACCTACATACACACATGTCTACAAACCTCTAAGAATGTCAACGGTATCATATGGTGGGATAGGGGTCCCACCGTACCCCTAAATAAATGAATACATACATCAAAAGATCAATACTAACAGTTTAGGCTCCAGTACAATAGAGTACTCCAAAATAGCTGAGTGGAAAGTCTTAAGGTGGCGGATCCCCAAAACCCGTATCTGTACCTAAGGGCATGAAACGCAACCCCTCGAAGAAAGGGTCAGTATGATATATGTACTGAGTATATAAAGCATAACATATCATAAATGAGATCACATCTGAGGTAGAGGTTCAGGAGACAAGTATGATACTCAAGAAATCACTATACCTGTGCCTTATGAAATAAAATCATGCATGATCATATCATATATCATATCCGGCCCATTATGGACTCAGTGAATCACATGTATCATATTTGGCCCATCATAAAGCCTGGAGCCACCATCATATCATCATGTAATCATATCATATCATCATATATATATACCGTACCCGACCCTCTAGTAAGGGACTCGGTGAACAATGCAGTGAAACTAAGCACGATAATGTACCTGGCCTGGGACTCGATGAAAGATGTATTAACAATATGCACGAGCAGAGTAGTGAGTAATCATATGCAATTTAAATCATCATCTGAGACTCAATAGAATAGTCAAGTGATACATCACTTGAAGATTAGGGTAGTAATCATCTCAAGTACCCTTTAAATGTCATTAGGGATCATATCAAATGGAGCCTCAAAAATCATAGACATGTATCAAGACAACTCTAAACAACTTATGGAATCAGAGACATTGGTCATCATAGAGTACTTAGAAATAGGATCTTATACATCCAATTAATATTCAACATATAAAAGGCCCGAGGGTAGTAGCTCAACTACTTTAAGAGTTTTAACATCCAGAAGTGAATAAAAGTCATGAGTCAGACTCAGAGCTTACAAATGAAATTATCCCCAAAGCTCATATCACATAGCAATTATATCCAAGACATGCCAAAAGAAAAAAAGGGATAGGCTTTACATACCTGTTATAGATTAACCGCAACCAAGCTTGCTTCGTTACATCTTTAACCTATTTAGCACGAAAGTAACACTATTATAAATAACCTTTGACTTTCCAGCTTCTAAATCTACAACCAATTACCTATAGGAATTACTTCCTCATTCACACTTCTCAACTAGTATATTGGTTAGTTAAGAAGTTAACGGAAATTGGGCAGCATTTTCCCTATAACTCGCCTTATCCGAGCTTCTAATTAACCTCTGATTAGCACAACCATATTAACAACAACAACCACCATCCATCTACAATAAAACTACTTCAACATTATTCAATACAAGTTCCAAACAGTCTACCCAAAACCACGATATCAAAATATGGTTTTTAATCCTTATTTCATAAAATCACCACCACACGGAAATGAGCATAACGTGGCTGAGAATGGCAGCACTTATAGTTATTTATAAGCACATTTCCAGCCCTTCAATACATACAAATTACCTTCAAATACAATACCATAATAACGACAACACTAACCAAACTTTAATCCAACTAGAATAACTTGAATTCTGCCCGTTTAAAATGTCAACAATAACCATGTAGTTTTATTACTTCCAACTCCACTTAACACAAATTAATCTCTCCATTACAATATTATTAACTCCAATTTAAAAGGAAGAAACCCTACCTTAGTAACTTGGCTCTGCAATTTGGCTGAAAGTTGATGGACTTTTTATTGGACCTTCTTGCTACCCCAATAACTAATTTATGTTGTTAATCACCTTCACTTGATTGAAAAATATCTTAGATAATTAATTTAAGAATTGAGATTTGGGGCCTCTCCTTGCTTCAGCCATGGACGAAACTTACCATGGCTTGAACTCTCTTTATTTTTCTCTAGGTTCTGTAAGGCTAAGGATGAGAAAAAGAATGAACTAAGGACTTATTCTTTGTCATTACTTGGCCTTTATATACCACTTTTGAAAGTGACACGTGTCAGCCCCTAAGGGTGATACATTTCAGCCCCTACACGTGTCCAGCCCTAAGGGTGACACGTGTCCATCTCCTATATGTCCATCCCCTCCATGCTCCAACCAGCTGCTCTCACATGTCTTAGTGGGGTCCACTTTTTAGTAAGTGCATCACCTTCTTACTCTTTTTCGTAGGCTCTTAATCTTATCTTACTTTAAGAACCTATGTGATCCTTGCTGCTTAAGCTTGACATGTACTCAAGTATCTTACACAAGTAGGTTGATTACAATGACTCATTATTTGGCCTCCAAGCCCTTTCAAATCCTTCCAAACCTATTTTTAACAATCACATCTCATATAGAACTAGCCTATGCAAAATATGGGGCATTACATCCTTCCTTCCTTAGAGTTATTTGATAATTTCATGAATAACATGGATCACATGGTAACTTTAGATAAGGTAGGTAACTTGAGAGAAGCTAAATAAATGTTCCCATGTACCAAAAGTGCGGGGCATATCAGGGAAGTCAAGTCGAGACGTAGTTCTGTTATATGGAATGAAAAAGTTCAAAAACAAATTAAAACTAGTCTTGGTGTCTTCATATATGGTACATCTTGATCGTATCTGAATTGATTTGCATCGTGCTAACAGTTCCATCCTTTTCTTCACTGCTCCTCCAAAGAGTACTTTATGAACCATATAGGGACCCTTCCAATTCGATGCAAATTTTCCTTTAGGTTCTCCTTGGTGAGGTAATATCTTATTCAATATAACTATCCTGATGTGAACTATCATGGTTTGAATTTCTTATTAAATGCTTTGGCCATTTTGTTTTGATATAGTTGACCGTGACAGAATGTGTCCATCCTCTTTTCATTAATGAGCATTAATTGTTTGTACCTGCTATGTATCCATTTCGCTTCGTCTAGACCAACATCTTGAATAATCCTTAAAGATGGTATCTCTACTTCGGCAGGTATTACTACTTCTGAACCATAAACCAACATATAAGGAGTTTTCTAGTGGATGTTCTGATTATGGTGCGATAACCGAGCAGAGCATACGGTAGCTTCTCATGCCATTACTTGTGACTATCCACCATCTTCCTTAAAATTTTCTTGATATTCTTATTTGCGAACTCAACTACTCCATTCATCTGCGGTCGATAAACTGTAGAATTTCAATGAGAAATCTTGAACTATTCATAATTTTTTTTCATAAGATCGTTGTTGAGATTGGATGCATTTTCTATTATGATTGATTCTGGAATCCTAAACCAATAAACTATATTATTGCGAACAAAGTATGCCACTACCTTTTTAGTCACTGCCTTGTATGTCAAAGCTTAGACCCATTTTGTGAAATAATCAATAGCTACTAGGATAAAACGATGTCCATTTGATGCGGAAGGCTTTATAAGACCATTTACATCCATTCCGCAAGCGGCAAATGGCCAAGGGGAACCCATAACATTGAGCTCTTCTATACATATTAATGCTATCTCTCTCCATGGTCATGTAATAATATTCAGCTCTTAAGCTCTTCTTTTCCATAGTGAACCCATTCATGTGAGGTCCACTTGTTCATGCATGTATTTATTCTAAAAGCCTTGTCGCTTATTTGGATTCGACACATCTCAACAATCCTAAATCTGGAGTCCTCCTATATTGGATTTCTCCATTAAGGAATAAATGATTGTCCATCTTCCTAAAGTCTGTTTTGCTTGGTTGTGGCATTTTTAGGATATTCTCGTGCTTCTATCAATCTTTTGATGTTATAGTACCATGGTCTTTCATCCAATTTCTCATCAATATGAAAATAATATGCTTGTCGATCATGTAACTTTACTTTAATAGGGTCGATGCAATTCTTTTTCGGATGCTGAATCATTAAGGATAATATTGCCAAAGCATCGACAAACTCATTTTAAGATTAAGGGATGTGTTTGAATTCAATCCTTGTGAATATCCTACTCAACTCCTTTGTGCAATGCAAATAAGAAAGGATCTTCACATTCTTAGCTGCCCATTCTCGTTGCACCTGATGAATCAACAAGTCAGAATCACCTATCACCAAGAGATCTTTGATGTTCATGTCTATGTCCATCCTAAGTCCGAGAATACAAGACTCATACTTTGCCATATTATTTGTACAATCAAACCTAATTTTGGCTGAGATTGGGTAATATTGACCTATTTTTGAAATTAAGACTGCTCATATTCAGAATCTTTTGGAATTTGATGATCCATCAAAAAATATCCTCCACCCATCATATGGATCTGATATGTCTTCTCCTATAAACA
Source organism: Solanum dulcamara (assembly GCF_947179165.1). Lineage (NCBI taxonomy): Eukaryota > Viridiplantae > Streptophyta > Magnoliopsida > Solanales > Solanaceae > Solanum > Solanum dulcamara. The sequence continues at coordinate 35,742,621 of NC_077237.1, read as the reverse complement.
ACACATCTTCATCGGGGAAGTAGGTTCTGAGTGGCTCGTAATATTGATATACTAGATTCTCTGTGAGGTGGTCAGCCAAGGCTTGTCCTTTGATGGCTTTCTGTGTTAGGTACACAATGTGGAACCTGCTCAACAAAATTTGCTACTTTGCCAATTTACCTGTAGGCATTGGCTTCTGAAAGATGTACTTGAGTGGATGAATTCTTGAGATCAAGTACGTGGTGTATGTAGACATGTAATGCCTAAATTTCTGTGTGATCCAAGTCAAAGTGCAACACGTGTTTTCCAACAAGGTATAGTGTGAACTTCTTGCTCAAGTAGTAAATGGCTTTCTATCTTCTACCTGTTTCATCATGTTGTTTCAATATGCATCCAAATGCACTATCCATGATATATAAATACAGTATTAAAGGCCTTATTAGGGAGGAGATCCATACCAAAATTAACTACTCTTTCGATAGGAACACCAGGAAGGTCATCGGGAAAGACATCAGGAAACTCATTGACTACGAAGACTGACTCAAGAGAAGGACTTTTGGAGTCGACATCCTTAACCTCACAATGTGGTAAATACAACCCTTAGCAATAAATTTTCGAGCCTTGAGATAAGAAATAAATATACCCTTCACCGCCGAATCATGACCCTCCCATTCAAGAGCAGACTCATTTGGGAATGAAAACTTGACTCGACGAGTCCTACAATCTATTATAGCATAAGATGCATGTAACCAATCCATCCTAAGGACGATATCGAAATCTACCATGTCAAGCTCTATTAGATCAGAAGGAACGACTTTATGCAAGATGGACATGGGATAATCCCTATAGACCTTTCTAGTCACAACCGACTCACCCACGGGGGTAGACACCAAATAAGGCTCTACTAACATTTCGGGCAATAAATCAAACCTATTAGCTAAGAATGGAGTAACAAATGACAAGTTTTCACTTGGGTCCAACAATGCATATGCATCAAAAGTAAAGATCCTTAATATACCAGTAACAACATTTGGTGCTTCCTCAACCTCTTTCTTCCCATGCAAAGCATAGAAACGGTTGGTGCGTTGGCCACCTCCTTGATCTTGTTGACCATGAGAAATTTGGCCTTGAAACCTACCACAACCACTACCTCTACAATCCCAAGCATGATGACCCAGTTTTCCGCAGTTGAAGCATGCATTTGACCCCGCTAAAGACTTCCTTTTGTGGGTCCTCCCACACGTCTTACATGAAGGAAAAACTTGGGCACCAAAATTATCTCTTAGGACTATTTGGATGGGACTTTTGTCCTTTTTGAACTTGGAAGGAGGAGTATTGGTGGAACTTTATCCCATAAATCATTGCTCACCTTGACCTTTGCCATTGTAGTATAACTAGACCTTTGAGGGTTGGACCCTTCATTATCCATACTAGGTTTCTTGAACCTTCTAGACTTTCCCTCAACTTTTCATCTTCGATTTATTCAGCATAAGTCATTAACCAAGAGATGTCCATATCTTTGACCAACATGGCCATTTTTCATTCCTTGGACACCAAGCTTGAGACGCTGTAAATAAACTTACTCATCCTTGCCTGGGGGTCGAAGACCATAAAGGGAGCATACTTGGATAATTTTGTGAACTTGAGGGCATACTCCCTCACATCCATACTCCCTTGACGGAGGTTTATGAACTCTTAGATTTTGGCCTCCCTAAGATCCAACGGGAAGAAACGGTCTAGGAAGACACTTTTAAACTCTTCCCATTAGATCGGTCCCTTTTCTTCATTCCTCTCAACAATCCATTGCTCATACCACACTCGAGCCACGCCTTTTAGTTGGTAAGTTACTAGTTTGACCCTTGCATTTGGTGTCACACCCATGATATCAACAATCTGATACACTTCATCGATAAACTCCGCAGGCTCCTCATCTAGCTTAAAACCATTAAACTCAAGTGGATTCATCCTTTGAAAATCCCAAATCCGAGAGGATGTATTTTTCACTTGAGGAGGAGGGACACCTTAATTCCCTTGGTGGGCTACAACTTGAGCCAATAATGCAACGATGTTGCAAAACTCGACATGAGTTACCCCTTCCACATGATATGGGATATCTAAAACTGGATAAGCTTGGTCCTCATCGTCAATCCTTGCTGTTGGAGGTGCTCTTCCACGAGACATTATCTAAAGAACATAAAATTAGTTGTTAGTAAGAGGAAAACATAGGACACTCTAGGGCACGACATGAATTAAAAGAAGTAAAGACCTTTCTAAACGTCCTATAGTCTCATATTCATAGTTGTGGCGCACTTCACAACCATGAACAAAACCCTATTTGACGTGGTATGTTGGACTCTGAGGACTATTTCAAAACCTCATACTCTGATACCAAGTTTGTCATGACTCAAACCTAGGGCCTAGACGTGACACGTCTAATAAGACACCTGGAGATACCTCACCCAAGCCTCTTAGTATTCATTAAGTATTTCATTGGTAATAATAAACAAATCAAGTGGAAATATATGGGATATAGGGACTAAGGAGCTTCATATTAATAGGAGTCAAAGACAACATAACATCCTTTACTATTTCCAACAATACCTTCACTTGGCGGGGGCAAAGACATATCCCTAGCTCACCCTCAAGATTAAGTCAAAAATACCAAACTTAATTTAAATGTATAAACATAACATAAGCTAGATAAGATAGGAGTGTCATTCCTGGAATATGAGAACTCACCAAAGTGGTAGCCTTCAATGCTCAACTTAGCCACGGGGAGGAGAGTGTGGAGCAATGCCAGTCCCTACATGGTGATATCATGTAGGTAAAAGTATAAGTTAGTACTTTGAATATACTAAGTATATGAGTATGCTATAAAATGAAAACATAAGAGAGAGACATTTATAGGAAATATGCATAAGTGAATGCATGCATGAGAAATCATCATGTGGATCCTTAAAACATTCATTTTTTGGGGAAGCGACCATAACCGATATTTAAGACCACGCTAGCTATCATATGGAATCTAACATATCCCCCTACATTGACACGGGAAGACTACTTTCAAGGTAGAACTCCGATCAACTTTAAATTTAATTTAACTTTCACTTTAATGCTAATCGTGGATCCACTAGCCTAAAATAGCTGACAAGGGCCCTTATGGTAGCACATAGTTAATGCAACATGAGACTTTACTTAACGAACCCTTCAGTCAAACCCCTATCTACATGATACATTCGATGCTAGGTCAAGTCCCATGGAATAATATTTAAAATTAATATAACATAAGCATTATATAACTTTAACATTACAACATCAATCGGTGAAATAGCTCATTAAAACCTTTTTTTGATTTAATGCGAGAATTGTCCTTTCACATTAAAACCTTAATTTAGCTAAGAAGCCCTTCATCAATCAACCATTTCATAAAGACTCCCTTCCATAAGCATTTACTTCATAACATTCATTTGGACTCAAACTTCATTTCAACTTTGTTTTATCATAAGAAACTAGGTGGGTTCATTTCCTAAAAGGATTTCAATGCTTTTAAAGAATTCTTGCATGCATGAGAGTAATGAAAATGCATAAAATATACATTCTTAAAGAAACCCACCATATATGTCTTAAAACTCTTTTCAAGACTTCATATAGACACTTTAATAACATCATAACTTCATGAAATCAAGAGTCAATATTCATCAATATGTGTAAAGAAACTTCAAATATATCATAATCTATGCATTTAAAGACATCATGTAAAAGCCCATAAGATTTCATCATTTTGAATTAAAATGTTAGGTTGAGAAAATATTTGAGCTCCATGGGTGGAAAGACCCATGGATGAAAACCCGCATACCTTGAGGAGTCAACTCTTTAATGCAAAACTTGAAAAGAAATAGAGGCTTGATCTTCTTGGAGTGAAAACCTAGAACCTTTCTTGGAGATGGAAAAAGAAAGCTTGAGAGCAACTTGAGAGGTTAGGGTTTGGTATTAGAATTTTGAGTGAGATTAAATGAGTATGGAAAGGCTTTGGATCTTTTAGATTGGTGAATTCATTCCTCAAAACAACACTACTTTTTGTTAAAACACAGGGAAAAGACTAAAATATCCCTTTTAAAACTGGTCGAATTGGACTTCACAAGGGACCTTCAAGGTCCTTTATGCCCACCACGTACCATGGTGGGGTTTCATGATAAAAGACTCAACAAAATATTTTGGAAAGTGTTGTAGAGAAGTCTCTGAACCTTCTTCACAGACGGACAATACAGACCGTACTGAGGTTTACGGAAGACCACCATGGGTCATGGTGCTCACCAGTGATCCCAGGGCTTCAACTAGTTGAAAAAGTAGTTTTCACGAACGTCCACTACAGACCATATTGATTTTCACAGAAGGACACCACCTGTCATGGTCCTCTCCTATCTGAGGAACTTCACTAAAATGGTCATAATATTTTACTTTGAACTCCAAATGAAGCAAACTTGGTAGTGTTGGAAAGAGGATACAGAGACCTTTGATTTAGTATGTGATGTGACACCTAATTCTATATATTCAAGGATATATGATCGCTTACATTTGACCTATATAGAATCTTATATCAAAACTCAATCGATAAGGAAGCTTTCAGCTTAACTTTGTGCTTAAGGATTATTGTGACCTTAAAACATCTCCAAATATATTTCCACACTAAATAATGAACCTTAAATCCCACAATTTAGAATGAATAGACCCCTGGATGGACCATCTTTATGGTCCGTGAAAAGCACCACGATCCATGGTGGTCGTCCATTGCCCTTGACTTGGGATATTTCCTGAGGGTCTTAGGGAGGAGTCACCACGGAGGTATTCAGGGACTATAGTGCTCACCACAGTCCATGGTCCTTTGTCGTTGTCTTCTCTCTGTAAGTATGAACCTCTGAATCTCTACCATGGTTCCTCACCATGGTCCGTAGTTCTCACCATAGCCCGTGATGGCTTTCGTGGTCACCCCTGGTACCAATTTCTATAACTTTCTGAGATTTCCTCATTTGATCCTTGGTTTAGGACTTTCCAAGTTTTCAGGGTCTTACAGTGTGAGAAGCTAGTTTTGGGGGATTTTCAAAGTGGTAGATATAGGATAAAGAAGTATTAAGGAGAGATGAATAGATAGGATATAGCACAACTTCATATTACCAATGACATGAACTCTAGATAGGAAGGAATGGAATTCGCGAATTAAGGTAAAGGGATAGTGGTGTAGGGTGTCTTAATTTGTGAAGGTTTATGATTGTTAATGTCTATTATAGTAATAGTTGTACCTTTGTAGTTCTTGTAATATGTTGTTATTATGTATGATGATCAATATTTTACTATTGTTAGCATTTTTTCGTGTAGACTTTGTACCATTTTTCTTAATAATGACTATGTTTTCTTCATTATTTTCTTTGTATTTTACTTGTGTTTGATGCACTTGAGCTGAGAGTCTTTTTAAAAAAACCTCTCTTTCTCCACGCAATAGTGGTAAGGTATGCGACCATTATACCCCCCCCCAGACTCTACATAGTAGGATTTCACTAGGTTTATTGTTGTTGTTTATTTGGTCATGTATTATCATATTTTCAGACTTATCATACTATCATGTCATGTTTATCTCCATACTCAGTACATTCTATAATACTGGCCACATACTTTTGCTTATATTGTCTTATAATATAGGTTCTGACAGTCCATCTCATGCCCGATATTAGTATTAGATCCTTTCAGCTTGTTTTTTTCTCGATGAGTCCTCATGGTTCGAGGACATGCCTCTTATGGAATTTTCTTCAGATTTTACTTCTCTTTTAGTTTCATATTTTAGAGTTAACTAGGGACATGTCCTAGAAACTCACCTTTGTTAGTAGAGGCTTTTTGTTATACCCCGTACTTTTGTACCTTGAAAGGTTCTTAAGCTTCTTAGAAGTCACCATGTGAGCCGGATAATCTATAACGCTACCAAAAAACTCTAAGGAAGGGATAATGTGACACCCCAAAGTAGGGAAGATTGGAAATATAGTTATAAGAATCTGGAAGAAGTTGGAGGCCAAGTAATGAGTCGTAGGACTCGAATTACGTACGTAAGCTACCAACTTGAAAATCTTACATTCTTAAGCTACTTGAGTTCATACCAAGCTTACGTATCAAAGATTACATAGGTTCGTAAAGCAAGAAGAGATTATGAACCCATGAGGAGGAAAACAAAGTGACACATGGAAGAAAGAGAGAGTGCCATGTGGCAGTAGCTGGAAGTGCCACATGGCAGCAGCTGAAGCAAGGGGTGGGCCCACCTTCAATGTGGCAGCCCATGGTTGGAGGTGTGTTGCATTGGCCCTATGAGGGCTTGACATGTGTCACCACTTAGAGGATGACACTTGTCACCTCCTAAGGTGGAATATATATATATATATATATATATATATATATATGTTTTATGATCATCCTTATCCAAACAACTCATTCTTATCCAAGGAAATTTCTAGAGAAAAAAAAAAGAAGAGAAACCTTAAGCTATAGAGAAGAGAGCTACGGATTTTGTGAGAAAAAAAAGGTAAGTTCTTCGATTTTTTTCAATGAATTAATTATCTAGGGTATAACAAGAGGTTATAAAGGTGTTAGTAATATAAATTTATGGTTTTTTAATAGCACTAAAAGGATAGCAAACATCCACGAAGTTTCAGCCGCGCTAGGAGAACTTCCAAGGCGAGTTTTGGCAAGTTTTGGAGAGTTTCGGGAAAAGTAAGGTTTTACCTTTCAAAGAGGAGTTTATGATGTTGTTATGAAGTATATAAAATGTCTTAAATGATGCTGGATATGGAAAAATTGTATAAGGATGCTTGACATTAGAAATAAACTAAATTGAAGTTGTTAGAGTTAAATCGAAGTCTAGTAGTGTGTTGTGATTGTGGTGTTGCGGTTGCAGCTGGTTTGATTGTGTGTTGCAGGGTTAGAAAGTGTTCTAAAAGGTATGTGGGTACTACTGGTTGCATCCACACGACCCTCCATTTTGTATGGTTAATGGTTTTACGAAACAAAGATTAAAAAGTCTATTTTGGCATCGTGGTTTTGGGCAAGTTGTGTAGAATTGTTATTTCATCGTATTAGACTGATTTGATTGTCTATAGCTGGTGGTATTTATTGGTAATATGGAAGCTAATATTAGAATTGGTATAGGGCGAGTTATAGGGGAGATGCTGCCCTATTTCCGCTAACTTCGGAGCTAGTAATAAACTAGTCGGGGGAAATGGATAAGGAAATAATTTGTATTGATACTTGGTTGTAGAGTTGGAAATTAGAAAGTAAAAGTTTATTAACATTATTATTTTTTTCATGTGAAATAGGTTCAAAAGAAGACGAGGTGAATGTGGTGAAGGGTAATCCATAAGAGGTATGTGAAGCTACTTTCTTTCTCTTAGCATGTTGTTGGCATAAGTATGTGAGGCTACCCTTCTTTTCTCTTGATATGTCCTTGACTTAGATATGATAATATGATGAGATGTTTATGGTACCAAGTCCTTTGATAGGCCAAGTATGATATATGTATATAAGGATCGGTCCGAACGTTCCTCGGCTCATGTTACTATATAAGGATCGGGCCGAACATTCCTCGGCACATATGTATATGACGACTGCATGAGGGAAAGTAGAAAGTATGTAAATCCATCCTTTCTTTCTTTTGGCATGTCTTAGAATTAAGTAAGGATTAATATGAGCTTTGGGGATAATTCTATTTACAAGTCTCGAGGGTGATTCATGATTTCTGTTCTTAAAGTTGCTCCGATATTTAATGCCCTTGACTTTTATGAGTTACTTTGTATTGTCTTGATTCATGCCTATGATTTCTAAGGCTCTTTTGATATGATCAATAGGGATATTTGAGGAATGATTGATATGACTATCGTCCTGATTTTCAGATGACAATTCGCCTTTATTACTTCATTGAGTCTTTGACAGTGTTTTAAATTGTATATGGTTACTTATTACTCTACTCGTGTACACTGTTAATACTCTTTCACCGAGTTCCATAAAGGATCGGGTATGGCCGAGTCCCATAAAGGGTCGGGTATGATATATGATGATATGATTATTCACCAAGTCCCATGAAGGGTCGGGCATGACCAAGTCCTATGAAAGGCCGGGTATGACCGAGTCCCATTAAGGGCCATACCATTCCCATGAAGGGCCGAGTATGACCGAGTCCCATTAAGGGCCAGGTATGACTGAGTTCCATAAAGGAATAGGTACGATATATGATTATATGAGCATTCACCGAGTCCCTAAAAGGGTCAGCTATATTATATAATATGAGCATGCATGTTTTTATGATTCACAATATACAGGTACAGTGTTTTCTTACATAACGAATTCATCCCCCTGGCTCTCTTTATTTCAGATATGCTTCCAATTATGCTTTGTATACTCAGTACATATGTCGTACTGACCCACCTTTCTCGGGGGGCTGCGTTTCATGCCCGTAGGTACAGATACATAATTTGGGGATCCACCAGCGTAGAAGTCCCACTCAGCAGTTCAGAAGCGCTCTATTGTGCCAGAGCCTAGATTTTAGTACTAACTCTCGATGTATATATTTATTTGTCTACGGGTACGGTGGGGCCCTGTCCCGCCTCATGTTACTATTCTTACTCTTAGAGGTCTGTGGACATGTATGTGGGTTGTATATGTATGTGCATATGGTTGTTCTTATATTTTATGATGGCCTCTTCGGCTCATATCTTATCATTCCTGTGGATACATTATAACTCAATAGGAGACAGGTTCACTTATAGTTAGTAGGGGTATACGTGAGTGTCCAGTTTGGGAACCCATCATGGCCTATGGGATTGGGTCATGACAGAAGTGGTATCAGAGCGGTCCTTCCTTGGAGTATCTATAGACCGTGTGTAGTAGAGTCTTATTAATTGGTGTGTTGCATGCCACATCTATAAATAGGAGGCTATAGGACATTTAGGATGTTACATTTCTTTTATATCTAAGATCGTATGATAGATTCGAGTCATAGGAAAACTCCTTATATTAACCTTGGATGTTAACAGAAGGATGACAACAACGGAAACAAGTGACTGATGATATTGGAAGTCACAAGGCATGCAGGTAAGCACAGGCACAAAAGATATCTGTTGGGTAAGGTATTGAAGTAGAACTGAAATATAAAGTTGTAAATTGAAAGGAAGAGTAGACAGGAAAGTGTAACACGGGAAGTTCTAGTGGACGTACGAGGTAAGTCCATTTTCACACTGTTGATTGTGGGCGCTCGGTGTGGCTGAGATATGATGTGATATGATACATATATATGTATGTTTATACATTTTGGTCCTATGAGGCACTATTGGTATTTTCTGCATGCAGGTTTGAGATAGTAAGAAATACAGAGGAAAGTCTGCCTAAATTTTCCTAGAAATAAAAAGAGAATGAGATACAAGGTTGTAGTATGTCTTGAAAGGTCGTGCCCACAATAATGATGAGATTTGGCTAAACCATGAGTATGGCTAACCTTGAAAAATAAGTTAATTATTGAATTGATGGCAATAAAAACTAGGACGTCGATATTGATATGGTAAATCGAAGTTGGAAAAGACTTGTGACCCTAGGGAGATGATTTAGAGAAGACTGGTAGTTCTGGATAGAACGATATATTAAGGCACTAACAGAATTGATACACAGGGATAAATTATGATGAACCATAATTAAAAGGAGTAACAATATGATTAAGACAAGAGTGCAAGGAAAACAGAATTGTGATGGATATGAAGTATTAATAGGACAGCTTGGGAGATATTAAGGATAAGACTAACTAAGAAGGATAAGTAACCCATAGTAAGAATCGTGAAAAAGGTTAAGAAGTGTTATACTATGGGGTGGAATACGAATAGGATATGATGTGAATATAATGAGGATCGTTATGAAAATAAGTAAAGCCTAGTAAGAAAGTGGCTAGTGATAGGACGTGGTCCGTGTAATAAGAATATAAGGGTAAGTGTGAAACAGAAAAGCGGGCTAGGGAACAAATAAGAAAGACTTATAAAGTTCAGTAAGGAAAGATAAGAATAAAGATTATGCGATAACAGAAATGATAGTGAGGACAAGGAAAGAAAGAGTCACTAAAAGGAGTAAGCAAGAAGAAAGTGAGATGACAGTGTAACAATAGGTCATGACATGTGTAGACAAAGATACGAATGAAAGCGAGATGACAGTGTAATAATAGGTCATGACATGTGTAGCCGAAGATACGAATTCTAAAAGTGACGGAACTACGAAAGACCAAGTTGTAGAAGGATGAGCAATGACATAGAATGGGTGTTAGGGAATGATTGGTATGATACGAATAAAGATGGATGGAAAGAATACATTTTGGAAATGAGAAAAAAGATTATGTGAAAGTAATGTGTTCTGAATAATACAGAGGTAGTGTAAGATCCCTCTTGTGCGGAATAAAAGATAGATATAGACGGGACAAATAATAAGAGAAATCTACGGAAGCACCCAAGATAGATATGATTAAATGAATACAGATACGGAATGAAAAGGGAATGTACAATATGAACTTAAAAGTGCAATACGACTACATAGTTATAAAGTAAGGTCCTGATTGAGGCAAACTTGGTATGTTGTTGAGAAAATTAAAAGCTGGTGTTGGGTACACAGTAAGGGCAAGGGGTATAAGGTATAAAGGGGTGGTGCATGCACACAATGTCGCCTCGACAATAGTGGGATCCTTAAGAGATAAAGATGGTAAACTTAAGGATAAAATGGTGCAATATACATTCATCCCAAAAAACAAAGGATATAGGTTGGGATAAAGCTACTCCTGTAAGAGAACCTGAGACAATTATCGTCGGAATACAAGTATTGCCTAATTGAAATTGGAACGACTAAAGGTACTAATTAACTTTTGATAAAGATAAGTGGAGTGTGTCCTTGGATGAGTTGTTCCATGGGTCACATTACACAAGTACAGATTAATAGATGAGATATTACATTATGTATGGAAAGGTTCTTGTCGCTTCGTGACTTAGTCAAGGTTTCGTACGTATAGAATCAAGTTATAAAGGATAAAGAGAGAGATGGACATAATACGGTACCAAGAGGATTGGTAAAAGATATTGGATGAGTTTTGAGAACAAAGGTATAAGTACCCCTCCCCCCCTTTAAATTAGTAAGCAGGTGAGAAGAATGCAAAGGCAAGATGGAAACAATGAATACTATAATATAGTGGACATGGATGTTAAGCTTCAAGAAGATCCTGTGCTGAAGCAAGTTAGAAGGGCTGAAAGCCAATAATAATGGGATAGAAGTCAGAATGTTATTTAAGGCGGTGTTAAGAAGTTTTTGACAAAACCTTGCACGACATAACATTAGAAGATGGGTGTGTATAAAAAAGGGTACAACTAGGAAAGGGTATCGAATAACTCAAGAGATTGTGTGAAGAATAATGATACCATGCAGGGTCAAAAGCCAAGATGTTGGCTATAGAGTTGGTCGCAAATGATGCTGCGATAGATAAATAACCAAGGAAAAAGGACAGAAAGCCTCCTATGATTGGAAGTGAGAAGACCAAGGAGTGAATAAAAGAAAAGAAAGAAGTACGATAAGATGGGACAAGTGAGTTTCAATGTGAATGAGATAGGTAAAGCAGAATGAACTCGGAGATGAAAAGACTATGTCTACCTCATATAAGTTGTACCGGCAGGGTTATGCAACCTATGAATATGTATGTATTACGTATAGGGCCAAGTGAGTAAGTACGTGGTAAAAGGAATAAGGGTTCAATAAGGACAATACAGTTATAATATTTTGGATACGTTACAGAGAGGTAGAGAAGAGATATTTGTACTTGTTCCCTATATCCAAAGGTATTCTAAAATATTAAAAGGATTGGAAGACAACGGTTATACAGAACTCCTAAAAATCCTCGTAAAACCCTATAAGACGAGTTAACATTTGAGGTCGAATGTTCTAAAGGGGGAAGAATGTTATACCCCGTACTTTTATACCTTGAAAGGTTCTTAAGTTTCTTAGAAGTCACCATGTGAGCCGGATAATCTATAACGCTACCAAACAACTCTAAGAAAGGGAGAATGAGACACCCCATAGTAGGGAAGATTGGAAATATAGTTATAAGAATCTGGAAGAAGTTGGAGGCCAAGTAATGAGTCATAGGACTCGACTTACGTAGTAATCTATCAACTTGAAAATCTTACATTCTTAAGCTACATTAGTTCATGCCAAGCTTACATAGCAAGGATTACATAGATTCATAAAGCAAGAGGAGATTATGAACCCACAAAGAGGAAAAGAAAGTGACATGTGGCAGAAAGAGAGAGTGACACATGGCAGCAATTGGAAGTGCCACGTGGAAGTAGCTGAAGCAAGAAGAGGGCCCCCACCTGCCTCGTGGCAGCCTATGGTTGGAGGTGTGGTGCATTAGCCCTATGCGGGCTTGACACGTGTCACCACTTAGGGGAAGACATATGTCACTCCCTAAGGTGGCCTATATATATATGTTTTATGATCATCCATATCCAAAAAACTCATTCTTATCCAAGGAAATTTCTAGAGAAAAAAAAAAGAGAAACCTTAAGCTAGAGAGAAGAGAGCTATGGATTTTGAGAGAAACAAAAGGTAAGTTCTCTGATTTTGTTCCGTAAATTAATTATTTAGGGTATAATACAAGGGTATGAAGGTTTTATTAATGTAAATTTATGGTTTGTATCAGCACTAAAAGGATATAAAACAGCCACAAAGTTTCAGCCGCGCTAGGAGAACTTCCAAGGCGAGTTTTGGCAAGTTTTGGAGAGTTTCGGGCAAGGTAAGGTTTTATCTTTCAAAGAGGAGTCTATGATGTTTTTATGAAGTATATTACATGTCATAAATGAGGCTGGAGGTGTAAAAATTGTATAAGGATGCTTGATGTTAGAAACAAACTAAATTAAAGTCGTTAGAGTTAAATCGAAGTCGAGTAGTGTGTTGTTATTGTGGTGCTGCGGTTGCAGCTGGTTTGATTGTGAGTTGCAGGGATGGAAAGTGTTCTAAAAGGGGTGTGGGTACTACTGGTTGCAGCCACATGACCCTCCATTTCATATGGTTAAAGGTTTTACGAAACAAAGATTAAAAAGTCTATTTTGGCATTATGGTTTTTGGCGGGTTGTGTAGAATTGTTATTTCATCATATTGGACTGATTTGGTTGTCTATAGCTGCTGGTAGTTATTGGTAATATAGATTCTAAGATTATAATTGGGATAGGGCGAGTTACAGGGAAGATGCTACCCGATTTCCGTCAACTTCGGAACTAGTAATAAAGTAGTCGGGGGAAATGGATAAAGAAATGATTCCTATGGATACTTGGTTGTAGAGTTGAAAATTGGAAAGTGAAAGGTTATTAATCTTAGTATTACTTTCATGTTAAATAGGTTCAAAATACGACGAGGTGAATGTGGTGAAGGGTAATCCATAAGAGGTATGTGAAGCTACCTTCTTTCTCTTGGCATGTTGTTGGCATAAGTATGTGAGGCTACCCTTATTTTCTCTTGATATGTCCTTGACTTAGATATGATGTTATGATGAGATATTTATGGTACCAAGTCCTTTGATAGGCCAAGTATGATATATGTATATAAGGATTGGACCGAACAATCCTCGACATATGTTACTATATAAGGATCGGGCCAAACGTTCCTCGATACATATGTATATGAAGACTGCATGAGGGAAAGTAGAGAGTATGTAAAGACGTCTCTTCTTTCTTTTGGCATGTCTTCGAATTAAGTAAGGATTAATATGATCTTTGGGGGTAATTCTATTCACAAGTCTCGAGGGTGATTCATGATTTCTGTTCTTAAAGATGCTCCGATAGTTAATGTCCTTGACTTTTATGAGTTACTTTGTATCGTCTTGATTCATGCCTATGATTTCTAAGGCTCTTTTGATATGATCAATAGTGATATTTTAGGAATGATTGATATGACTATAGTCCTAATTTTCAAATGACAATTCGCCTTTATTACTTCATTGAGTCTTTGACAGTGTTTTAAATTACATATGATTACTCATTACTCTACTCGTGCATATTGTTAATACATCTTTCATTGAGTTCCATAAAGGGTCGGGTATGACCGAGTTCCATAAAAGGACGGGTATGATACATGATGATATGAATATTCACCGAGTCCCATGAAGGGCCAAGTATGATCGAGTCCCATGAAGGGCCGGGTATGATCGAGTCCCATTAAGGGCCGGGTATGACCGAGTCTCATAAAGGGCCAGGTACGATATATATTTATATGAGCATTCACCGAGTCCCTGAAAGGGAAGGCTATATTGTATAATATGAGCATGCATGTTTTTATGATTCACAATGTACAGGTACAGTGTTTTCTTACATAACGAATTCATCCCTCTGGCTCTCTTTATTTCAGATATGCTTCTAGTTATGCTTTGTATACTTAGTACATATGTCGTACTGACCCACCTTTCTCGGGGGGCTGCATTTCATGCCCGTAGGTACAGATACATAATTTGGGGATCCACCAGCGTAGGAGTCCCACTCAGCAGTTCAGAAGCGCTCCATTGTGCCGGAGCCTAGATTTTAGTACTAACTCTCAATGTATATGTTTATTTGTCTACGGGTACGGTGGGGGCCCTGTCCCGCCTTATATTATTTTTCTTACTCTTAGAGGTCTGTGGACATGTATGTGAGTTGTATATCTATGTGCGTACGGTTGTTCCTATATTTTGTGATGGCCTCATCGGATCATATGTTATCATGTCTATCGATACATTATAACTCAAACAGGGGACAGGTTCACTTATAGTTAGCAGGGGTATACGTGAGTGTCTAGTTCGGGCACCTGTCACGGCCTACGGGGTTGGGTCGTGACACTTTTAGACTAAAGAGTTAGATTCCACATATGTGTATTCAAATATTGTCTTTGCTATATGAGAATCTTATTAGAGTATTCATAATTTTCTTTTGCTTTCATGTTATTTCAATTATGTATGTTATCTTTATGACATGTGATTAACTTAGAGAGACTCTAAGTACCATGTCATGTCTAGGGGGTAGTCTTGGGTCGTGACATCTTCAAATCACAAGATTTCTTTAAAATTTCGATGATGGAGTTATTGTTGACACTTTTTTATATATTAACTTAAAATCAAGGAATATATTAACAAATGTTTTTCACACTTCAATTTAGAAAAGATAAGAAATAAAAGTATTTTTTTTATTTTATTAGTATTTTTATTAATATGTGAATGAAAACTAATGATGAGGTTACTATGATCTTTTATATGTGATCTATATTATAAGTTTAAAAAGTATAAAGAGTAATTCTATTTTAAGTGATAAAAGGAGATTAAGAAAAAAAATGTTTTCCACTTGATTTTATGTTCCTTCCATCTCATATTAGTTGTCCACTTTCTCCTTTACACGCCTCTTAAAAAAATCATAAATAAGAAGTGTAATTTAAATAATTTACCCCTTAAGAAACTTGTTTAAAAATTTACAAACTTATTTGCATTTTAAAAATTTTTTAAAAAAAAGAATTAATTTTATGGATAAAATGAGAAAAAAAATATTAATTCTATCTTGATTTTGTAAATTGACAAATAATTTAGAAAACTATTTATAATAAGGTGGACAACTAATATGGAGCGGAGGAAGGATTAGATAAAGAAATTTTAAAATGAAGAAAAAAGTTCTTTGAAAATAATATTTTATTAAATAAATAATGTGTTTAAAAAGAAAAGAAATAATATGTTTATTAGAAAAAGGATATTTTTTACTCAAAAGTAACCATAAAGGCATTCTTGAGCCAAATTAGTAATGGCATGAATATTTTTGAATCAAACAATTAAAAGAGCGTTTTTTTTTTCAATTTTACATAATTTAAGAATATTTTTGTTTTACCATTTTTTTTTATTATTTTTTTTTGGCGGGGGAGAGGGTGAGGGTTGGGGCAGTGGGTGGTGGAAAGTATTAGAATTTTGGTTGAGTTTTGTCCAAATGCAAAATGAGGAAATATTTTTGGTGCATATAGAACAAACTTATTTTCTTGTTTAGACAATTTACTAGTAGCTATTGATTAAAGTGTCTTAAAAATCAACTATAACAAGAGCTTAAATAAAGTTAAAATGCATACAAAAAACAATATAATGAATATGACTATTGATTTGGTATCTAAGTTTTGTTTTAAAGTTCGTATATATAAATATAATTTATTTGAGCCAAAAATATCGATCATATAATATTTTTCTTAGCTTGAATAGTTATAAAATTTAAATTTTTGTGATGTGGGACAATCAAAATCACTAAATAACACAAATATCTAACACAAAGTATTAATGTATAAAATAAAGGGATAGTATACAAGTATCCCCTCAACTATAACTGAAATCGCTACGACACACATTAACTATACATGGGTCTTATTACCCCGCCTGAATTATTTTAAAGTGTAATAAACACACCCTAAAATCTATATAATCACTCACATGAAGGGAGTTGTTTTACACTCGCCTCCACGTCAGCGCCACGTCAGATTTTTAAAAAAATGTCAGATCTAAAAAAAAATCGTCAGATCTAAAAAAAAAATTGAAAAATTATTTTAAAAAAAGGAATTTAATTTAAAATCGTGCTCACCATATATTGCCTAAACTAAATCTCTAATATGCATTTTTTTTGAATTACATGTTAAGTGTTTGAGTAAAAAAAAGAAAGAAAAAAAATTCTTCCGATATTATATAAATTGATGAAATGTCTGTAAAAAGATCACCGGCAATTTAAGTATGTTGTGAAAAAATATTTATATTTCTAAATTTGATAAAATTGGGATCTATTTCATAATGAAAAAAAAAATTAATTAAAAAGATATCAACTTAAGTTTTAATGTTAACTATTTATGTGTATTAATTAATAATGAAAATGTTCAATTGAAAATGGATATGTGTCTAAATTAACCAAATTTAGAGCCCGTTTGGATTGGCTTTAAGTTGGTCAAAATCAACTTAAAGCCCCTTTTCAACTTTTGGACGTGTTTGTCTAATGCTAACTTTAAGTCAGAAAGTTCTTAAAGTCAGTCAAAAATGAAAAGTTAGGATTCCTAACTTTTTTTTTCTAAGTGCTTAAAGTCATTTTCTTTGACCATGGAAATTACTTTATATCCCTTATATTTTAATTAAATTCCCAAACTACCCTTTTTATTCTTTTAACCCTAAAATTCACATAATTTTCTTCATTTAAGCACTTTTATCCAAACACTCAACTGCTTATTTATAAAAATAACTTTCAGCACTTTAAAGTTCTAAAAACACTTCATACATAAAAGTTACTTTTTTTAAGCCTATCCAAGCGGGCTCTTATACTTCTTTTTAGTCTCTCACATGTCTCGAAGAGAGTGAACATACTTTTTGTGCCACCTCAGCATTGAAGGGTGTGTTTATTACACTTTAAAATAATTCAGGAGGTTAATGGGACCTATGTATAGTTAAGATGTGTCCAAACAATTTCGGTTATAGTTGAGGGAGGTACTTGTGTATTATCCCTATAATAAAACAGTGAAATGAAATTGGACAGACAAAGTAAAAAAAATATTTAAAGATTACCTTAATAAGTAAAACTGAGGATCAAAAGTTACAATCCTATTAAAATGAAGAAGAAGAGGGATGTGCATTTGTGTGTATATATAATGAGTTAACTTTCACCATTAGTCATTATACATCATATTATTTAAATATAATAATATCTAATTTCTAAAAGTAACAAAATTTTACGGGAGTCACCATAAATTATACTGAACAGTGACGATTTTCTAAGATAAAATTGCCATTAAAAAATTTATATTGTGGGGCTTAAAACAAAGGTCACAAAATGATTTGGTGGAAATTTTGAAAACTTTCATAAATAAACCGTCATAAGTCGAGCATTTTCTTGTAGTATAGGAGCCAAACCTATTATAGATAGACTCTTTAGGAAGTTCAAGAAGAAGTAGTTGTATAGATCATCCAACTAAGATTACTATACTAGCTAATTAAGCCTTCTAAATCACACAAATCCTGCTTAATTAGGAGCCAAACCTAGAACTAATAGACTCCTTATAATAATGTATAATGAGTAGATATATATGTAGGGAATCCTACTAAGGTTACTAGGCCTTCCAAAACATACAACTCTTTGCTCAATTTGGAGCCAAACTTATATATTATAAATAGGTAGACTTCTTATAAAGTTAATAAATAGATGTTTAATTAGAGCTTCCAACTAAGTATACTAGGCCTTCCAAATTACATAACTCCTCTTCGTAGTCATCACATAAGCTTACGCTAGCTTAAAGTTCATGTCCAATAAAAGACAACTTTTATTGGAAAGTAAAAGTACATAATTTAACAATCTATGAACTTCAATAGTCTATTGTGTTTTTTTGTTTATTCTACATATGACTCGAAACTTCAATTTATCAATTGAGACTGAAGGTGTTTAATTATATATATCAGTTGAAAAAGTCACCTCGCTTTATATTCATTATTTATATACAATTAAAAGGAAGAAAATCTAGCTTAGGATTATATCAAATGGCGGCATAGAATTAAGTCATGTATTAGTTTTAGAACAAATTGGTTAAATTAGGTAATAATTAACTAACTTTTAAATTTTTACAGCTTTTTTTAAAAAAAATTAAATTTTGATAGTCATTTAAAATTTGAAATTAAATATGTTTAACTATGAACATGATATTTTGTAGTTCTTAAAAACTTATTGTAATTTAAACCAGCAGATAAGTTTAATTAAATTAATGTTGTAATCACTTAAAATTTATTAAATAAAAATTTATAAAATAATTTTATTAAATTAAATTCATGAATATATTTTCCCAAATAAATATTATGAATTAATATAATTGGGTTGATTATTTAAGTTCAATAAATATGGATTTATTAAAAGTCCAAATTCATTGATTTGGGCTACAAATGGTAAGCCTACTTTGTTAAGCCCAATACATATCATCCTAGAGGCCTATTTTTTGTGTCACATGTCAAGTGACGTGTCATGCCAAGTCAAACAAATAAGTCAATAGGATCATGTCATATGTCAAAATAACAAGCCCACTTCGCTAAAACCCAATATGTCATGTCACTTAAATTTGATTGGTCGAAGGGAAGTCTATTCTTATCCCAACTCTTCTATTCCACAACTATAAATAGGGGTCCTCATAATTCACAAAAAAAAATTAGAATTCTAACAAGAAGCCAGAGAGAGTTCGTGGATCAAACGCCACAGATTTTTCTACAAACTACAAGTCCAAGAATTCAAGTTCAAGTTCATCAAGCTCAAGATCAACACCACAAGATTCAAGATCAAGTCCAAAAGCCTTTGAATTCAAGTACAAGTCAAGATCAAGATCAAGTGCATCAAATTCAAGTCCATATCAAGTTTATTAAATCCACAAATAAAGATTAAGACCACCAGATTCAAGATCAAACTCAAAAGCCCTTGAATTGAAGTACAAATCAAGATAAAATCTGTCCAGTTCAACAATATTCACGATCAATCTCAAGAGCCCTTGAATTTATATTTGAAAAGATGAATCAAAGGATTCATAGAGATTGTAACACTCATAATCGAAAATCAAATACTATAATTTTTGTGATGTTTTTTGTTCTTGCATGTTATTTTCTCGATGCGAATTTTATTGTCAATAAATCTGGCACGCCCAGTGGAATCAGATCTGGGCTTCATATCTTCTCTCATAAATCAAATATGCAAATTTGAAGCCAAAAAATCGGAAAGGTAGAAGAATGAGTACTTCAAGCCTCGTCTTTGAGCTCCGTCAAGTCTACACTCCAACAAGATATAAAGTGTGGGGCATTTGTAGACATTGAAATTTTGTAGGACTCTACAAGATGGGTCCTATTTCAATTAGGATTTTTTGGAGGCTACTCCACCCTAAACCCTAATTCATGCATATATAAAGGGTATTATATTTTCTTGAAAAGACATCTCAAAAATTTTACAAATACATGGAATATTCATAAATGGACTAAAATATGTCAATTTTTAAAGCATCAAATAATATCAAAATAACTTCTAAGAATATCAACTCCCGATCAATTTCCTCCAAGATTGTTGACTCCAAGTTCTTTGCTGATGTAGAAGGAATCTTTGGTGTTAATTTTGGAAGTTTTGGAGCTGTTATGAGGAGCAAGGACACTATGCTGGGACAACAAACACTTCAAGTGTCGTCCATCTCAACTCCTATTTTTGGGTCTTCAACTCCAAAATGGTAAAATTCCTCAACAAATGTTTCAGATGGAAGCAGCTGTGTTGCTGAAAAGATCAAGAAATATTTAGCTCTACTCGAGCTCTCTGGTTCCAAAAACTCTACCAGAAAGGAGAATCATGATTCAACCGGTAGATCGTCTCCATCTACATCACGTAATGTGAGTCCGTTAAAGATCAACTTACGCGACAATCCATGTTACTCTCCTACATCCCAATAATTATGCAAGCAATGGTAACTGACGCTTCATCCATAGAGGAACAACTTGCAAATCTGGCGAAGTTCGTTGAAGGATTGACAAAGCATGTATACCACCAAGATTCTCAAATTGATAAGTTGATAGATAGGATGGGCGGTCTCTTAGATGGAGAAGGTAGTCATGCACCTAGAAAGGTTATAGAATTTCAAGAGATCTAAAATCTTGTGAAATAAGTATCGCATGTCAAGGAGATGTCAGTTTCTTATGAAGGGATGATTCCGCTAGATCGTTTGAAGGATTTCATCGAAGGGACCATCACAAATAATTGTGAAACCTCCACCAACTCTTTCCATATGTATGCCAAACCGTACACTGCAAGGATTGACAGCTTCAACATGCCTGCAGGTTATCAACCTCCTAAATTTCAGAAGTTTAAGGGAAAAGAAAATCCAAAGCAACATGTTGCATACTTTGTGGAGACATGAAAAATGTTGGGACCTATGGAGACTATCTTGTGAAGCATTTCGTCCGCTCTTTGAAAGAAAATGCCTTTGATTGGTACAATAATCTTTAGCTCAATTCTATTGATAGTTGGGAGCAAATAAAGCACAAGATTTTTAATTGATTTTATAGCACAAGGCGTACGGTAAGTATGGTAGAACTCACGAATAGATTTCAAAGAAAGGATGAACCAGTTATTGACTTCATAAATCGCTGGAGAAACTTAGCGAAGCTTCTTTCATAGAAATGTGTATCCAAGGAATGCAGTGGATATTGAGTTGAGCATGTTTTTTGCTGGGAAAGATGTGATGTTTGTCTATGATCATCACAAAGGAAAGGGCAAGCAAGAACACAAACGATGGAGCAAATTTGTGCCTAGAAATAAAAACAAAGAAACCATGAATACCAATATGTCTCATCTAAAGTTTACCACTAAGGAAAACAAGAAGCAAAGTGTGAAGATGACGTTTCAACAGTGTCCAACTCGAAAGTTGACCTTAAGGGAGATGCAAGAAAGGGAATACCCCTTTCTGGATTCGGATGTTTCCAAAATCTTTGATGAGTTGCTTAAGCTAAAGCTCATTAAGTTTCCATAGATGAAGCGACCAGATGAAGTTGGGAAAACTAATGACACAAACTATTGCAAGTATCAAAGACTTATAAGTCATCCTCTTTAGAAATTTTTGTCTTCAAGGATAAAGTTATGCGACTAGCTAATGAAACTATCACGACCCAACCCCCTAGGCCGCGACTAGGGTCCAACCTGGACCCCCCCATATACCTAACTATCAGCTGTGGTTAAATTGAACTATAAATAAAAGAATATCATATAACAGAGCCCCATTGGGCGATAATATTTTCGTAAACCGGTAGCCCTTTTCGTTTGTGTCGTAATATGAAAGGGCATGCGAGCCGACAAGGCTGTCATAGCATAATAACATATACCATACATCATGTAGACCCAACTGAATCAAACTGATATACACAACCCATATATACATGTCTGTAGACCTCTAAAAATATTAACGATAACATATGGCAGGACAGGGCCCCTGCCGTACCCCTGAATAGATAGAACAATTTTATACATTAATGGTCAGTATCAAAAACTAGGCTCCAATACAATGGAGTCTCCTCCAGCTGAGATGAGCGGAATCTTAAGCTGACGGACTCCTAAAACCTATACCTATACCTGCGGGCATGAAACGCAACCCCCTGAAAAAGGGGGTCAGTATGATATATGTACTGAGTATGTAAAACATAACATAATATAACTAGAAGCATATCTGAGATAGAGGAATAGGGGATAAGATATCAAATCAGAAACCTGTACCTGTACTTTGTGAATTACAAAAGCATGCATGTTCGAATCATATCATATAGCCGTCCCTTTCGGGGGTCCGATGAATTACCTCTGTAAAACAATCATGGCACCAGTGCCATCACCACCTTATTACAACACATCATCATACATATACATACGTACCCGACCCTCTAGTGAGGGGCTCGATGGATAATGCAGTGAATTATGCATGATAACATACCCGTCCTAGGACTCGGTGAAAGAAGGGTTAAAATATACACGAGTAGAGCAGTGAGTAACTATATGCAATTTAAATCATTATTAGAGACTCGACAAAATAAGAAAGTTAAGCTTTTGTTTGAGGACCCGAGTAACGGTGTAGTCATCTCGAGTATCCTCTAAATGCCATTATGGGCTACCTTAAAAGTAATCTCGGGGACCTAGACATGTATTAACATAGGGCCAAATCATTTATGGAATCAAAAACACTTAATCTTGTATAGTCTTTAAGACTTGGAGCCTATACATTTGGTACCTCTTTAACATATAGAAGTTTCCAGGGAAATAGTTCAACTACTATCGGAGTTCGATATTCAAAAGTAAATAGGAGATGTTAAGAATGGAGTTACTCCGGAGCTCACATCATATTTAACTTACAACTAAGACATGCCAGAAAAGAAAGAGAGTAAACTCTATATAGTCTGTACTTTCCTTCAGGTGGCCATTATATACATATCTCGTACCCGGCCTATCCTGGGGCTCAGTGAATAACTATGGCATCATAATCTCATTTTCATACCAAGTACATATCAAGATAAAGGAAAGATAGTTTCCCATACACTACTCGTTAACACGTAGAAGCCTTAACAGGCAATGCTCAATTCTTGTAGGGGTGTCAACACCTAACTATAGTTAGGGATTATGAGGCATACCTGGAGTTCTGGGAATGGAATTATCCCCACATTCAACATACAATTCACTTAAGTCTAAAACTTTCTAATAGGAAAGAAAGATAGCTATACGTACTTATACTAAAACATGCCAAGAGAAAGCTTTACATACCTCGTATGAGTCACTCTTTGTCATGTTCGCCTCATCGTCCTTTGAACCTATTCAACATGGAAGTAATAAGAATATCAACCACTCTTGACTTTCCAGCACCTTCAGTTGCACCTTAGTATTCATGGAATCTATTTCCTTGTTCGTTTCCTCGACTAGTTCTTTAATTAGCTAAGGTATTAACGAAAATTGGGCAGCATCTCTCCTATAATATGCCCTATCCGAATTTCCAATCACACCCCTAATAACTACATCCGGTTACAACAACAACCTTCAACATATATACAAGCAATTCACACCAGTATTACACAATACAAACCCCAAACAACTCACTCAAAACTATCAAAACGTGAATTCTAGACAGCTTACTATCTTGCATTGTCGCTTTATTTCGAAGGGGTAATTGAGGTAAACAGGCTTTATGTACTCCATGAAAGTTATAGACATGTGTCTTAGTGTCTTATAAAATTTAAAATCACCCCTACATCAATTCTGTACAAAAAGATATGCCCAAAATACCAACAAAAGTTTGTGTAAGATGTCCAAAACCAAAATCTGGGCAGTACCTCCTCTATACTTCATCACCCTTTTTCGAGTAGATAAAAGCAAAAATTGATTTTAAAGGCTAAATTAAAGTTATAGAACTATGAAATATATTTCCAAAACATATTGAATCACTCAAAATGAATCATTACACAAGAAGTTATACTAATATTACTAACAATAGTCCCATTCAAAAACTGGTTTGTTAACTAGCTCTTAATGTTTTCTCTCTTTATTCTTTCACCCTCTTCTAGGTGTAAAGCTGAAGAATTAATTTCGTAGACATTGTAAGATACATATATACATCTCTATGTGGTTGAAGAATACCGTAGACAATTAATTAACGGAGAATAATTTAAGAAGTTACCTTTAATTCTTAAAAAACCCATGGCTGCCTTGTTCTTTGTTCCTCACATTTTTCCTCTTCTTTTGTTTGCTGGATTTTTAGCTCCAAATAGAATAAGAATGACTTAGAATTCATCCAAATACACATATATATACCTCTTTATAAGGTGCCATGTGCCAGCCCCCTAGGGTGATACGTGGCAGCCTCCTAGGGTGCCACCTCAACCCCTGTGGCCAATCACATACTGCTATGTAGCAGCGGGGTCCACCTCAAGTAGGTAAGTCACCTGCTTGCTTTTCACCTGCTTGCTTCACTTTTGTAAGTTCGGAAACTAGTTTTTCTCCCTTTCATAGGGTCGTCATCTGGTCTCATTTCAAGAGACTATGTAATCCGTACTTCGCAAGCTTGGTATATCCTCAAGTAGCTTAAGTGTATAAGACTTCTAAATTAGTATCTTACGTAGGTAAATCAAGTCTTACAATTCCCTACTCTTGACGAGTATAGAATAGGTGCGTTAGCCTAGTATAGTCCTTCTTTTTTTCCAAACTTTAACTGGCACTCCATCCTTATTTGTCTTGCTTAAATCCTTTTTACAATACCCTCAACATAACTTATAGTACTCTGGGTACATAATCTCATATTTTTTCTCCGCCGCTAGTTCAGATTCTTCCATCTCGCGCGATCACACCCGCACTATCGCACTAAATTCCACCAGAATTTAGAAGTTAAGCGTGCTTGGGCGAGAGTAATACTGGGATGGGTGACCTCCTTGGGAATTCCTCATGTCGCATTTCATGGTAATCCTTGCAATAATATGCGGGGCACTCAACTTAGCTCCAGATTTAGCTCAGCGTTGTCTCGCGAGTCTTTATGTTTTGCCTTGTCCTTTTCTCTGTTATCTTGCAATCAGTATCGGGGTAGACCTTTAGTTCTACTATGACCCTGTCCCCCCCTTTTTTTTGTTGGTCACTTTTATTTAACTTCTCCTATTGTATTCACCCCTTTTTGTAATCACCCATTCATTAGGGTGGGCTACTGAGTAGCGCTAAAGTTCGTTGATATAGTGACCTTTAGAGTTGCTTTGAGTTTTGGTCTATTATTAGCTGGCATAGTTTTAAAGGAGTTTGACATATAAGCTTGCCTATCCTATAGCAACCAGCTAGTCCTGTCCGTCTTATTCAAACTATTTCACAATTTTCCTTACCCCCACTTGTAATCTTCTTGACACATTTTCGTGTCATTCTTTACCTTTACAAGGATATGAAAAATGCAAGAAATACCTTGTCTCTGCACTTTTTTCTATTTCCTTTTTCTTTGGTTATTTATCTATCGCAACATCATTTGCGACTAACTATGTAGCCAACATTTTGGCTTTTGGTCTAGCATGCTATCATTATCCTTCGTAATGTCTCTTGAGTTATTCGATATCTTTTCATGGTTACACTCTTGTATTTTTACACGCAGCCACCTTCTAGTGTTATGTTGTTCAGGGTCTCGTCACAAACTTCTTAACGCTGCCTTATGTAGCATTCTGGCTTCCATCCAATTATTAGTGGCTCCCGGACCTTTCTAACTTGGTTCGGCAAGATATTTTATTGAAGTTTAGACGTCCATCTCAAATATATTGCCATATCAATTGCCTCCTCCTACTTTTGCCATTTTCTCATTAACTTCCCCCTTTAGAGGGTACTCGTACTTTCATCTGCTTGTACCTTGCTCTATGTCTCTATATCCAGTCTCAATTTCGTCCAATCTCTTTCTCTAATCTACTTGGTACTGCATCAGGTCCCCATCTTCCTGTATATTTTACAACCTGGTTATCCGCATACGGAATCTTGGCTAAATTATGAAACAACAAGAACCTTTTCATACATAGTGTGACACCTCATTTATTACTCTATACTTGAGTAATGGGACCCATGGGACTACTCGTCTGAGGCCACATTCTACTTATCTTCATCAAAAATTAATTAGTACTTGAAGTCATTCCGATTTTAATTAGGCAGTACTAGTATTTCGACGATAACTATTCCATTTTTTCTTGAAGTAGTGGCTTTGTCCCAACCTATATCCTTTGTTTCTTGGGATGAACGTAAGTTGCACTATTTATTCCTTAAGTCTGCCGTCTTTATCTTTTAAGGGTTCCACTATTTTTGGGGCGACGTTGTGTGCACGCATTATTCCTCTATATCTTAAGCTCCATACCAATACTGCATACTCAACGCAGGCCTTTAACTTAGTTAGCATCTACTAAGGGCGCTTATTAGCGGTCTCACTTTATCCCTGTATACTTGTATCACACTATTCAATTCATACTTACATATCCCCCTTTTATTTCGTACACATTTTCAGTTCCTGACATCTCTTTGAGGTGCGTCTATTAGAAGTTCCTTCCCTAATTAGTCAATGGAGAACTATAAACTGTTATCGTAAACGATTTTCCAACTATTGTTGGAAGAAACCAGAACCTCTTAAACATCGCAGTACTTTTTTTAATACTTGACCTACCTGGTCTCATTCCAAATTTATCCTCTAGTTATGAACAACTTATCTAATTTACAATTAGGAGTTGGGGGCTTGGTACTTTGAAAATGAGTGAAGCTCAATTACTAGACATCTTCCCTTTCAACCTGAGCTTTTCTTTTTTTTACAGTATAACTATGGCTAGAGATACTGTGGTCTGAATTGTACTGCTCAGACAGACTTTTGTTTCTCCGACATAAACTTCCCCAAGTAAAAAGGGTATCCCTTATTGATGACATGAAGATTACCTCTTACAGCTTTAATTTGGCATAATATGGGTACTCGATATCAATTTCCAAAACATGTTATAAAGCTATATTTTATTCTCTTTTTTTGTTTTGGGAAAATTTTAGCAGAATTTCCTCTACACTCCTTACTATCCCAAAACCTGCACGCAGAAAATACCAACAATGCCTCACAGGGCCAACACATATATATATTCATATCATATCACAGCCACACAGGGCTTTCAATATCACCTCATATCGCAGCCACACAGGGCTTTCAATATCAATAATAGTATAAAAATAATGGACTTACCTCGTATGTCCAACTCCGAACTGCATCTGTTTCACTTCCTGTCTACTTTTCCTTTCCAGGTTTCAACTTTACATTTCAATATTACTTCAATACCTTACCCGTCGGATCTCTTCCGTGACTTTACTTTACTTACATGCATGCTTTGTAATGTCCCATGTCGTCAATTACTTCCTTCGGTTGATGTCGTCCTTCTACTAAAGTCCAGGGTTAGTACAAAGAATTTTCCTATGACTCATATCTATAGCACATCTTAGATGCGAAAGAAAGGTAACATCCTAAATGTCCTGTAGCTTCCTGTTTATAGATGTGGCATGCAACACATCGATAATCAAAATTCTACTAGACACGATCTGCAGACACTCCAAGGTCGAACTGCTTTGATACCACTTCTGTTACGACCCAACCCCGTAGGCTGCGACTGGGGTCCGACCTGGACCCCCCATATACCTAACTATCAGTTGTGGTCAAATTAAACTGTAAATAAAACAATATCATGTAATAGAGCCCCATTGGGTGATAATATTCTTATAAACCTGTAGCCTTTTTGTTTGTGTCGTAATATGAAAGGGCATGCGAGACAACAAGGTTGTCATAGCATAATAACATATACCATACATCATGTAGACCCAGTTGAATCAAACTGATATACACAACCCACATATACAAATCTGCAGACCTCTAAACATATTAATAACAACATATGGCGGGACAGGGCCCCTACCATACCCCTGAATAGACAGAACACTTTTATACATTAATGGTCAATATCAAAAACTAGGCTCTAATACAATGGAGCCACCTCCAGCTGAGCTGAGCAGAATCCTAAGTTGACAGACTTCCAAAACCTGTACCTATACCTGCGAGCATGAAATGCAGCCCCCACAAAGAAAGGGGGTCAGTACGATATATGTACTGAGCATGTAAAACATAACATAATACAACTGGAAGCATATTTGAGATAGAGGAACAGGGGATAAGATATCAAATCGGAAACCTGTACCTATACTTTGTGAATTACAAAAGCATGCATGTTCGAATCATATCATATAGCCGTCCCTTTCGGGGGTCTAGTGAATCACCTCTATAAAACCAGCATGGCACTAGTGCCATCACCACCTTATTACAACACATAATCAAACATATACATACGTACCCGATCCTCTAGTGAGGGGCTCGGTGGACAATATAGTAAATTATACATGATAACGTACCCGACCTAGGACTCGGTGAAAAAAGGGTTACAGTATACATGAGTAGAGCAGTGAGTAACTATATGCAATTTAAATCATTATCAGAGACTCGACAAAATAAAAAAATTAAGCTTTTGTTTGAGGACCTGAGTAACGGTGTAGTCATCTCGAGTGTCCTCTAAATGCCATTATGGGCTGCCTTAAATGTAATCTCGGGGACCTAGACATGTATTAAGATAGGGACAAAACATTTATGTAATCAAAAACACTTAGTCTTGTATAGTCTTTAAGACTTGGAGCCTGTACATTTGGTACCTCTTTAACATATAGAAGTTTCCAGGGAAATAGTTTAACTACTATCGGAGTTCGATATTCAAAAGTAAATAGGAGATGTTAAGAATGGAGTTACTCCGGAGCTCACATTTAACTTACAACTAAGACATGCCAGAAAAGAAAGAGAGTAAACTTTATATAGTCTGTACTTTCCTTTAGGTGGTCATTATATACATATCTCGTACCAGGCCCATCAAGGGGCTCGGTGAACAACTATGGCATCATAATCTTATTTTCATACCAAGTACATATCAAGAGAAAGGAAAGATAGTTTCCCATACACTACTCTTTAACACGTAGAAGCCTTAACAGGCAATGCTAAATTCTTGTAGGGGTGTCAACACCTAACTGTAGTTAGGGATTATGAGGCATACCTAGAGTTCTAGGAATAGAATTATTCCCATATTCCATATACAACTCACTTAAGTCTAAAACTTTCCAAAAGGAAAGAAAGATAGTTGTACGTACTTATACTAAAACATGCCAAGAGAAAGCTTTACATACCTCGTACGAGTCACTTTTTGTCACGTTCTCCTCGTCGTCCTTTGAACCTATTCAACATGGAAGTAATACGAATATCAACCACTCTTGACTTTTCATCACCTTTAGTTGCACCTTAGTATTCATGGAATCTATTTCCTTGTTCGTTCCCTCGACTAGTTCTTTAATTAGCTAAGGTGTTAACGAAAATTGAGCAGCATCTCCCCTATAATATGCCCTATCTGAATTTTCAAGCCACCCCTAATAACTACAGACAACCAACAACAACAACCTGCAATATATATACAAGCAATTCACACCAACATTACACAATACAAACCCCAAACAACGAACTCAAAACTATCAAAACGTGAATTCTGGACAGCTTATTGTCTTGCATTGTCGCTTTGTTTTGAAGGGGTAATTGAGGGAAATAGGTTTTATGTCCTTCATGAAAGTTATAGAAATGTGCCTTAGGATCGTATACAATTTAAAATCACCCCTAAATCAATTATGTACAAAAATATATGTCCAAAATATCAACAGCAGTCCGTGTAAGATGTCCAAAACCAAAATCTGGGCAGTACCTCCTCTATACTTCATCACCCTCTTTCGAGCAGATAAAAGCAAAGATGAATTTTAAAGTCTACATAAAAGTTATAGACCTATGAAATATCTTTACAAAACATATTGAATCACTCGAAACGAAGCTGTACAAAAGAAGTTATACTAATATTACTAACAACAGTCTCATTCAAAAATGGGTTTGTTAACTAGCTCTTAACGTTTTCTCTCTTTGTTCTTTCACCCTCTTCTAGGTGTAAAGCTGAAGAATTAATTCCGTAGACATCGTAAGATACATATATACATCTCCATATGGTTGATGAACACCATAGATAATTAATTCACGGAGAACAATTTAAGAACTTACCTTTAATTCTTAAAACAACCATGGCTGCCTTGCTCTATGTTCCTCACATTTTTCCTCTTCTTTTGTTTGCTGGAGTTTCAGCTCCAAATAGAATAAGAATGACTTAGTGGTTGTTATATCGAAAAAAGACTATTTAAAATTAATTTCAACTTTTAGAGAAAAAATCAATTTTAAGAGGAGTCGCCACTTAATTTTTTAATAAAATTAAGAAAACTTAATTTAAAAGACTCTAACAGATTTAAGTCTTAAAAATTTAGAGAAAAAGATACGAGGTTCATATTACTATTTTAAGAAGGTTTTAGCACTTAAAATTGCCGATAACATGCGGTTGTCCAACGATTTGAAAATTATTTGACTAACTTTGGGAAAATGTGTTTTAACAATAATTAAAGTATTAAACAATTTTGAGAAAAATATAAATTTTAAAATATTTAAGATAATTTATAAGAATGATTGACTTAGTAAAATGATTAAATAAAGGAGAAATAATGAAACAAAAATGGTCACTCTTTAGGGATTTAATTAAGTTGAATTAAACAATTAATATTAGAATTAATACGGGATAAATAAATATCATCAATTAATTAAATAATAGTAAAAGGCAAACGAAATAATAAATAAACTACCCCAAATAAATACAAACGAAAGTATTTAAAAATAGGGTAGAAATATTTATGTACTCATATTCTTCGGATCAGCGCTGGCTTATTAATCGGAAGACAAAAAATATAGTATTTTGTCGTTTTCTGTTCGGGTCGATTTCCATCATTTCTGAAGGGCCTATCTACCCCTACCCCTCCTAAGTTTATTTATTATTATAATTCTAAAGCGATCTAAAAGAAATAATAAAAACTAACGTCCTAAAAGGTGTCTAACGTCCCAACTTAATATTCAAGAGGCATTGGACGTACTATTAAGATAGGTTTTAGACTAAAGAAAATATAGTCATCCTAAATATATACATCGCCAAACAAAACCGATGGGATGAACAGTTAGCACATAAAATCTCAAATAAGCCTCTAGATTAATTAATTAATATGCTTGAAAACACAGATAAATAGGGAAAGTTAAAATAATTGTATGTGTGTACATACAATCAAATATACGAGATTAAATGCAAAAATTCAAACATGATAAAATAACGACATTCTTGATAATTTTTAATTATTAACTAATAATATTTATAAATTCTATTAATATGATTTTAGTTAATAACATGCTGAAGATTTATTAAAATACTATAGATATATTTTCAAAAATGGAATAACATGATAAAATATTTATTAGAAACCTATGGGAATGAATTTTACACATAGCATTATGAAAAATATTTATGAAGACCGACAGACATGATATTTGTTTAATTGGTATGTTAGAATTATAATACCTATAAACTGATTGTTATATGATAAAATATGCTGAAAATGTTGTTAAATCTCATTGACCTAATAGACTCAAAATATTCTTACCGTCATGGTTTCTATATGCTTGAAATAATATTAAATCCTATAAACATGATATTTAGGTGATTAACATGTTGAAATATTAATTAACAATATTATAGGCACGATACATTAAAATTTTAAAACTCTATGATCATGGTTTCTAAATAAAGTATGCATTAGAACATTTATTAAATCCTATTGATATAACTTCTTTATGCATTAATATGACGAAGATATTTTTAGTCTTATAAGCATAATTTAATTCTTATAAAAATACTAAAATATTCATTAGGTCCTATGGACATGATTTATGTATGATTATTACTATGAAAATATTATAAGCATAGTTTCTATATAGTTGCAATATTATTACATCCTAAAGGCATAGTTTCTATATGATATAATGTTCTAAAATTTCATTAACAAATCTATAGGCATTTTATCTATTTAAGTAGCCTATTAAATACTTATTAAGTCCTAAACATGATTTCTATATAAATTAACATGCTAAAGATATTAAACGAGTCATGTAGATATGGTTTCACTTAATATGCTAAAACTATTAAGCTTAAACTATGATATGTGATTCAATTAATATGCTAAAAATTATCTATCGAAAGTGTATGTGCATGATATTTAATAATAGAATGGTTGATAGTTTGAACAAAAATATATGGGAGTTGGTCATGTCATATAATACATATTAATAAGTAAAAATATTAAAGTTAGAAGATTGATTTAAATGCATCGAATTTATCAATTTTTATTTTTTGTGAAAAAATATATTTTTCATTTTAAATTAAGTCTAATCCTCGATAAAAGCATAACTAAAATAACTAACTCCTTTTGACATATTTATCTAGCGTGCACACCCACATAAAATTATTGTCAAAGCAAAATAAATACAAATAGCACGTAGATTCCCCCTCCCCATTAGACAGTCCCCAAATATTTATTATTATGCAGAGTATAGTTTACAAAATTATTACAAACTAAAATAAAAGGTAAGTGAATAATACAAAAGATGTAAACGAAATAATGACATCTTAACATTTCGTTTGCAACTCTTCATGTTTTGAACTTTGAAGTTCAAACCCTGTCAAACCATAAAGAAAAAAAAACACAAGCAATATACAAATATATAGAGGTATGTCATTATTATGTAATTTTACCACAACAAAGCAAACAAACAAAGCAAGAACACATTTCAAAATAATAAACCAATATATAAAGGGAAGTGGTACTAACCTGGATACGATTAATATGAATTTATTAATATGCCAACGGAAAGCGGTAGCAATATTCGAGATCCAAGCAAGTCGAAGTAGCAAAGAGGCAAAAGAAAGAACTTAAAAGCACTAAGTATTTTTGTTAAAAACCTTTTGTGTTCTAATGAATATTAGATGTAAAAATGGAAAGTAGAAAATTATTTTTTCTTCTCTGTTTTTTCTCCCCCTTCTCTAAAATGAAGATGAGTCTTATAATGGTAAAAGACAATCAAGAAAAATAAGAAAATCTAGAAAAACGGCTAGGCAAGATTTTAGTCAAGACTCTTTTTTTTTTCTTTCTCCCTATAAGTCAAAGGAAGAACACATATTTCAAATGAAGGTGACCAAATTTCAACAACAAAATCAAGACCTTTCAACAACAAAATCTGTCAAGATTTTCAACAACCAAATCAATTATTATGATTTGGTCAATAATTCAAAATTTGATGAAAAAGTCAAGAAACACCACTAAGCAAAGTCCTAAAATCATGACAAGAGGGGCCCATTATCAATAAATGTAAAACAATTATTTTCTTAAATGAATAAAGACTAAATAAAAGCAAAAAAATTAAACAAAGACTACCATAAACAACCAAAATAACAGTTTGTTTAAATCATTATTTAAGGCAATAGCAAGTCACTTGAAAATAAGAAAAACTGAATTTCAAGGCCAAAAATAAAGTCTATCACAAGAGTAGTAGATATGTAATCACCTATCCAAATAATTAACGTAACAAAATTACTTTAAAATTTACCTTAAAGTAGTGGGGTACCAATTTTTATTTTAAATTCAATAAAGGAGCAAGATTAATCATGCTAGATACCAAAATGATTACTACATGTTAGCAAATCAAGAAAAATGCTAATTACTATAGTTACTTCCCAAAAGCAAGCGTATCAACCAACAAATCAACTTATATTCTAATTATGCTGGATACACTAGATGTCATAATTCAAATAATAGACAAAATCAATTAAGGGAATGAAACAGGCTAAAATTAATGAATTACATATCATCATTAACAGGAGTAATCAAGCAATAACAAACATATTTAAAGGAACATGATGGATAACACATATTTAGTGGACTATTGAAACATTCATTTGAACAGAACAAAAAAAATCAACTAACACATCAAAAATAAATGCCCAAAAATGAAGAATATGTATTTAGATATCAAAAAAAGCAAAATCATACTTTATCAATTAACAAATTAGATTTGATAATCTGCAGAATCAACTAAGAGAGTGACATATGCTAGAGATGATTAATTTTATGCCGAAATTAATAGAAAGCTAATTAGACACACATGAACACTATACGCATGACTTAACACATTAGACTGAAGAGTGACATTCTATCCGAGCTAGTTTGAAGTGGAAAGAGATCATATGTCAAAATCACACATATATGATCAAATAGAAGAAGATCAAATGCAGCAACCCACACATAAAAATAAAATTCTGAAATATTAAGTTGTAATAAAAAGAATCTGTGAATCCCAAATCTTATAATTCCTTGAAGAGAAACAAGAGGTTGAACGAATGTGAAGCTAAAAACCATTATACCTAGGATGGATCTGTAAAGATCCGTCTTCACCGAAATGAACTCGAAGTTACACCCAATAATGTTTTGATCCCCACGCTTTTCGATCGGCTGCTTTGAGTGTTGTGGTGTCGTCGTCTTCGTCTCACCGGAGTAGCTGAGACAATGAGAGGAGAGGTGCGCGTCGATGGCTGCCGATGATGTTCGTCGAAGGTTGTTTCCACTGGAGTTGCAGGCGCGACTGTTGTGTGTTGTCTCCACTGCTGCGCATCATCGCTGGAGGTGCTGGACGTCGCTGCTGCTGCTTCTCCTGGTGGCTGCCGATGTTTCTAGAGGTTGTTTGACGTGGCTGCTGGTTGAAGCAGTGGGAATGGAGTCGTTTGGTGGTGTTGCTGTGGTGGTAAGGGTGTACAGATCGGGGGGTGTGGCGGCTTGAGGTGTGGCGGCTTGGCCTTCTCTTTTCTTTGGAGAAGATGAAGAAAGTGTAGAGAGAGGGAGATAGTTAGGTTGAGAGTTAGAGAGAGAGTATTAAGGTTTTGGGTGTTTGGTATATTGAAATTAGAAAAGATAATGGATTAAATCACAGCCATAAATCAATATAGGATGAACGAATGAGATTAAAATTGGAATTTAAAATTGTAGCACTACTTATGTATATACTATGTATGTACATATATATGACGTACGTATGTATATAATACGTACTAAAATAGATGCATAATTAACATAGTTAACTAAAATATATGATGAACTTAATTAATTATTGACTTTTATATGCACATGTATACAAGACGTATTAAAATAGATATGCAATATGCACATATTAATAAGAATTATTAAATAAACCTAGTTAAGTAATATTTTTATATAAAGAAAAATACACATATATTAAATAGACATATAAAAATATTCGAACGTATGAAGCTCGTTATTTGAAAAATAATAATAAAGATAATAGTTATAATATTAATAAATAGAAAGAATATTATAAATTACGACTGTCAAATATATGGCTTATTGGGTAAAACTAAATATAAATTTATTTATTTAATAAAGAAATGATTTTGAAAAAATGCTTATTTATTAAGATAGCAATCCGAAAAGTAGTTATGGATTGGTCAAAATTGGGTGTCAATAGCTGTCTCTTTCTTTGAATAGGATCAATGAAAGAGATTCTGGTTAAAGAAAATTGACAAATCCAATTTTGACCATCATATTTTCCTTTTACGAAAGGAGGTTTGGTACAGACTTTTAGAAAATTATAGCCAAACTCTAATATCGAGTCTCCTACATATCTTAGGTCACATGAGAATTTAGGCCACTTGTAGTTCGAGACGCTATATTTGGCGCACAAATTTGAAAGAATTCAGAGCTATCACGGAGTCGAATTATGGAGAAACTAGAAAACTTGTGAACTGGATGAGGAGGTTTGTTGGAGTACAGTCGAGTTTTTAAAATCAAGCTCGCCTACATAGCCTTAAACTTAGGAATCAGACTGCTTGTAGTTTGACTCAATCGGTTGAAAAGACAATCTCTTATGATAAGATAACCTTCGATTAGGAGGAGTGACAAGTGAATCGAGTATGAAAAAGAGACTTGCAACCTCTTAGCCATGAATATGGCTAGCTTCACACCCATAATTAAGAACTTACATGGACATAATTTCCAAAGCTCTTGGTGTATTGTTACTCAGATTGATAAATTGCTTCCGGTGACAAGTTGAAGTTTTCCGGAGCGAAACTGAGATTAACAAACTTAAAGGGATACCACATGCCTTCTTGTAGTGGTGCGGTGTGATGAAAGTTATTCTTCAACTCGTGTTCTAATTTTGCTACTAAGAAAAGTTCTACGTTGTGCTGCATTTTTTTTTATGTCGTCCGCCTCTTTGGTTTAGTTGAGAATCTATCCTCTTGGATGATCTCGCCAAAGACTAAGATAAAACTCATTAGTAGAAAAATGTAATTCAAATGAAGAGGTAGTGTCATTACTATATCGGCACGTATTCATCTCTTCTAACATTTGACGTCAATTTTCTTAAATTTTTATATTGTAGATGATGGACAGATATTATGCAATATAATGATGATGATATTCCATCGGTAGAATAATGATATTCCATCGGTAGGATGTATGTTATTTCGTTGATAAGATATAGATTGATGTTCCATCGATAGGATATAAATATGTGTGTCCATCGATAGGACGAATGGAGATCCATTGGTAGGATGATGACGTTCCATCGATAGGATAATGATATTCCATCGGTAGGATGTATGTTATTCCGTTGATAGGATATAGATTGATGTTCCATCGATAGGATATAAATATGTGTGTCCATCGATAGGACGAATGGAGATCCATTGGTAGGATTATGGTATTCCATCGGCAGGATAATGATATTCCATCGGTAGGATACTGATAGTCCATCGATAGGATATAAATATGTGTGTGTCCATCGGTAGGACGAATGGGGATCCATTGGTAGGATTATGATATTCCATCGGCAGGATCATGATATTCCATCGGTAGGATAAATGATATTCCATCGGTAGGATGTATTGGTTAGTTACACTTCAAACCTTCTTTGGTATTTGATGCAGCTTGTGTATGCCCATTAAACATCTTTGACGCTGGAGAATATAATTGACGTCATTATAGATGCTTGCATGCCTTGGAAGTAGCTCTTTTATGTGTTACTGTACTCAAAAGAAAACAAGTAATAGACACATTATCGTTCTAACTAACGACTGAGCAAAACCTTTTAAGGAAAATTCTTGAAAATATATACAAAGTGCCTGATCACTTTGACATTAGTGTATGAATATCATGCTTATTTTCGAACACTTTATATTCATTATGGCTCATGGTTTGCTAGAGATTTGAACAAGGCATTGTTGCTCATATTTTGAACGTCTCCTTTTCGTCTGATGAATCCTGACGACAAAAATTATCGCTTTGACAACTCTTTGTTCTTTTAACATCTTTGTACTTGCTGAACGGAGGGATATGGTGATCCTTTATAAATCTGCATCCACAAAAAAATTATTAGTTTTGAATGAATTGATCTGTGTTGAATTCTCCATTTGTTTTCTCCTTGTCTTGTTATCTTCGATCGCTTGCTCTGATTCCCCACTTCTCGGTAGACATAAGATGAAAATATATTTATGCAAAAATATTTGATGTATTAAAAGCTTTTAAAAAGATGAGTTTTTGAAAAGCAATTTAGAAAAGGGTCACTGCCAGATGTCACGTCACGCATAGCTTAAGTGAACGTCCTTGATTCAGAGATTTGAGCATGTTTGACAGCTTGTTCACAAAATTTTGAGGATCCTTGAGGGTTCAAGCCTGGAAGTCCTTATATAGCCAAAATGTTTTGTAGTTGACTTTGAACTCTGACGGTGTTGAACTTCTAACAATGTTAGGGATCATTCGAAGCCAACTTGAATTTGAAGTCGAGTAAAAACCTCCTATTGATATTGGATAAAATTTTTGAGGTCATCCTAAAAAAAATTTGTCCCAGTTAGATGTCTTGGTGGATATCAAACTATTAATAAGAGATTTGTAGAACTTTTGAGATCCTATCAAAAATTCTGTCTCAGTTACTTTTTCTGATGCACCTCAGTCTTGTCTTCTTTTGTAAAAAAAATCTTCTTTGAAATTTTTGAGTCCCTCTCAAAAATTCTGTCCCAGTTTCTATTATAAATAGAGAACTTACGGAAGATATGACCAAACCGTTGTGGCGCCTACGTATCCCGTTGAGGTAGGAATCAGGTCAAATATAGTTCCCCTCTCGAGAGATAAATGAGAAATAAGAGATATTAGTAGAAAAATGACTGAGGCCGACATAGGCCGTCTACGTATCTCATTCTTGAGAATTCAGGTCAGACATAGTTCAAATAATAAAATGGGATATTGAGAATAGATAAAGGGGTGACCGAAGCTGACATAGGCCGCCTACGTATCTCATTCTTGAGAATTCAGATTAGACGTAGTTCATTAAAAAAAAAAGGGATATTAAAATAAATAAGCATAAAAGCGATTATAAGAAAACGATGCAATTACAGGGAAAGATATAAAAGAAAATTATAAATCTCCAAACAAAGTATCTCTTGACAACATTTGAGTTGATCGATAACTTGTGAGAGACAAGTTGGTGTGTAACCGTGGTGTATCAGCATATGAATGTATCGATGTATCGTCTAAGAAACTTGATGCATTTTCTGAGTCTTTGTAAAATGAACATGAATTCTTGTTTCTTTGACACATTTGTCATCTGCCAGATTAATGATTTCAGTCTCATTGCATTCTTTGAACTCATCATTCACTTCATTTTGATCATTCATCTTGTGACATGACATGATATTGACAGGTTTTAAATTATTTTACTGAAATCATAAATAAAGACAGTTAGATAGCGAAAGTAAAGTATTTAAAACAAATTTTCGCAATAAAAGAGGCTTTTATTTGAAATAAAGAAATAAAACTTTGGCCATGGTCATGGACCACTTTGCCTTTTTCAAAATATTATGAGGGGAATTAAAGCATAACAAGGTAAAGTGACATAAAGGGTGGATATCCATACTACCACCGGCTTTTTAAAAAACATAAATTTCGCCTTTATCTATCAAGACGAGCGAGGAGCCAAGAGTGGACTGTAGGTCCAATAAGGTACTTGCTGTTTTGGCTTGGCATCTCGTATGCCTGACGTCTCGATCATCACAACATTACTGACTCCTTCTCCTAGAGCAATATTACTGGCAGACTTTCGCATTGAAAATAACTGATACACATGAGGAAAAGGCTTTTCAAGATTGTCATATTTGACTGGGACTATCGACTTATCTGTAGTCCAATCTTTTCCAACTTCAACCATGTTAATAGTCATCCCTTCATGATTCGACAGGGGGTTATTATTGATATTGGGACCGACAGTTTGGAGAGTGACAACCTTTTAATCTATCAGGTCTTGAATTTTATGCTTCAAATTGATACAGTCCTCGGTGGTATGTCCAGCACCTCCTGAATGATAAGCACAATAAAGATTTGGTCTATAAAGTTTGGAATTGACATTGATATTCTCTGGATCGATTGTTTGTATCATGCTAGCTGCTTTTAATCTCTCAAAAAGCTGTGTTCGGGTCTCAATCAAAGGAGTAAAGACTCGAGAGGATTTATTCTCAAGGTTTAGGCGAGGAAAGTTGTAATTATTTTGCGGAGGTGGAGGTACTTGATGGTAGTTCAGAGGATTTTGATGAGTAGGTATTGGCGTTCTAAATTTTACGTATTGTGGAGTTTGGTAGTTAAGAGGAGCATTTTGATAGTGTGGAGGTAGGTAATTAGGAGGCGGAGTTTGATAGCTTGGTTGGATGTAGAAAATTAGGTAGGAATTTTGTGGAGATGGGGGATATATTTTGGAGGGTGAGGTTTTGTTGGAGCTAATATTGGGCGATCTCTGTGTCCTTTCATCAGGCGCATGAGAAATAAAGGACACATCTTCTCTTTTTTTTGAACAAACCTGAGGACCCAGCTTGGATAGCCACATGGGTAATCCTTTCGGTCTTTAGACCGTCTTCAATGGTCTCACCAATTTTGACCACCTCAGCAAATTTTGCTCCTATGAGCAATAATATCCTATCATAGTACTCAGGCTCTTGAATGCGTACAAAGACTTCGATAATTTCTTTTTCAGTCATAGGAGGTCGAACTCTGACAACTTCCTTTCTCCAACGGTAGGCGTACTCTCGATAGCTTTCAGTAGACTTTTGTTTGATTTTCTCCAAAGAGTAATGATCGGGAACGATCTCCACATTATAAGCAAATCTTTCAATGAAATCTTTAGCCAAAACATTCCAACTTGGCCACTGTTTCATTTCTTAAGAAGTAAACCATTCCAAGGCCTCTCCACTTAAGCTTCAGCTAAAGAGCCGCATTAATAAAGCCTCGTTCTTTCCAACTCCTACGAGTTGATCACAATATGATCTCAAATGAGCTAAAGGATTTCCAGTTCCTCCGAAAGTATCAAATTTTGGTACTTTGAACCCTTTCAGAAGGTCCAGATCTGGATGTAACACAGATCTTCATAATTCAATCCAACAACATCCGGAGTATAGTGAAACTCTTTCATAGCTTTTACAATTTCCTCTTTCATGCTCTACTTAGCTATTTCCTCTTTGGTCCTCCACTCTTTCTCCTTTTCCTCATTCTGATCAGGATAGGGATATGTCGTGTAAGGAGGATATGATTCCGGTAGCGTTGAAATATAGAAAGTGGTTTTTGAAGGTATGGGTTGAGTAGTAGGTGGGTTTTGAGCGTTTTGATAAGGAATCTGGTACATAGGAGGGAATGCTTGAGAATTGTTGGCATTTAGGTTTTGAGAGGGTGGTGGTGCTTGGTATGATGAGCTAGTGTGATGTAGGTTAGGAGTGGTTAAATCGATGGTTGGTTATTTCTATGTTGGAATGACATGAGGATCATTTGGCATGTTTTCTGGAGGATTTTGTGGTTGAAGATGGAGCAGAGGTCTTCCTTCGCCTGGAACTGACGTGTTGGTGGCGATAGCCAAGTTTGAAAAATCTTGATTCTTCTGTATCTCAACTCTCATCTCGGTGATCTGTTGCACTAACTGTGTGATCAACTCATTCTGTTTGGTGATGACAGGATCCGTCACAATGATATCAGTCAAACCAGTATTCCCATCATTGCT
This sequence comes from Solanum dulcamara, assembly GCF_947179165.1. Classification (NCBI taxonomy): domain Eukaryota; kingdom Viridiplantae; phylum Streptophyta; class Magnoliopsida; order Solanales; family Solanaceae; genus Solanum; species Solanum dulcamara. Next base: position 35,701,428 of record NC_077237.1, on the reverse strand, counting down.
AGTCATTTTACTTTTCCCTACTAATAAATTTTGATCGGAAAAGGAATCTTTGGAAGCCTTTGATCTTGTGAAATAAGGGTGCTCGGCCAGTTTATCAACACAGATTAATTCTAAGTATCTGCACAGAAAATAACTCAAAAGGCGAACATGTCAGTGTGCATTCATAACAGATAATGCAAAATATCACACATAATGAGACAAATAAACACATAATACACATAAACAGTTATTGCGCATCCTAAACAAATATGTGACCCTTTGTGCCAATAGTAGGCCTATCAAATTGAAGGATGTATATGTTTTCTTATGCCAATTCATTATCCCCAAAGTACTTTAAAACATTCAAAAGGTTTAATAAATATCAAAAAAAATATGTAAAGAAGCTTAGAATGGAAATAACAAAACAAAGTACAAATAAAAGCAATCCCACACAGGGGATGATAATGAACTTTAAGCTTCTTCAAATGCTTCACTAAGTTTGGTTCCCTTGGCGATGTTGACTTCTTCCCATATGGCATATCTGTCTGCCCACAGATGATCTCTTGCTAACTGAGCCCCTTCTTGATGCCTAAACCTTTCTATGGGCTGGATTTGTTGCTCCAGGCCATCATCTAACTCAGATATACACTGTCTCACTCTTCGTAACTCTTGTTTTAGCTGGGCTATGACTTTGGCATCTTCTGAATGTCGGCGTTGATGATCCAACTCATTCTTCTCATACTTCTCTTGGAGCTGATAGAGTTGAATTTGATGTTTAGCACCAATATTTGCAACATGATGAGGGACATTCGGCCATGGTTCGATGATTCCTGCAAGGTTTTTCTTTATCCATTCCCTGTACTCTACAGAACATTCAGGTTGAAATCTATTTGGCAATGACTCACCCAACACCCTTCGAGTTTTCCATGTTCTGAGTATCTGTTCAACAAAAGAGACTTGGCCACTTTCGTGGTCCGTTGCGAACTTTCTCATGTTTGCGGTTTATATACGTTCCTGTCTTCCTCCTAGTTGTCTAACGACTCGAGCTGGGGCATACGGCCGGGTTCCTCTTAATCCGGCTAATATCAAGTAAGGGACCTTTTCCCCTCAAATTGTTATTTGCTCTGGTAGCACCATACTCTCGATTGACCATTGCACATTTTCTTCTCTTAATCCCTGAAGCCTTGGATACCAAAATTTGTGACCTCCAGTTCTGTTAAAATAATTACAATATAACCACCAACCGTGACCTTCAAGTTCATCTAGTCGTCTCAAAGGATTTAGATGTTCCGGATCATGATCTTTGAGTAAGTTTCTCATCATCATCCACTGAAGTATTAGATTACATCCTTGAAAGAATCGTCCACCATTTTTACACTTAACCAAAGCTCGATAAATGTCCGCAAGAATCATGGGTGCCAAAGTATAGTACTTGGTTGCGGACCCGTAGTCTACCCCATTGAAGATGGCATGAGTGACCATCACTACAATTGGATGGATAGTATAGTTTGGGCCTTGGGGAAACACCATTGTCCCAAGTAGGCATATAGCAAATGCAAGTGGATGTGTTTCCTTCCATTTTTCTTTTGAGACAAATCCGTCTTGATACTTTTCGAAAGCTCTTGCTCGTCCAAATCAAGTATAAAGTTTTTGAAATGGAATGCTTGATCCGGGAAGCTTGTCCATCCATTTAGCTTTGACAATTGAAAGTTTTTCCTTGATCTTGACAAAATCCCATATTTTGGGAATAAGGAGGTCACTATCAGGCTTACGCTTCCGTTTGTTACACATGCCTATGCTCTCATAACTAGCAAGGACTTCCTCGATAGTTGGGGTCATTTCTATTTCTCCGAACCTAAACACCATGTTATCACTATCCCAGAATCTCACCATTGATCCAACTAAATCTGGCTAAGCCTCCATTTCCATAATTGATGGAATATGGCCTATGTGACTTCGAACATTTTTCTTGTCTTTGTTGTTCATAAATTTCCACCACACTCGGAGGTAAGGATGAGGTAGAGTCACCATCTGAGTTCTCATGGGGTTGTCTACTGGGTCCATCCTACAAGAAAGAAAATAAGTTACCCCCGCCCCCATTGGATAATTGATTTGTTTAAAAATAACATATACATCCTTCAATTAAACACATAAGCATGATTGTCCTTTATTGACCAATAGGCCAAATAGACACTAGGTGGGCTTCTAATGGGCCCAATACGCCTTGGGTATTGAGTCGTCTTAGGCCAATGCGCTAAATCAGAATTTTGGTTTTGCTCTACGCTAGATTGACTAGGAGTGACTTTTGCAAGATCGGTGACCCAAGCGGACAACTCAGGATGGAATTCACGACAACCATTGGACGTATGGCATATCAATAAATTGCCGATCGTTCCGAAAAAGGGTCAAATATAAATTAACCCAGCTGCGATTCCGCAAAACCGTTCTTTAATATACTATACATGTAAAAGAAAGATGCCATGAAATGCAAATGATAGTTTAATATATAAATTAAATATGTAATTGTACAATTAAGGAAAATAAGAAATACTAATTATTACAAATTCAGATAGTTAGTCAAATAAACAATTAAATCTAATGGTTAGAACCTAATTAATTCCCCAGCGGAGTCGTCATTTCTGTTATGTCAAAAAAAGACTGTTTAAAATTAATTTCAACTTTTAGAGAAAAAATCAATTTTAAGAGGAGTCGCCACTTAATTTTTTTACAGAAATTAAGAAAACTTAATTTAAAAGACCCTAACAGATTTAAGTCTTAAAAATTTAGAGAAAAAGCTACGAGGTTCATATTACTATTTTAAGAAGGTTTTAGCACTTAAAGTAGCCACTAACATGTGGTTGTCCAATGATTTGAAAATTATTTGACTAACTTTGGGAAAATGTGTTTTAACAATAATTAATGTATTAAACAATTTTGAGAAAAATATAAATTTTAAAATATTTAAGATAATTTATAAGAATGATTGACTTAGTAAAATGATTAAATAAAGGAGAAATAATGAAACAAAAATGGTCTCTCTTTAGGGGATTTAATTAAGTTGAATTAAACAATTAATATTAGAATTAACACAGAATAAATAAATATCATCAATTAATTAAATAATAGTAAAAGGCAAACAAAATAATAAATAAACTACCCAAAATATATACAACGAAAGTATTTAAAAATAGGGTAGAAATATTTATGTACTCATATTCTTCGGATCAGCGCCGGCTTATTAATCGAAAGACAAAAATATAGTATTTTGTCATTTTTTACTCGGATCGATTTCCATCATTTCTAAAGGGCCTATCTACCCCTACCCCTCCTAAGTTTATTTATTATTATAATTCTAAAGCGATCTAAAAGAAATAATAAAAACTAACGTCCTAAAAGGTGTCTAACGTCCCAACTTAATATCCAAGAGGCATTGGACGTACTATTAGGGTAGGTTTTAGACTAAAAAAAATATAGTCATCCTAATTAGATACATCGCCAAACAAAACCGATGGGACGAGCAGTTAGCACATAAAATCTCAAGTAATCCTCTAGATTAATTAATTAGCATGCTTGAAAACACAGATAAATAGGGAAAGTTAAAATAATTGTATGTGTGTACATACAATCAAATATACGAGATTAAATGCAAAAATTCAAACATGATAAAATAACGACATTCTTGATAATTTTTAATTATTAATTAATAATATTTATAAATTCTATTAATATGATTTTAGTTAATAACATGCTGAAGATTTATTAAAATACTATAGATATGTTTTCAAAAATGGAATAACATGATAAAATATTTATTAGAAACCTATGGGCATGAATTTTACACATAGCATTATGGAAAATATTTATGAAGACCTACAGACATGATATTTATTTAATTGGTATGTTAGAATTATAATACCTATAAACTGATTGTTATATGATAAAATATGCTGAAAATGTTGTTAAATCTCATTGACCTAATAGACTCAAAATATTTTTACCGTCATGGTTTCTATATGCTTGAAATAATATTAAATCCTATAAACATGATATTTAGGTGATTAACATGTTGAAATATTAATTAACAATATTATAGGCGCGATACATTAAAATTTTAAAACTCTATGATCATGGTTTCTAAATAAAGTATGCATTAGAGCATTTATTAAATCCTATTGATATAACTTCTTTATGCATTAATATGATGAAGATATTTTTAGTCTTATAAGCATAATTTAATTCTTATAAAAATACTAAAATATTCATTAGGTCCTATGGACATGATTTATGTATGATTATTACTATAAAATTTTATAAGCATAGTTTCTATAAGGTTGCAATATTATTACATCCTAAAGGCATAGTTTCTATATGATATAATGTTCTAAAATTTCATTAACAAATCTATAAGCATTTTATCTATTTAAGTAGCCTATTAAATACTTATTAAGTCCTAAACATGATTTCTATATAAATTAACATGCTAAAGATATTAAACGAGCCATGTAGATATGGTTTCACTTAATATGCTAAAAATATTAAGCTTAAACTATGATATGTGATTCAATTAATATGCTAAAAATTATCTATCGAAAGTGTATGTGCATGATATTTAATAATATAATGGTTGATAGTTTGAACGAAAATATGTGGGAGTTGGTCATGTCATATAATACATATTAATAAGTAAAAATATTAAAGTTAGAAGATTGATTTAAATGCATCGAATTTATCAATTTTTATTTTTTGTGAAAAAATATATTTTTCATTTTAAATTAAGTCTAATCCTCGATAAAAGCATCACTAAAATAACTAACTCCTTTTGACATATTTATCTAGCATGCACACCCACATAAAATTATTGTCAAAGCAAAATAAATACAAATAACACGTAGATTCCCCCTCCCCATTAGACAGTCCCCAAATATTTATTATTATGCAGAGTATAGTTTACAAAATTATTACAAACTAAAATAAAAGGTAAGTGAATAATACAAAAGATGTAAACGAAATAACGACATCTTAACATTTTGTTTGCAACTCTTCATGTTTTGAACTTTGAAGTTCAAACCCTGTCAAACCATAAAGAAAAAAAAATCCAAGAAATATACAAATATATAGAGGTATGTCATGATTATGTAATTTTACCACAACAAAGCAAACAAACAAAGCAAGAACACATTTCAAAATAATAAACCAATATATAAAGGGAAGTGGTACTAACTTGGATACGATTAATATGAATTTATTAATATGCCAACGGAAAACGGTAGTAATATTCGAGATCCAAGCATGTCGAAGTAGCAAAGAGGCAAAAGAAAGAACTTAAAAGCACTAAGTATTTTTGTTAAAAACCTTTTGTGTTCTAATGAATATTAGATGTAAAAATGGAAAGTAGAAAATTATTTTTTCTTCTCTGTTTTTTCTCCCCCTTCTCTAAAATGAAGATGAGTCTTATAATGGTAAAAGACAATCAAGAAAAATAAGAAAATCCAGAAAAACGGCTAGGCAAGATTTTAGTCAAGACTCTTTTTTTTTTCTTTCTCCCTATAAGTCAAAGGAAGAACACATATTTCAAACGAAGGTGACCAAATTTCAACAACAAAATCAAGACCTTTCAACAACAAAATCTGTCAAGATTTTCAACAACCAAATCAATTATTATGATTTGGTCAATAATTCAAAATTTGATGAAAAAGTCAAGAAACACCACTAAGCAAAGTCCTAAAATCATGACAAGAGGGGCCCATTATCAATAAATGTAAAACAATTATTTTCTTAAATGAATAAAGACTAAATAAAAGCAAAAAAATTAAACAAAGACTACCATAAACAACCAAAATAACAGTTTGTTTAAATCATTATTTAAGGCAATAGCAAGTCACTTGAAAATAAGAAAAAACTGAATTTCAAGGCCAAAAATAAAGTCTATCACAAGAGTAGTAGATATGTAATCACCTATCCAAATAATTAACGTAACAAAATTACTTTAAAATTTACCTTAAAGTAGTGGGGTACCAACTTTTATTTTAAATTCAATAAAGGTGCAAGATTAATCATGCTAGATACCAAAATGATTACTACATGTTAGCAAATCAAGAAAAATGCTAATTACTATAGTTACTTCCCAAAAGCAAGCGTATCAACCAACAAATCAACTTATATTCTAATTATGCTGGATACACTAGATGTCATAATTCAAATAAAAGACTAAATCAATTAAGGGAATGAAACAGGCTAAAATTAATGAATTACATATCATAATTAACAGGAGTAATCAAGCAATAATAAACATATTTAAAGGAACATGATGGATAACACATATTTAGTGGACTATTGAAACATTCATTTGAACAGAACAAAAAAAATCAACTAACACATCAAAAATAAATGCCCAAAAATGAAGAATATGTATTTAGATATAAAAAAAAAAAAGCAAAATCATACTTTATCAATTAACAAATTAGATTTGATAATCTGCAGAATCAACTAAGAGAGTGACATATGCTAGAGATGATTAATTTTAATCTCGAAATTAATAGAAAGCTAATTAGACACACATGAACACTATACACATGACTTAACACATTAGACTGAAGAGTGGCATTCTATCCGAGCTAGTTTGAAGTGGAAAGAGATCATATGTCAAAATCACACATATATGATCAAATAGAAGAAGATCAAATGCAGCAACCCACACATAAAAATAAAATTCTGAAATATTAAGTTGTAATAAAAAGAACCTGTGAATCCCAAATCTTATAATTCCTTGAAGAGAAACAAGAGGTTGAATGAATGTGAAGCTAAAAACCATTATACCTGGGACAGATCTGTAAAGATCCGTCTTCACCGAAATGAACTCGAAGTTACACCCAATAATGTTTTGATCCCCACGCTTTTCGATCGGCTTCTTTGAGTGTTGTGGTGTCGTCGTCTTAGTCTCGTTGGAGTTGCTGAGACAATGAGAGGAGAGGTGCGCGTTGATGGCTGCCGATGATGTTCGTCGAAGGTTGTTTCCACTGGAGTTGCAGGCGCGACTGCTGCGTGTTGTCTCCACTGCTGCGCGTCATCGCCGGAGTTGCTGGACGTCGCTGCTGCTGCTTCTCCTAGTGGCTGCCGATGTTGCTGGCGGTTGTTTGACGTGGCTGTTGGTTGCAGCGGTGGGAATGGAGTCGTTTGGTAGTGTTGCTGTGGTGGTAAGGGTGTACAGAGCAGGGGGTGTGGCGGCTTGAGATGTGGCGGCTTGGCCTTCTCTTTTCTTTGGAGAAGATGAAGAAAGTGTAGAGAGAGGGAGATAGTTAGGTTGAGAGTTAGAGAGAGAGTATTAAGGTTTTGGGTGTTTGGTATATTGAAATTAGAAAAGATAATGGATTAAATCACAGCCATAGATCAATATAGGATGAACGAATGAGATTAAAATTGGAATTTAAAATTATAGCACTACTTATGTATATACTATGTATGTACATATATATGACGTACGTATGTATATAATACGTACTAAAATAGATGCATAATTAACATAGTTAACTAAAATATATGATGAACTTAATTAATTATTGACTTTTATATGCACATGTATACAAGACGTATTAAAATAGATATGCAATATGCACATATTAATAAGAATTATTAAATAAACCTAGTTAAGTAATATTTTTATATAAAGAAAAATACACATATATTAAATAGACATATAAAAATATTCGAACGTATGAAGCTTGTTATTTGAAAAATAATAATAAAGATAATAGTTATAATATTAATAAATAGAAAGAATATTATAAATTACGACTGTCAAATATATGGCTTATTGGGTAAAACTAAATATAAATTTATTTATTTATTTAATAAAGAAATGATTTTGAAAAAATGCTTATTTATTAAGATAGCAATCCGAAAAGTAGTTATGGATTGGTCAAAATTGGGTGTCAACAGTGGTCATCCAAATACACATATATACACCTATTTAGAAGGTGCCATGTGGCAGCCCCCTAGGGTGACACTTCAACCCCTGTGGCCAATCATATGCTGCCATGTGGTAGTGGGGTCCACCTCAAGTAGGTGAGTTACATGCTTGCTTGTCACCTGCTTGCTTTACTTTTGTAAGTTCGGAAACTAGTTTTGTTATCTTTCGTAGGGTCGTCATCTCGTCTCATTTCAAGAGCCTATGTAATCCGTGCTTCGCAAGCTTGGTATATCCTCAAGTAGCTTAAGTGTATAAGACTTCTAAATTAGTGGCTTACGTAGGTAAATTAAGTCTTACGATTCCCTTCTTGTCCTCCAATTCCTTCCGGATTCTTATGACTCTATTTTTAACCTTCTCTACTAAGGGGTATCACATTCTCCCCTCCTTAGAGTCATTTGATAGTGTTTGGACAATGGGGATCTCTTGGCCACTTTCAAGAAGACCAGAAACATGTTTCAAGGTTCAAAAATGCGGGATGTAATAGAAATGAATATTGTCCTTATTGATGAGAAGGACAGTTCTAACCAAATATCTATCACACTCGGCTCGCTTGATACAGTCTAAATATGTATCTCTAAAAAGCATAAAGAAGAGTCGTCAAGGCAAGACAAATTCTAAGTTGATGTAGACAATGATAAAGGTTGGATTCTTGTAAATAGGAAAAGATGAAACAAGGGAAGTTTGCGAAAACAATCATCCTAGAAATCAATTAGAAAAAAGATGGTTATGAAACTCGAGAAGAAAAAATCAGTCAATAAGCATCTGAAAAGGGCAAAGTATGAAGTGCATCACCACCAGAAACCTCGATGTCCTGTGACTCTAGGAGAATTTTTACCAAGTTGGTTTTGCACAAAGACTATTCAAGACAAAATCGAGGCGTCATGTTTCAATGCTGACAAAGAAGAGAAAATGAGTAAAACCTCACCAAAGGTGTCTTCTGCTAACAAAGAAGAAGAAATGGGTGAAATCTCACCAATAGTATCTTCTTCACCTTCTGAAAAGCATGTTGAACCCTCTTCCCAACAAGTAGATACATATGATACAAAAATCAAATTTATAGATGATGATCTGCTGTTTGGTGAAATACGACACACTCGTCCTTTATATATGATGGGTCATGTGCTAGATAAGAAGATAAATAAAATCTTGATAGATGAAGGATCTGGAGTTAATATTCTGCCCATCCACACATTGAAGGAACTCGGCATCACGAATGAAGAACTTAGTGAAAGTCGTTTGTTGATATAAGGATTCAATCAAGGGAGTCAGAGGCCCATTGGCTCTATAAAGTTAGAAATCCAAATGGAAGATGTACGGTCAAGCGCCTAGATGCATGTGATAGATGTAAAGACTTCATATAATATATTGCTTGGCAGGCCTTGGGTACATGAGAATAAAATTGTCTCATCTTCTTACTATCAATGTTTGAAGTATCTTGAAGATGGAAGTGAAAGGAAAATAGTTGCCCATGATAATCCTTCTACTGAAGTTGAGTCACTGTAGCATCCCCTTTTAGGAGAATACCACTTACGAAACAAAAACTAATTATTTCTATTATTTTACCCTAAAAAAACTTATTGAAATAAGATATATGAGTTTTATTTAAAAAAATGATTTCCAATTCAACAATACTGCAGGTCCATAAAATACACAAAACTTCAAATAAGTAATTATCACAAAAAATATTATCTTTCTTCGTGCATAATGACAAGTCAAAATATAACCTAGTACATTGCATTACTTGAGTTAAAAAGCACACTCTAAAATAACAAAATTAGTCACTTGGTTTAAGTTACAAGCCTTCAAAATTTCGTAAATAAGTGCCACACATGTATCATGTACAAGTCCCCAAAATAATATACAAAAACTAGATGTATATGCATATGTGATCTTCAAAAGAGCTCCCAAAAAGTCTACTCCACATGACCATCTTCATATCCCGCCTTGCATATCACCTACGATAGGAAACAACTATCGCTAAGCATAAAGCTTAGTGGTGTATAATCTTTGGACTTAGAGCCATTAAAAATTCTAAATTTCCCTTTTCATCATAAGCGGTTCAATAAGGTAGCATTAAGTCCAAGTGAACAAGTATATCAAGTATCAAATACAAATCTTAGAGAGTTTCAAAATATCAATACTAATATTCAAAGGCTTAAGTACCAAGAATGCTTATAATTTAATTCAAAAGAGTAGTCAAATAATCAATTTCACCCCATATGTACGTCATGCCTTCACACTAAGCACAATCAATATCAAGATGGACCGAAGCCCCGAAATCAAGAAGTGTCCATATCAAGAAGGGTCGTCACCCAATATCAAGAAGATCAAAGACCATGTTGAAAGTGGCTTTTCACTCGTACTCAAAAATGGACGAAAATCCATTCGTCAAGACGAAATGCAAATCCAAAGTCAAGATGGGCAAGATCTGAATCGAGAGACATGCCAATATTGATGACAAGTCACCGTAACAAGAAGGACAAATTCCCAACAAGAATGCAAAATGATCAAGCAATTCGTACAAGTGGGCGATTCAACGAAAGTTTTGCAATACTTGAGATAATAGTCATACCAAAATACAAAACAAGGAGTAAGGAAACAACCCAATAAAATACTTTAAATTTCTGAAAAATAAAATATTTCAAGTTCAAGTTTATACACGAACCTTGGCATTTTAGCATACAACAAGTTCTACCACCACTCGCGGAGTTCAATTTCTCTATGTCATAGATCAACCAAAATCCACTTCGTCAAACAGTTCCTCTTAGCTTGTATAAGAGAATATACACCTTAAATACACAATCAAATATCTACTTAAGTTTAAAAGTTCCAGCATATCGAAACTAAACATAAAATTACTGAAAATCAACCCAAAGTATCAAAACGGAAATTCTGGGCAGCACTATTGTCTTGTATTGCTGCTCAGTTTCGAAGGGGTAAATGGGATAATTAGGCTTTGTGTCCTCAAAGAAAGTTATAGATATATGTCTTAGGGTCATATACAACTTTGAATCACCCCTACAGCAATTATGTACAACAAGATATGCTCAAAATACCCACAGCAGTCCATGTAGGATTTTTAGACCAAAATCTGGGCAGCACCTCCCCTGTACTTCATCACCATTTTTCGAGTCAATAAAAGCAAAACTGGATTTTGGATCCTAAATAAAAGTTATAGCCCTATGAAATAGATTTCCAAAACATCTTGAATCACTCAAAACTAAGATTTACACAAGGAGTTATACTACAATTACTAACAGCAGTCCCAACCAAAAACGGGTTTGCAACCAAAGTTTATTCTCCCAATTTCGACAACAACTTATCAAGAACATCAACAACAATATAACCAATCATTCTACTTCATAACTTAACTAATTCCACCCATTTAATCCAACCAAAACATCCCCTAATCCATAAATTCCAACAAAGCAACAAACAAGTTTATAACACTATTTTCTCCGTTCTAATCCGTTAAATCTCTAAACAAGCTTGATAATAAGGAAAAACAACAACTAAATCTTACCTTGAAGTATAAGTCAACCACCTTAATACACTCCTTCTTCTATGATTTTTAGCTCAAAATGAAGACAACACAACGTGCAACGTTTTTCTCTTCACGAGCTTCGGAAATCGGGACTCGAATTTGGGTCAAAAATAGCTTTTAATTCTCTCTCTCTATATCTCTCTATATTTCTATGGTGTTCTGGAAGTATATTGAATGAAAGGAAAGAGATAAGGCTGAACTTATCTCTTACATGGTAAGAAATATGGGCTGACCCGATTTGGAATCGGGTTGGGCCAAATTTTCTGTCCATCTTGACCCTTCTGCCTTACAATGTCCATAACTTTTTATTCCGATATCATATATAAGCCCATGACCTATGGTTGGAAAGGTATTTCAATTATCTACAACTTTCATTTTATGAGTTTTCCCAAATTTTCAAATTTTGATAGGGTTATGTCCTTTTGAAGTCAGATCATCCAAAAATATAACTTAAAAACAAATAAATAAATAATTCTTAAAAATAAATTGGGGTGTTACAGTCACACTTCACCGATGCAAAATTTTATTTGAAGACTTGCGCTATGAAGGAGACAAAACTTGATGACATCAAATCGACCAAGTCTGCTAAGCTTGCAGGAAAACGAGTTGATATGGGGGTGTCGGAAAAGTCAAAGTTGATATTAAAGAACTTTGTTAGTTTCTAAATGAAGGGAAGATCGTGTCCTTGAAAAATATGTCGGTTTCTATAATCCGCTACGTTCTAAAGGTGAAGAAAGAAGATGGTCAATCATCTTGCATCCAAGGAAATGTACTTAAAGGGCTAAATCTTCCTATCAAACATATTGATGCAATAAACTTATCTTCAAAGCTATCGAAAAAGTGATTGTTCATAATCCATCGCGAGATGTGGTACTTCTTACAAGATGCACATGTAAACGCATTGACCCAAATGCTTAAATGTTATTTATGAAGGCTGGATACAACCCTAATGAGCCATCAAGGTTAGAGAAACTCCTATCGGAAGATAAAACTAGGCAAGCACATGAAGGCTTAGGCTACCAGGCAAAAACATGAAAGCTTAGGCTATAGCCAACCGCTGCCAGTTCGCCTCTCCATTAGAAGGGCAAGGAATAACTATATCGACATGGAAAATCAAATGCAAGAACTTTTGTGTTTGAGAGGTTAAGTCCGTTAAAGAAGAAAATTAAAGAGCATTGGAGAAGTTACCTAAGATTTACAACGCATGCTTCACCTACAATCCAAAAGTATTTCAAAAGTTTAATTCCTTCTAGAATGAGGAAATAAGTGAGACTTATGGCTTTATGTAAAGAGGTGCTGAAGGCGAAGACTCACACTCTGGTTTATACCAAGGAGCGTGAGGAATATAAAGAAAGTGTAGGCTCATCATATCATATTACAACCCAAAGTGAGCATGATATCTCACCTCAAATGAAGATTGGTTAAGAGTTTGGAGATATTACCTAGTGCTATCACATATCTGTCAATAACGATGATCCTCAAGAAGAGGAAGATGTTGGAGATGATCCTTCACAATTGAAGAAGGAGTGAAGACCTCAATAGATCCCTTAAAGGAAGTTAACCTTGACACTAATGAAGATCCAAGGCCAACTTACCAGAGTGCTTTTCTAGAAACTGCTGAAGAAATTCCTTATATGGATACACTCAGAGAATATAGGGATGTCTTCGCTTGGAGTTATAAAAAAATGCCTGGCTTAAATCCTAAGGTAGCAGTCCATCAATTGGCGGTCAAGAATGGTGCTCGCCCTGTTAAGCAAGCTCAAATATGTTTTAGGCCAGACTTGGTTCCATTGATAAAGAATGAAGTTAACAGACTCATCGAAGCAGCCTTATTCATAAAGTCAAATACCCTAATGAATTTCAAATATTGTTCCCTTGAGGAAAAAGAATGGCCAAATTCGAGTTTGTGTTGGCTTTAGAGACCTCAATAATGCATGCCCTGAGGATAAGTTTTTGCTTCCTATTCTAGAGCCGATGATTGACTCTAGAACTGGCTATGAGGTAATGTATTTTATGGATGGTTCATCCGGCTACAACCAAATTCGTATGGCACTAAAAGATGAAGAACTCACCACATTTCCCACACCTAAAGGTATTTATTGCTAAAGGTGATTCTCTTTGGTTTAAAGAATGTTGGCGCCACATATCAAAGGACTATGCAAAATATATTTGATGGCTTGCTCCATAAAATTTTTGAATGTTATGTGTCACCACTCGACCTAGGACCTACTCATAACACGATGATCGAAACTCTGAAGGACTCCAATCAAGCCTCTTGTATATATCATAAGCATACACAAGGTAAAATAAAAGCGGAAACATCATAAGAGAGTCTAAACCATGAATACTAAATGAAGAATGTCACATGACAACATAGACTCGAAATATTTGTCCAACTATATGCCTCTACTCATGAATATGGGCGGGGGCTAACTAACTCAACAACTAGTTCCTGATAAATGAGGACTCCCCACAATGCCGTTGAATAGGGAATCTTAATTAGCCACGTAGATGAGTATGATCTTCAACCTCAATCCCTACATTATGAAATAATGTAGGCAAAAGTATGCATTAGTATGTTGGAATGTACTAAGTATGAGGGCGTAACATGCAACGTAAATTATGGAATGCAATGGTCAAGTAAAACACATGATAAGATGAGATAAGTAAAGTCATGAGAAAATCATATTGACCAAAGCATTTGAAAAGCATAATTTAAAATCATAGCATAAATAAGAGATCATACATAGGTGGGATAGGAACCTTAACCGACAATAAGACCATGCGATCTATAACATGGAATCCCAATATTACCTCTACATCGGAGGAAAGGGGGAGACTACTTGTCAAGGTAGAATCCTACATGTCTAAGTGGATCCACTAAGCGGTTATGTAAACCGGGTACTCACCCCTAGTTCTTAGACTCGGGTACTCACCTCCAAGCCTTGATATTTTGGTTACTCACCTCTTAGAGATTTGGGTATTTGCCTCTAATCCCTTTATACCTATGGTGGCATGTAGTTATGTGACAAGAGACTTTATATAAGGATCCCATATTTTGAGTCCCCACCTCAAGTCCACATTCGGTGCTAACTCAAATCCCACGGAATACATGCATAGCATAGAAATCATAACGACATATATCATAGTCATGATCATAGGTTTGAAATCATCGAGTAGCTCATTTTCATAATATAAGTGCAATGCGGATATTGTCCTTCCACATTATAAATCATACATACATAGACATAATTCATACTTGGAAATTAGGGTAAAACTTGGATGCATAATCAATTTGAATGAGATTCATAATAATACCTTTAAAATTATTAAATAAAACTTCTCATAGAATATAACTTGAAAATTCATGATCATAGCTTATACTTGAAATTAGGGTAAGACATGAATACATGATCAATTGACTTGAAAATCATGAAATTGATTTGAAAACATGCATGATCATAAACTTTATATCAGTCCATACATAATTCATATAGATAATATCATTAGGAAGTATAATTGAAAATACTCATAATTTTCATCATTAACCCTAAAAAACAAAAATAGGAGAATTCATGAAAAAACTCTTCAATTTCATGCAATAACCATTAATTTATATCAAAATAGATTCATGATCATACTTTGAATCAAAATTCATGCAATAGGAATAGAGATCATAAAACTCATAAAATATCATACTTTAATTTGAAAGAAGACTTGAGAAATTGATTGGGCTGCATGGATGAAAGAATCCATGAATCAATACCCACATACCTTAAGTGAGAACACCAATTAATTTGGAAGAACTTGAGAGTTTTGATGGAGAGCTTGAGTGAATTTACTTGAAGTTTTCAATGGAGCCCTTGAGAGTCTTTTGTAGAGAGAGAAATATTTGAGTAAGTGAATTGTAGAAGAATGAATAGAATTAGAGGTTAAGGTTAACTTATAGAGTTGAATTAGGTCCTAAAATGGTCTAGGTTCATTAGCTAACAATTTGAGAAAAGTCTAAAACGCCCTTACTAAAAATCCAACTCGGCCAGAAAATCATTGCCAAGTCCGCGATGCTGACTTGTCGCGGATATTTTTATTTTGTGCAGTTTTTTGAGAAATATATCTTTCGATCTACAGGTCCTAAAAATCCACCAAAACTACTTTCTGGAGGTTTTGACCCCCTGATCAATATTCCGAAGTCGGATTTTCTAAAAGGATTAAAGATAATGCATTACATGAGCGGCCTAATCTCAAGACATTCTTAAGGCACTTATAAGCATTTTGAGGGATGTTAGAATATGTTAATGACTTGGTGGTGAAGTCAAGAAAGAAGAGCGGCCATTTGAAAGACTTAAGAATAGTGTTTGAGTTGCTTCAAAGATACAACCTAAGGATGAATCCATTGAAATGCACCTTTAGAGATACTTCTGGCAAGTTTCTTGGATTTATTGTGCGACATCAATGAATTGAAATTGATCAAGCTAAAGTTGATTCTATTTTAAAGATGCCAGAACCTGAAAACATTCATGAGCTAAAAAATCTTCCTAGAAAGTTAGACTATTTGAGAAGTTTCATATCGAATGTAGATGAAAGATGTCAACCATTTAGCCATCTCATGAAGAAGGGTGCTCTTTTCAAGTGGAACCAAGCGTGTAGCAAAACCTTTGAAAGTATCAAAGTATATATGGTGAAGCCTCCAGAGCAAATCCCATCAAGTTTATTATGTCAAAACCAGTCCTTAGTGATCGACTAGTAAGGTGGTACCTCCAGTTCCAATAGTTTGGAGCAACACTCCCCCCAACAGCTATGATGCCAACAAGTCTAATGGCAAGAGGTTCGGACGACAAGTCTATATCGATAGGAAGGAGCAGATCACGAAGGGTAGCAGCTGCTATATATATGGACTTTCTCACGGCTATGCTAGGTGCCTGGAGATGAAGAACCTTGGTGCCATACTGCGGGAGCAAAAGGATAAGAAAGTGGACCAAGGGCAAAGTTCGGGCATGACCAAGCTAGGCATGATCAGGCTATGTGGAGCCATCACGAAGCAAGCTGAGAAGGTGGGAGATTTCTTTACACAATATGTGGACATATCCATCAACGGACGACCAACTCGTGCTATGGTAGAATCTGGAGTGGAAGCTAACATTATGACCAAGACGGCAGCAACAAGGTTGGGGCTAAGTTATGGGCCAAGCAACACCCGCCTAAAGACGATTAATGCCCCACTGACTCTCATGTGTGGAGTCGCTCATGGAGTGAACATCACATTGGGCAAGTGGAAAGGTAAGACTAGCTTCACTGTCGCCCCCTTAGATTTCTTTGATATAATACTTGGGCAAGAATTCTTCCAATGGTACCACATGATGACCGATCCCTATCTCCAACAACTCTTGGTGATAGAGCGATAGGGACCTGCATGGTACCTCTAGTCAAGATGTCAAAGAAGGAAGTACAAGCCCACATGTCGATCATGCAGCTTGTGAAGGGCCTAAAGAAGGGGGAGCTGACGTTCGTAGCCCATTGCGATCTTGGATGAAGATAATGGTGCTAAAGAGGCATTGCCACCTTGCATACAGAAGGTGCTTGAACAAAACAAGGACGTGATGCCCGAAGAGTTGCCGAGACATCTACCTCCAAGGCGCGAGGTAGACCATAGGATTGAGATGGAGCCAGGAGCAAGGCCGCCCGTATACCCGCCATACCACATGGCTCCACCCGAGTTAGGAAAGCTAAGGAAGCAGTTGAAGGAGCTCCTCGAGGCCAATCATATCCATCCATCCAAGGCAACTTATGGCGCGCCATTTTTATTTCAAAAGAAGAAGGATGGCTCGATGCGCCATACCCCATAGCTCCAACTGAGTTAGAGAAGCTGAGGAAGCAGTTGAAGGAGCTCTTCGAGGCCGTTCATATCCGTCCATCCAAGGCAACTTATGGCGCATAGGTTTTATTCCAAAAGAAGAAGGATGGATCGATGCGCCTATGCATAGACACCGGGCACTCAACAAGGTGACCGTGAAGAACAAGAATCCCATCCCACTCATTGCTGACTTGTTTGATAGACTTGGACAGGCCAAGTACTTCACTAAGGTGGATCTAAGGAAGGGCTACTACCAAGTACGCATAGCGGAGGGAGATGAACCAAGGACAACATGTGACAAGGTATAGATATTACGAGTGGTTGGTGATGACCTTCGGCTTAACCAACACACCCGCCACCTTTTGCACACTAATGAACAAGATATTCCACCCTTACTTGGATCAGTTCGTGGTAGTCTACTTGGATGACATAGTTATCTATAGCAACACCTTGGATGAGCACGTGGAGCATTTGAGGAAAGTGTTCCAAGTCCAGCGCGAAAATGAGATTTTCATCAAATGGGAGAAGTGCGAGTTTGCCCAACATGAAGTACACTTCTTGAGACATGTTACTATCCAGGGAGAAATACGGATGGACGAAACAAAAGTTTGGTCCATCAAGGAATGGGAGGCGCCCACAAAGGTAACCAAACTTATATCTTTTCTTGGACTTGTTAACTATTACCACAAGTTCATAAGTGCTTATTCTGCCAAAGCCACTCCACTTACTGAGCTACTGAAGAAGAATAAGCCATGGGTTTGGAGCGAGGAATGCAAGAATGCCTTTGAAGACCTCAAGGCTACCATGACAAAGGAGCTGGTCCTTGCATTGCCTAACTTCTCCAAGACATTTGAAGTGCACACGAATGCCTCTGACTATGCCAGCAAGACAATGTGGAGTAGCGCCAATCAGGAGGGCTCTTGGATCCCCTCCCCATAGCGGAGCATCCACGAGAGAGTGTGACCATGGACTTCATCACTTGTTTGTCGAAGTCTAATGGGTACGAGACGATTATGGTCGTGATGGACAGGTTCTCTAAGTATGCTAGCTTCATGCCCGCCATGGCAGGTTGCACTACTAAGGAGGCCGCCAAGCTATTTTTCAAAAATGTGGTAAAGTATTAGGGATTGCTAAGGCACATCATTAGAGACAGAGACCCACGCTTCACTGGGAACTTTTGGAGAGAATTGTTTGAGATTCTTGACACGAAATTGTATTTCTCTACTAGTTTACACCCGCAGACAGACAGCTAGACGGAATGAGTCAATGCCTTGCTAGAGTGCTACTTGAGGTACTTTGTGAGCTATCATCAGAAGGATTGGGCGAGGCTATTGGACGTAGCCCAATTCTCCTATAACCATAGCGGAGTGAGGCAACAGGGCGTACACCATTTGAGCTAGCCACAGGCCAACAGCCACAAAATCTACATTCATTGCCGGCCGCGTTCGAAGGCAAGAGTTTTGGGGCTTATCATATGGCCAAGGGCTTTGAGGAGCATCTCGATACTGCCAAATCTTATTTGGATAAGGCAGCGAAGAAGATGAAGAAGTTTGCCGACCGCAAGAGTCATCCCACGAATTATAAAGTTGGAGACATGGTCTTGGTCAAGTTCAATCCAAGGTAATTTAAAGCATTGTGAGGCATGCATCAAAACTTGGTGCGAAAGTATGAGGGCCCATTCAGGATCGTTGCCAAGGTCGATAAAATCTCATATAGGTTGGAGCTACCACCATATCTTAAGGTTCATCCTGTCTTCCATGCCAGTATCCTCAAGCCGTACCATAAGGACAAGGATGATCCTAGTCGAGGAAAATCAATTCGGGCGCCGCTTACAATTACCGCCTCCCACGATCGAGACATCGAGGCCATTATGGACTATCAAGCCAAGAGAAAACAGGGACAATAGGCCACTGCTATGTTCCTAGTCCACTTGAAGGGACAACCTCTGGAGGAGGCCACTTGGGAGAGGTATGAAGACCTGTGGCAATTTAAAGACAAAATTCGGGAGTTCTTGCAGTAGCAGTACACCGCGGTCATCTCCACATCAGGTGGGAGAGAATGTTACGACCCGCCACTTGATCATGAAGAAGGGAGAAGAACCTAGAGTCTTGAAGAGGTTAGTGGAAGACTCTAGATTCTTGTAGAAACTTGTAGAGAAGTCTTGAAAGACTTGGAATTCTCTAGAGGGTATAGAGAATTCTAGAGTAGGGACTTCTTTGTAAATATGGAAGGACTTGTTTAGCAATTTATATTTATACTTGAGTCCCTTAGGAGTAGTATAAATAGAAGGGACATTCATTTGTAGCAAATCATCCAGAAATCAAGCATTCTTCCAAGTAATACAAAGCCTTCTTCATAAAATCTCTCTTGTCTTTCTTACAATCTAGCATTCCCTTAGCGATCTAGTCTTAAAGGCTTACTTGAGCTTGCAAGATCGTGAAAGATTCGGGAGTAAGTTGTCAAGTGCCGCACGGAGGTCTTAGTTGAAGTCTAAGTCCATGACACTAAGCTCCTCACTTTGTGGCTTATAAAAAGGGCAGCTCGGTGCACTTAAGATCCCGCTATTCGCAGGGTCCGGAGAAGAGCCCGACCACAAGGGTCTATTGTACGAAGTCTTACCTTACATTTCTGCCAGAGGCTGTTTCCAAAGCTTGAACCCGTGACCTCCTGGTCACATGGCAGCAACTTTACCACTTTGTGGCTTATATATAAGGGAAAAATAAATAAATAAGTAATTAAGTAGTAACGTAAACTTCTTTTGTGGTAATAATATATATAAGTAGTAATACTTCTTTTTATTACCATTTTAAACTTTTATATTGCTAATATCAATATTATTTTATACAAATAAAATTACGTACTGTATGTAATATTTTAGGAAGTAAATAATGCATTTTCTGTTTACCATTTGGACGAATAATTAATACGGATTATTTGGTTTTAATATTAGGATTAGACAAAGAAGAATTCACTGGAAAGTTTATAGGGCACATATATCAAAGATGAAAATTAGAACGGTTTTTCCAAAATGAATTCTGATATTTTTAGATGACTTATGATGCATGTTTGTACTTTGTACAAGAACATCTTTAATCATTTTATGGCTCCCTTCAATAAAAATAAAATTCAGATGTCTAAATTACTCCAAAAAAAAAAAAAGTTACATTATTGATATAAAGTGAAGACAGAGTTGTAAGCCACACAGTTTCTTATAGTAGTTGACATATTTATTTGTAACGAGTCCAATCATATGCGTTTGATTTTTTCAAAAGCAAACTTAGCTTTCAAATGTAAACAACAAATTTTCGAGCCGAGAAAAATAAATAATCAAGACCAGAAAATTGGAGTAACAAAGTGTAATATTTGATTTCAAAATGTAATGCGGTTACAATCTCTATAATAATCCTCTGATTTTTCAAATAATATGAAACACGTTGAACTTGAATTTGAATTTGATTTAGAGTCAAGGGCTTGAATAGCTTGATCTTGAATCTTCGCCTTCGAATTTGGATTTGAATTATTCGTCACGAACACTTGTATGGTTATGACGAACAATAAATATGAACAAGTAACTTGATCTCGAACTTTTTGATATTTGTCTTCGTTCTTGATCTTGAACTTGAGCTTGAATTTGATTGCTTGAACTTTGTAGCTTTGTAGAGAATTTGCGGCCTTTGATCCACGAGCTCTCTTCTTGCTTCTTGTTCTTCAAAAAGACCCCTTTCAGAATAATGAGGACCCCTATTTATAGTTGTAGGGAGTGGTATGAGGGTGTGATTTGATTGGTTGGTTTGAACTAACCAATCAGATTTCTTTGTTGAAGAGTTTTAATTTGATTGGTCAGAACATGTCACATAGACACGTGGCATTGTTCTAGTGGCATCATTAGTTTGACTTAGATTGCCACATAACTTTGACATGTGGTATGATTTTAGTGGCTTATCTGATTTGACTTGGATTGCCACATAACTTTGACATGTGGCATGATTTTAGTGGCTTATTTAATTTGACTTGGATTGCCACCTAACTTTGGCACATGGCATAATTCTAGTAGCTTATTTAATTTGACTTGGATTGCCACTTAACTTTGACATGTGGCATGAAAATGGGCCTCTAGGATGAGATGATATTGGGCTTAACAAAGTGGAGTCATCTTTATAGCCCAAATCAATGGATTTAGTTTTTTAATTAAATCCACATTTATTGGGCTTAAATAATTGACCCAATTTTATTAATCCAAAATATTTATTTGGACTAATATATCTTGAATTTAATATAAATTGAATCATTCTACAAATTTATTTTTAATAAATTATAAATGATTACAAATGCCCCCTGCTTCAAGTTTTGTCGAGACATTTTATCTTTTGAAGACTAGGCATGAAGTATTACTTGTAGGATAATGACATGCCATGTATTTTGAGATGTACCGTGAATTCATACTATATTGATGCACCCCTTCATCATTGTTGGAGTAGGAATGTAGCAAATTAGTTATATCCAATGAGGATTAGGAAAGAGAAGAAAAAAATGATATTTTTTTCACTTTTTTTTCACGTTTTTTTTTAGGGTGTTTACTTGTCATGCAAGATTCTACCACTAATTGAAATCCGCTTAGGAGTCATTTTTGTAGAAGCCTAATTCAAGTTTGAATCTAGTTATAATAGATGCTAATAAACCTCTATAAATAGATGTCTGACCTTCATTGTTTTGCAGCAATGTGGTTTGACGATCAGCGTCGTGGTACTTTCTTCTTTCTTTTCTTTGATTTTCAACAGTCTTTTCCTCATCTTGACATGTTTGTCGTAGAAAATTCATATCTTATTGTAGATACGTAGGAATAACGAACGGTGTGATTTTCTAGAAACTAGACTTCTCGATTTACAACATATCCAAAATTGAGAATTTAATACTTTTATGACCGTTCTAGATAAAAAAAATAAATTAAAGTTAGCTCTAGATTTTGCCATGCTAGAGGTTTCAGATTTGTGTGATTTTATTAAAACTTTTGTATCTTCATGTAGGAACTTCAAAATCACAAGCCGCTTGAGTATTTTGAATTTAGACACAAAGTTATACAACATATCCAAAATTTAGATTTAAACTCCTTCAATATCGTTCTAGATAATTTATTTATTTATTTATTCACGTTTTTTTTTCACGTTTTTTTCACGTTTTTTTTTTTACAAATGCCTACCATTTATTCTGTCTTCCAAGTCCAATTAGAATTCTGAAAGGACACACTCCTTTTAGAATATGTATAGCCCAAATTTTCACAATTTCACATCCAATTAGGATTTGGAGAGAATAAATTTGTATCATTTTACTAGAGTTCTACCAAAAAGTAATTACAATTATTTTGGAAGAAGGACCCTCTCACCATCACTACTTGTCTATAAATAGACTCTCTCCTTCTATTTATTTTCATCATTGGTATTGACAGTTTTGATACTCCTTTTTGCATATCCTCTTGAGTTCATCAACATATGAGGTAAATATTTTTTTAATATATATATATATTTTTATTATTATTATTATTATTTTTTATTATTATTTTTTTCATTGTTTTTTATTATTATTATTATTATTATTATTATTATTATTATTATTATTTTTAAATGAAAATATTACTTCATAGGCAATAAACTTTTATTCTATTGGTCCAAGTCAAAGACTTTACACCGTCTGAGACAAAGACTTTACATGATTTGTGGCAAGGAAAAGGCAATTCATAGTCCGAGCTAAAGACTTTACACTGTCTAAGGCAAAGACTTTACATGATTTATGGCAAAGACTTTACACCGTCTGAGTCAGAGGCATTCCATAGTCCAAGCTAAAGACTTTACACCGTCTGAGGCAAAGACTTTACATGATTTGTGGCAAAGAAAAGGCATTCCATAGTCCGAGCTAAAGACTTTACACCGTCTAAGGCAAAGACTTTACATGATTTGTGGCAAAGACTTTACACCGTCTGAGTCAGAGGCATTCCATAGTCCGAGCTAAAGACTTTACACCGTCTGAGGCAAAGACTTTACATGATTTGTGGAAAAGAAAAGGCATTCCATAGTCTGAGCTAAAGACTTTACACTGTCTAAGGCAAAGACTTTACATGATTTGTGGCAAAGACTTTACACCGTCTGAGTCAGAGGCATTCCATAGTCCGAGCTAAAGACTTTACACCGTCTGAGGCAAAGACTTTACATGATTTGTGGCAAAGAAAAGGCATTCCATAGTCTGAGCTAAAGACTTTACACCGTCTAAGGCAAAGACTTTACATGATTTATGGCAAAGACTTTACACCGTCTGAGTCAGAGGCATTCCATAGTCCGAGCTAAAGACTTTACACCGTCTGAGGCAAAGACTTTACATGATTTGTGGCAAAGAAAAGGCATTCCATAGTCTGAGCTAAAGACTTTACCCCGTCTAAGGAAAAGACTTTATATGATTTGTGGCAAAGACTTTACAATGTCTGAGTCAGAAGCATTCCATAGTCCAAACTAAAGACTTTACACCGTCTAAGGCAAAGACTTTACATGATTTGTGGCAAAGACTTTACACCGTCTGAGTCAGAGGCATTCCATAGTCCAAGCTAAAGACTTTACACCGTCTAAGGCAAAGACTTTACATGATTTGTGGCAAAGACTTTACACCGTCTGAGTCAGACATAGGTTTTGCTCAAAGAATATAATAGTTCATTATTAAGATTCATTACCATGATTATTGAATTACTAATTTAAGCGCTAACACTTTTTTTTTACAGATTGAATCATGGTTTACCTTAGAGATTTGACTTCCTCTTCTTCAGAGTTGCGATACCTTTTGTGTTTCGATAGTACAAGAGATATATCATTGTATGAGGGCACCAAATCCAGGAGAGGTTCAATTTATCAGAAACCAAACTTCTTAACATATCCAAAATTTATAGTTTAAGTCTGGCAGGATAGTTCTAAGCAAACTTCAAAAATGAATTTCACATAGAGAAAAGCTGATAGATTCACATTCGCATGGAGAAAATATTCGTATCTTAGCGTAGAGAATCCAAAAAACTACAACATGTATAATAATCACAGTTAATAGTTTTATGGATTTGTATGAATATTTCTTTGAAGTCAATTCAAATTCTGTCTTGATTGGCCCTCTTTAATTCACATGTCATATATGACAATATACAAGAACATTGTGATGCTCAAATAACAGTGTGCTCCATTTCTTTTGAACTTATGAGACTAAAATTTAGGATGTAACTCATGGATTATGGTAGAGAGGGTCAAGAGAGACTATGAGTTCTTTAGATACTCATGCGACTGAACTCAGAATGTAATTCTAAGCGCCTACGTACCTCAGTGAAGAGGATCAAGTCATAACGTAGTTCTGAGAGAATGATGTTTTTTTTTGGTCCTAACTTTTGCCTAGGCCGCCTCTTTTGAGATTTTCAACCTAGCGGACATTTCTTTTTATGGGGTGTCGTGCACAGTTTATACTCTTGCGGGCCAGGAGTAACATGCAGTTTATACTCGTACCTTAAGGAGTGGGTTTCTTTTCTTCAAGGATAATATCTCTTTATGAACTTTCCGTTAATAGGGCCAATGCGCAATCCTTATGAGTCAACCAGTTTGTAAGCGCCACTTGAGTATACTTCTTGTACCACATATGGTCCATCCCATTTGTCAGAGAACTTGCTTCCAGACCGACGAGAAGTAATAATGGGCCTTCTTACAACAAGAACTTCTTGTACCACATAGTTGCAATTGTTTCATATCAATGGCCATCTCAAGCCCAAGTAAGAGTGCTTGATATTCAGCAACATTATTGGAGCAGTTTTGTGTTAGAGTGAAGGAGTATGGCAAAACTTCTCCATGGGAAGTGACAAATACCACTCCAGCACCGGCTCCTTCACGATGTGCAGCACCATCAAAATACATCTTCCAAGGTGGCTGAATTTCTACTAGCATTGTGTCTTCATCAGGTAATTCATCAGATAACTCCCAATCATTCGGAATTGGATGATTGGCCAAGAAATCTGCTAGCACTTGTCCTTTTACTGCCTTCTGAGATATATACACAATCTCAAATTGTTGAAACTGGAGGTACCACCTTGCTAGCCTATCACTTAAGACAGGCTTGGACATGACAAACTTGATAGGATTCGCTTTAGAGACAAGTTGTACAATATGAGCCTGGAAGTAATGCTTCATCTTTTGAATTAAGAACACGAGTGCCAGACATAACTTCTCAATAGGTGAATACTTGATCTCGTTTTGTGTCATCATCCTACTCAAGTAATATAGGGCATTTTCTTTCCCTTCATCATTTTCTTGTGTGAGAAGTGCTCCTACTGACCTTTCTTGTGCTGCAATGTATAAAATCAATGGTTTTCCAGGTATAGGAGCTACAAGTACTGGAGGTTTCATCAGATAAGACTTTATGTTCTCAAAAGCATTGGTACAAGCTTGATCCCATTCAAAAGGAACATCTTTCTTCATAAGGCGACTGAATGGTTGACATCTCCCAGCCAGATTTGAGATAAACCTCCTAAGATATGCTAATTTTCCTTGTAAGCTTTTCAACTCATGAATATTTTTTGGCTCAGGCATCTTCAAAATAGCATCTATCTTATCTTGATCAATCTCGATTCCTCGATGTTGAACAATAAAACCGAGAAACTTTCCCGAAGTAACTCCAAAGGCACATTTTAAAGAATTCATTTTGAGTTGGTATCTTCGAAGCCGTTCAAACACCATTCTCAGATCTTTCAATTGGTCATCACTCTTCTTTGATTTTACTACTAAGTCATCGACATAAAACTCAATATTTTTATGAAGCATGTCATCAAAATATTCTGCATGGCTCGTTGATAAGTGGCTCCAGCATTTTTTAAACCAAAAGGCATCACTTTGTAGCAATATATACCTTTAGGAGAGCGAAATACAGTAAGTTCTTCATCCTTTGGTGCCATGCGAATTTGATTGTATCCAGATGAACCATCCATGAAGGACATTGCCTCGTATCCAGTTATAGCATCAATCATAAGCTCAAGGATTGGAAGAGGAAATTCATCCTTAGGGCATGCATTATTAAGATCTCTAAAGTCAACCCAAACTCGTATTTGGCCATTCTTCTTTCTTACAGGTACAATGCTTGAAATCCATGTAGGATATTTGACTTCACGAATAAAACCTGCTTCAATGAGCTTGTTAACTTCAGTTTCGATCAAAGGAACCAATTCAGGTCTAAAGCAATGTTGCGCTTGTTTAACAGGACGAGTACCTCATTTTACAGCAAGACGATGAACTGCAACTTTAGGGTCTAACCCTGGCATCTCTTTGTAACTCCAAGCAAATACATCCCTAAATTCCATAAGCAGCTCAATATATTTCTTCTCTTCATCGTCATCCAACGAAGCACTCACATATGTAGACCTTATATCATCATCAACTCTAAGATTTACTTCCTTCAATGCATCAACAGTATTCTTTATCCCTTCCTCGAGTTCAGGTGGCGCATCTTCAGCATCCTCATCTTCTTGAGGATCACCATCATTAAAAGATATGTGATGGCATGCACGAATATCAACAAACCCGTCATCAATTTTTGCATATAGTGGAGTACTTTCTTCGTCACAAATTGTGATGTGATTTGATGATCCCACACTTTATTTATCTTCATCTCGCTCCCTAGTGTGAACTATGGTATGAGTTTTTTCTCTCAGAACATCTCCACATGAAACTACAAGTTTTGTTTCTCGCCTTATTCTAGAAGGGATCAAACTGGGCCAATTCTTGGGTGAATTATGCTCCCGAGCATATACCCGTTCTTCCATTGTTCTATAATCTCCTTGGCGCTTGTATTTCTTCTTCATTGGTCCCAATCGATCAAATACTGAAATTTTTAGAGTTGATTCTACTAGTCGATCAGATGCAGAAATGTTAGGAGTCATGCCACTAAGTCGATCAAACACAGAAGGCTTTTTGTTGAACATCATCGATTCTTCCACAGGGGTAATGTAGTTGATGCTCATCCTTTTTATAGAGATTCGAATTGGTGACGGTTGTTTGTAACCCAGGCCTTCGCGCGATTGTTTGACATCATACCCTTTCTCTATCATCATCCTTTGAGTTGGATTTAGGCCATGATTTGCCCTTTCAATAACTTCATTTGGAAGCTTCTCTACTTTAGAAGCTTCATTGGGATTGTATCCTGCTTTCACCAACAACTTATATGCATTCGGGTCAAAACCCTCATTTGTACGTTTTTTAGGGAGTGATTCATGTGAATCATGATTCGATGGTCTGACAAATCCTTGTATCATTTTTGAAGGTGATTTGATTGCATCAATTTGCTTGATAGGGAATGTCAACTTACTACTCTGCAACTTAGAGGGTGGGATCTTGACTTTGTTTGTCTTTGGGACATAGTGAGAAATAGGAATCATTCTCTTACTTGAAGATGCCTCACTTATCTTAGGTACTTTACTCATATCTGAAAGCGTTTTATCCTTTTCAATCATGACCCTCGCATTAGCAGGTGCTACATCAACCCTTTTTGTGATATCAGCAGGTATCGCGTTATCAACTTTAACTTCTTTTGAAACATGATTCTTTAAGTAGAATTTTGCATCAGCAAAGTGCGCTTCCGTCTCGGTGAAAGGTTCATCATCAGCAACTACCTTCTTTTGAACCCCATCTTCAAAGTATTTGAAACATTGATGGTAGGTGGACGGTACTACTTTGTTCTCATGTATCCATGGTCTTCCTAACAAGATGTTATACGAGGTCTTTGAGTCAATAACATGCATCCATGCACTCGAACGCATATCCCCCATCGTTATATCTAATTTGACAGCACCAATGGCTCTCTACCCCCTTGGTTAAAACCTTGAATCATCAGACGACTTTCAGACAGTTTATTTATCGGTATTCCAAGTTCTTTCACAGTACGAATAGGGAGAATATTGACCCCAGATCCATCATCCACCATGATCCTATTTACTTTATGTCCACGCACAAAACCTACCATATATAAAGGATGATTATGCAACACTTCACCCAATAAAAGATCATCATTAGTGAATGTAAACTTTGCATCACAAGTGTCCACTTCTTCATAGTGAGGCTTTATAGGGCCTTCATGTGATGGAGGTAATGATGGTGATGAGCTTTCTACCATCGTCTCTTCTCTATCAATGTTACAACACGAGGCCTTGGTGTCACGATGAGAAATCTTTTCACGAAACCAACTTGGCAAGAATTCCTCTAATGTCACTGGAGGACGTTGCTTTTGATAGTAATTTCCCTCGACTCTTGACTTCTTCATATTCTTCTTTACCCTTTGAGTTTTAGGGGTAGGTGGATGGCACAACTTTGTTTTCATCTTCGCTCTAGTCACTTGCTTATTTGGTTCTCTTTGCAAGCTCATTTTACGACGTCTTCGTTGTGTCACTAAAATCCATCCTTCATCATTAGTATAAGCACCGCAAGATTGGTTTTCCTCTAGAGATTTATCTTCCCATATTACTTCATTCATCAAAGGAACAAGCGATGATACGTTAACATTTATTGGTTTGAAGTCACTAAATTTAATCATCTTTGATGGTGATGTGGCTAGGTCATCACCATTATCATGTATTTCGACAAAGTTGCAAAGAACTATGGGGTCGAGTGAACCAAAAGTGATAGAGACTTGATTTGAACTCTCCTTCTCATCTTCAAGCAATATCTTTCCTTCACGGGCCAAGTCCATAATCTTTTCCTTAAAGATAAAACACTTTTCAATAGGATGGCCCATCAAATGGTGATATTTGCAGTAATTTGGATCATTAGTCCTCCCAGCCTTATCTGGACGCTTCATTTCAGGTAGCTCAAAGAGTTTTAACGCCAGAAGCTCTTCGAAAATTGCTGGAACATCTGAGTCCAAGAAAGGATACTCTTTTGCCTGCATTTCCTTCAAAGTCAGCTTTCTACCAGTGTTATTCTGAAAAGTTGTGGTCTTCACCCTTTGATTCTTGCTTAGATTTGTAGCCACTTTCAAAGGTACGATATTAACACTCATTGACTCCTTGTTTCCAAACTTAGGTATCGATTTTCCCCCTTTCTTTACCTCCATTTTGTCTTTTCCCTTGTGAGGTCCATAAATAATTGGTCCTTCAATCCCGCTTGCAGACATGCTCAACTCCATATCATGAGCACGTGTGGCTAGTTCCTCAAATAATTTGGGTTTAATACCCTATAGGATATAATGAAGTCCCCAACGTATTCCTTGAATACACATTTCTATTCCGGAAGTTTCACTAAGCCTATCCTTACAATTGAGGCTTGTATTTCTCCATCGGTTGATGAACTCAATGACGGGTTCATCTTCCCATTGACGTGTATTTGTGAGTTCAACCATGCTCACAGTACGCCTTGTGCTATAGAAGCGATTAAGAAATTCATGCTCAAGTTGTTCCCAACTATCAATAGAGCCTGCCTCGAGATCCGTATACCAGTCAAAGGCATTTCCTTGTAAGAAGCGCACAAATTGCTTGACCAGATAATCTCCATATATTCCAGCGTTATTGCAGGTTTCAACAAAATGGGCAATGTGTTGTTTTGGATTTCCCTTTCCATCAAATTGTTGAAATTTTGGAGGTTGATAACCTGCAGGCATCTTCAAAACATCGATTCTTGAAATGTATGGCTTTGCATATGTGAATGATGACTTTGAAGACACGTCATACTTATCTTTGATAGTTCCTATAATGAAGTCCTTCAGTTGATGAATGGGAATTCCTCCTTCAGCAGATACTTGCAGCTCATCACCCACATTTATTTGCTTTGTAACTGAATCTCCCTTTTCTTGTATCATCAGATGTTTTCCAGGTGCATGACTTGAGTCTCCCTCCATAACATTCTCAACTCTGTCCGTCAACTTGACAATTCGATTATCCTAATCTTGCACATATTTTGTTAGACCTTCAATTGCCTTCGTCAAACTCGCCAGTTGTTCTTTAACAGTTGAGGTGTTAGTCATCATCGCTTGGATGGCCGTTATGGATGATGGAGCAAAGCATGGATTTTCCCTCAAACTGAAATCTGTCTGAAACAAGTTACGTGGAGTGACTGAGGCAGATCTAGTGATCAAGACATCATCTTCATCTTGAATAGTGCAATTCCTCGTGTTAAAAGGACTAAGTCGAGCCAACGTCTTTTCAACAATATCAGCTATATTCTCTCCTTCTTCCAATTCATTCGGAAAGAATCTTGCCCCCTTTGAAGATGGAAGATCAAAAATAGGAACTGATGCGGATGGCACTTGAAGTGTTTGTTGTCCTAGCAAGTTTGCTCTGTTCCTAGTGATGGGTCCCAAACTTCCCATAGTAGCATCCAGTATGTTCTCCACCTTAGAGGAAAACTTGGAATCAGTATCCTTAGCAATAATAGTCCTGGAGTCAAACTTCTTAGATGCCATTTAAGTGTTCTTGAAGTTTGATGATCGATGTGAAGAGATGAGAGGTAGAGATTGCCCCACTGGGCGTGCCAAAATTTGTAAACAACAAATTTTCGAGCCGAGAAAAATAAATAATCAAGACCAGAAAATTGGAGTAACAAAGTGTAATATTTGATTTCAAAATGTAATGCGGTTACAATCTCTATAATAATCCTCTGATTTTTCAAATAATATGAAACACGTTGAACTTGAATTTGAATTTGATTTAGAGTCAAGGGCTTGAATAGCTTGATCTTGAATCTTCGCCTTCGAATTTGGATTTGAATTATTCGTCACGAACACTTGTATGGTTATGACGAACAATAAATATGAACAAGTAACTTGATCTCGAACTTTTTGATATTTGTCTTCGTTCTTGATCTTGAACTTGAGCTTGAATTTGATTGCTTGAACTTTGTAGCTTTGTAGAGAATTTGCGGCCTTTGATCCACGAGCTCTCTTCTTGCTTCTTGTTCTTCAAAAAGACCCCTTTCAGAATAATGAGGACCCCTATTTATAGTTGTAGGGAGTGGTATGAGGGTGTGATTTGATTGGTTGGTTTGAACTAATTTGATTGGTCAGAACATGTCACATAGACACGTGACATTGTTCTAGTGGCATCATTAGTTTGACTTAGATTGCCACATAACTTTGACATGTGGTATGATTTTAGTGGCTTATCTGATTTGACTTGGATTGCCACATAACTTTGACATGTGGCATGATTTTAGTGGCTTATTTAATTTGACTTGGATTGCCACCTAACTTTGGCACATGGCATAATTCTAGTGGCTTATTTAATTTGACTTGGATTGCCACTTAACTTTGACATGTGGCATGAAAATGGGCCTCTAGGATGAGATGATATTGGGCTTAACAAAGTGGAGTCATCTTTATAGCCCAAATCAATGGATTTAGTTTTTTAATTAAATCCACATTTATTGGGCTTAAATAATTGACCCAATTTTATTAATTCAAAATATTTATTTGGACTAATATATCTTGAATTTAATATAAATTGAACCATTCTACAAATTTATTTTTAATAAATTGTAAATGATTACAGTGGGGTTTTACTATGGATTTCCCTATATAAAATATATGTTCTTCAATTATTTTGTTTCGCCTTAAAAAAAAATATTTTAGAAAGGTGATTCCTAAAATAATAAACTATATATTACTCCCTCAATTTTTTTTTAATTGTCATGATAGGATTTGACATAATTATTAAAAAAAATTAATTAAAAATATTGTTTAATTAATATATCTTTTATTAATTATTTAATTTTAAATTTTTAAATAATTAATACTAAAGACTGAATTAAAAAATAATTAATTTTCTCTTAATTATTTAAATTAATAAATATTTTAAAATAAATATTATAAATATACATGAAAACTAAAAAGGATGGAAGAGAATATTACTAGTACTAAATTTTAACGAAGAGGGCATAGTTTGTCGGCAAGGATACGATACGAGGTTTTAATGCCCTAGGGGTGTTTAGATAGACGTGGCTATTTCCTCTCCTTTCGTAAACTGTTCCGATTGCCTTTTCTATTCTCAGTTTTCATTTGCATTTCCCAATACACCCCCTACGCCTTACTGTAGTACACTGTTTTCATTAAATTTCCCTCGTGCACTTCGTTTACTAAGGGGCGTTTGACTAGGTATGATTTAAAGAAAATACTAACTTCTTTTTTAAAAAAAAATGAAAAATGATATTTGAACATTAAAGTTGTGTTTGATCATAAAAATAAATTGAAGTTGTTTTTGAATTTTTATAAGTAACTAGTTTTTTCGGCACATGCATTGCACGTTTATGGCATGTTATGTAGTGTATCTTTTTGTAATATAATGTCAATGTTTCTAAAATAAAATGTGGTCTTTAACTTGCACTCCAAATATTAAATCTTGATCTTACTGAACTCGAACTCTTTAGTTGTCAGTCTCTATCTCCAACTCTCCAGCTTAGCATTAACTCCACCGCGAGTACTATGTCATTCACTAATAACATACACCATGACAACTCATCTTCGGTTCTCTGCGACATCTATTACCGAGGCAAATAAAAATCGATTATATGTTGTTCCTTTATGCAACCTATAATTAACTAGAAATTGCTTAGAATCTTCTTCTACTATCTGTACTCAGATTTTGAATTTATCGTACATATCCTTAATTGTCTTATGGTACGCAACAAACACTCCGCTAGCCTTCAAATTTTCTTAATCTAAAGTATATTTATACTTGATCATTTCAGCCTACATTAAGACCAAGGCGATGAATCTCATGTCATTAATCAACAAACTAAAACATCAAAAAATGGAGAGTTCTTTTGCTAATATCAAAATCAAAACATCGTATTGTAATGTTATTTTATTGTAGTCATGACTGATGAGTGAAAACATTCATTAAGATGACCAAATTGGCATGATATATTTATAAGTATAAAAAAGAAAATAAATTAGCAGTATAACTTCAAAATAATACGAATATCAATTTTAAAACAATACTTAACGTACATTTCCAAAGAAGAATAGAAGAGATCGACTCAAAATCTTACTTTTCCTTTATAGAATATTTTCTATTTAAAGATGGAACTGTATATCTAATGTCATAAACTATTGTGTCCATGAACATTACATGAATCATTTTTGATGATTTTGTAGGATAGCCAATATATTTTTACGTGTCAATCCCCATTTATGGGCCAATAGCATTTGTAATGCTAGTAACTCCACCTGGAAGCACCATCATTGTGTTTTATAGACCATGTATGACCATATCAGAGATTCTACATTGAATCGTTTAGGAATGGCAAGTGTTTAAACCTCTCCTTTTTCGGCCAAATCACTTTGTTGACACGATCTTTTGCAGAACACTTTGGTAAATATAAAAGGCGATACAAAAGGCGAGGACCATAATACGGCAAAGCCTGGCTCCATTGGACTTAATGTCGTTGGCGGTACCACTTTGATTTGCCTGCCACGTGTGTATTTCCTAGCGATTCTATGAGGATCATACACTGGTGACAGAAAATTAATGGGACACTTTGGTGTTTGCCGTTGATTTGATCTTGAACTGACGATGCACTAGTGATATCACAGAGCTAAAGGATGGCCATAGTTTTTTTTGTTTTGTTTTATAAATTGAAGCGGCGACTTCTCTTCAAGCATTAATTTTTTTTTCAGACGTGTGAATTGTTCTCTTCAAAAGTAATTTTTTGAATGATTAATATGATATTTAGATTAATGAAAAGGACATTTTAGTAATTTAACTTTTTAATTTTGGAGTTCTCACTTAGTATAGATAGATAGATATAGATTGAGAGTGATAAAAGTGAAAATAATTTTTTTCATATTTTTAAAATTTTAGAATTTAACTTCAAGTTGAATTTCAAACGTCAATGACCAAACATATTTTTTCGAAGTTCTCCAAAAGAAAAGATAGAAAAAGGTGTCGATGGTCATTCACCCACCATGGATGCAATATCCATTACTTCATCATCCCAATTTTCCACCCCTCAATCCTCTTAACCATCACAAACTCTCTTATAAACTCTCCCACAACCCCCTTAGAACAACCATCAAATAAGGTTAATTGTTCTTCTCTAATTAACCCTATTACGTTGAATACTTTAGCACAAGTGAAACAAACCAACATAATGCCCATTTCCATCAAGAAGATTGATTATATCAACGGAGAACCATTAATTAAGTGGACGGAATCTGAGGTTACAAGAATGAATACTGTAGAAAATTTGCAATGCATTGATATTAATAAATTCTCATATGGTTGGTCAGAGCTTGATGATCTTCACCATACAAATTTCAAAGTAGTATGGAATCAAGCGTGGTTGTAAAATTGGATTACTCAAAAATAGGCATATATTAATGCGATTTATTTTGTTAGAAGAAGACTTTATTAACATGATGTTAAAAAATGCCTATTATATTAACGTCAAAAATGGCCTGTCATACCAGATGAGACAACTGATCTATGGTTTTCGATTCAAGATGGAGGAAACTATGCATGCAATGACATGAATATCTTTCCCTGATCTTTTGCTCACTTTCTTTGTAATTAGAAAATTCTTATTCACTTTGGCATCAGTTGTGGGTAAAGAACTTCAACTATAGATGCTTATCATTAACTAAACAAAACCTAGTTGTGCTAAAGTCAAAGTCCAAGTGGACTTGTGAGCATAACTATCAAAATCAGTGAAAATGAAAATAGAAAATGAAAGCTCCAAGGAATTTGATGTGTCAAAGTGAAGTTATGCGTTATCAAAATATTGTTAAAAATGCAAGCTACAAGACCATGATGAAATTGAATAGGATATTACATCCTGGACTTAGTTCAACATAGGTAGAAGAAAATAAAACCGATGTTGATCAGGACAAAATTGCAAAGTAGCAGAGATAAACTAGATATCCTCCAAGAATTTTATGAATGGAGAAAATTGAAATGTATATAGATTACACACACTTTCTGAGATATATGGATCATGTTAGAAACAATCTAACCAACTGTGAAGATGCAAGGCAATATGATCAATCTTGGTAGATGCCAATCAGATATACTGTAAGTAGTGCCGCTGACACCTATTAAGATATTAAGATAAAGTGAACTGATCTTTGAGCACTATTAGAATATCTGGACTAAAGGACTTCCTTTTAAAATTGATTTCTTCTTATGGAGGTTGTGAAATGTAAGCTACTGGTGGATAAAATCTTATTCAGATGTGATATTGCAATAGTTTCAAGCTGCAGATGTTGTTAACATTCTCAACAAGAGACTATGCAGCAACCTTTTTTCACAGGAGAGTTTACAAGTAGTGTGTGAAAATACTTCACTGAAGCAACTCAAATCCTGTTTCAATGATGGAAGACTAACTGTGTATATAAATTCAAGTCACTATTCCAACCCACACCTTCTATGACATACTGGCAATTATGAAATTGGAGAAATACTATTATTTATGGAGGATCTATGTCTTAGAGAAAAGTAATACATCAGATTAGCCTAAATCTACACAATTTGGCTAGAATCCCCTTGGATACAAAATATCCCTCTCAGATGGCCCCAGATTATGACTTTTATGGAGGGTTACAGACCCCAGGTGAAGGCATTTTCTATGTGTTGAAAAGCCAAGGTTAATATAAGTGTAATTTTGATGGTGTCTCTGAGGGTAATCCTCACCCTAGTTCTGTTGCATTTTATGTTAGAGACCATCGAGGGGATGTTGTATATGCTAGTGCTACTTAGATTACAAACGCAACAAGTTTAGATGTTGAATCTCAAGCAATTCTTAAGAGAATAAAATACTGTGTGAAAAATTAGTCATTACCTTTGTTAATGAAAACTGATTCATCAGCAATAAAAAAGATTATAGAAGGGGAGGGTGGGGGACCCCATGAAGCCTTAGCATGACAACAAGGCAGATTAAGAAATGAAGACATCAGGAGAACATTCAGTTCAAACATACCCTCAGAGAAGGCAACACAATAACATATTTTTTCACGAATATAACTTCTGATTAAATAGGTACAAAAACTATCTATTATTTAAGGAAATATACATTGAGGCAATAAAACATAATCAATACAGACAAACATGATATACCATATTTGAGAATTAAAAATGTTAAAGAGGAAGATACAAGATCAAGATAACATACAATACATAAAAAATAATAAATACAGGATAACAATACAAAGAATTTAAGAATTCAAAAATCTCAACCTCAAATAGTCACAATCCAATCAATACATACAACCGTTCAGAGGTTCCACCAGAAGATTACAACAACACAAAGGTTTTAATATGAAGAACCCTATAATGAAACTCTCTGTAAGGGTGGTATTAACCTCAAAGAGGTTCATTCTTTTGGAAAAGTATCAATAAATATTCCATTCTCCAAAATAACAAAATAATGCCTACACTTATGAGTGTACAAATGATTTACCCTGATCAAACAATGACCATGCAACAACCGCATAGCTTGAAGCTAGTAATCACTATTTTGATTGTACAACACCTGATGAGAATAACAAGGTCAAATTCAAAACCAATCTCAGGAGGAAATTATAAATACAAAAGCAAGATAAAGACAAGGCAAACAGTGGATGAAGTTACCTGAAGGGGTATCCATACCAAAACTCGATGGTCAGAGGCGGTGTGAACTCCTAGAGATTTATGACAGGCCGCCAAAACTATCATGAAGATCCCCTTTCAGTTACCTATTTTGTCGTCTATTTTGTTTTGTTAGTCTTTTTTGTTTCTTTTGTTTTTCTCTTTTGAGTTGGGCTGGTTGTTGGGCCTTGTTAAACTGCTTTCTTTTTTAGATTTAGTAAATTTTATCTAAATCTTATAGTAATTTTTAAATTATATTTTATTTTTATTCTTCTAAAAATTATTCAAAATTTTTTTTGGTCATTTTTGAATACATCACATAAAGTGATGTATTCGATTGGTACCATTTGATTATTCTAAATTGAGATTGTGGTTTTCACGTTGTCGCATAAAGTGATGTATTCGACGTCCTAATACATCACGTAAATGATATATCCGACTGATATATCGCGTAAAGTGATGTATCTGACGTTTTGATACATCACGTAAAGTGATGTATCCAATCGATACATCGCAAGCAGTGATGTATTAGAGAATAGGAGAGAATAGAGATTTTTGTAATTTTTTCAAATGGTAGAGAATTTTAGAGAATATGGTAAAATAAGTTGTGTATTTAGATAATTTTTTCTTAAATTTATTAGTATTCATACCCACTCGATGCACGATTATTTTACTTAAGAATTGAATCATTAAAAGGTCCTACGCATTTAAAAGTAACTACAAAATAAAAAATGGTTTATATGAAGTGTTCGTGATACAAATAAAATACTAATTTATTATACAACTCTTAATTGTGTAAGTTATTAATGAGAAAAAATTGTATTATTTCATATGTTACTTTAGTTTTTAAATGAATTCGAAGCACAAATATTTTCACATTATCTGTATCACTCTTTCTGTAAATTATTTTCTATTGTACATTAGTTTTTCTCATATAGAATTTTACATGTAATCGTAATACGATTATATTAATAGTTTTAAATTGAGATTTTACATTATCCAAAACATAAAAAGAGATATTTTTTTATGAAACATCCACTGATCCACATATACTTTTAAAAAATATTTTTTCTATTAGTGCAATAAGATACTAAAATTTTCATCCATTTTTTACAACACAGAATTTGAGATTTAGTATAAGTTAATTTATAAAATTTTCTATATGAAAATTCAATTAATTTTTTATTAAATTGCTCGAAATTCTTTCATTATACAATATTCTCATCCACTGATCCACATATATTTTTAAAAAATTATTTTTCCTATTATGCGCGATAAGGTACTAAAATTTTCATCCAGTTTTTTCAATATAGAATTTGAGATTTAGTTTAAGTTGATTTATAAAATTTC
Organism: Solanum dulcamara; assembly: GCF_947179165.1. Taxonomy (NCBI): domain Eukaryota; kingdom Viridiplantae; phylum Streptophyta; class Magnoliopsida; order Solanales; family Solanaceae; genus Solanum; species Solanum dulcamara. The sequence continues at coordinate 35,663,138 of NC_077237.1, read as the reverse complement.
CTATATGAAAATTTAATTTATTTTTTATTTTTTATTAAATTGCTCGAAATTATTTCATTATACAATATTCTCAGTTCCTGACATTATCCATTTAGAATTAAGTTACATAATACTATTTATTACATGATTTTTTTATACATTATCATTCTCCTATTTATTCAATTCTTTTTCTACAATGATACTTTTAATAAGTTTTACATTTGTATTTCATTTATAGTTAATAATGACATTAATATCTTTCATATAAAAGTTTGAGTTTTACCTTTCAAATAATTTCATTAATAAATTGTGATTTTGATTTAATTCTCTTTCATATAAAAGTTTGAGTTTTATCTTTAAAATTGAAATATCCACATGAAAATTTAAATTTAAATTTTTTATTTTATTGTTTCATTATTATTTTTCATTGTTTAATTATTTTAATTTTTACGTTATTTAGTAAGATTTCAATAATATGATCTATTCAAATTGTACGATTTCTTTGATAATTCAAAATACTTATCTCCTCAAAATTAAACAATTATACTCTTACACTGAAGTTCTTTAATTATATGTTTTTCATTTTTTTTTGTCCATCGTTATTGTGTTATATTTTTTAATGTGTTCTTTTAAAAAAAATATTTTTTCACATATATCCTTTCTATTACTCATCGTTTAATATTATGCAGATACATATATAAATTTTTACTTCTAAAATTTTATTTATTTATTATGATACTTTTATTTTATTAATAGACAAAAACATAATACTTGTGTAGATTTTTTTTACAATAATGAACTCTATATATATCTGAAAGTGTATGAAAATACTAAAAATAAGGTAAATGAGACTAATTAAATTATACAAGTATCAACAATTAAACAAATATGACTATAAAGAAGAAATATAGAGACTTGATGTCCTCCTCATGATCTACATGAATTATTCAAGAGTTAGGCATCACCTTCGCAATATAGACTACCACTTCAATTAGATTGCACCCTCTATAAAGATGGTGCCATAAGTGATCCCTCTGATAAATTTTCCTCTGTTGAAATTTATCACTTTAAATAGCTTTGGTGCTCTAAATTTAATCCATTTTGTTGTCAATCCTGAAGTGAGTACGCGAAAAAATTATTAAATAGTACTATGTTAAGTTGTAAATATTATCTAAACGAGAGATTATTTGGTAAAATGAGAAATAGAATATACTTATAGCATGCATGATTGCATTATATTCACATGTAATATTATTGCACACATGTACACCATTCACATCTCAACGGATTGCATTATAGAGATCTGCCATGTACAAAAAAAGTCACTACTGTATTAAAATTTATATTCATAAAATTAAGAGAGATAAAATAGAGTACGTCGTTCTTTAATGAATGTTCTATCAATTATGGCTACAGGTAATGAATATCCTCTAATAATAGCGTAAAACTTTCACACGAGACAATGTACACAGTTCAACATAATATCAGAACATGTAAAACTCTTAAGTTCAGTCTCTTAAGTGCAGAATATTCATATCGAGTTCATACGAACCAACAATTTTGATGTGGAGCATAAATTTATGTATAGAAAAGCACAAAAATTGCAACAAATAGTAGATATAACATCACGATCCAAGCCTAGGGCCTAGACGTCACATGGCGAATGAGGAACCCGAAAGTACCTCAAACAATCCTCTTAGCATTTTTTTTAGCCTTTCATAGGTAATGACAATAAATAAACAAGCGAAAATCATAATAGTAAATCTTCAACTTACATATGTCCAACAATACCTCTAACTTTTAGATTTAACGTGGCTAAGACAAGTCCCTAGCTCACCCTCAATCATAATAGAAAGATATTCCATAGTAAGTGTCTAAAGATCTCAACATATCATAAGCTAGAAAGATAAAAGAGTATTGTTCCCGGAATATTAGAACTCACCAAAAGTAACCTTCAAACGAAATCTCAACTAGCCACGTGGAGGAGAACGAGGAGGAGCATCAGTCCCTACATGGTGATATCATGTAGGCAAAAGAGTATGTGTTAGTACTTTGAATGTACTAAGTATGTAGGCATGCAATACAAAGTAAAACATTTAGGACATTTATAAGGTAAAGTACATAAATGTGTGCATGCATAAGAAATCAAGTAGATAACATTTAAATCATACATATGTTGATATATACATGCATGATTAATCATGTAAATAGCATTTGAAATGTTCGTTTGTGGGGAGTTGACTATAATCGACATTAAGACCATGTGAGATATTACATGAAATCCACCATAACCCCCCTACGTTGGCCGGGGAGTCTACTTGCCTAGGGTAGAACTCCGTCAACTTTAAATTCATTCTTTAACTTTAAATTTAAGGGCTTTCATGGATTTATTAGCCTAAGCCTACAAGGGCTCCTATGTTGGCACACAATGAATGAGACAAGGGGTTGCTACTAAGATTTCCTTACCGAATCCCACCTCAATGCCCCATTCGGTGCTAAGTCAATCCCACGGAATAGTTTAATACTTCAAAATAGTCATAGCATATAGCTTGAGAATTCAAAATATCACATTTGGTAGAATAGCTCATTAAAATCTTTCGTGATTCAAATATGCAAAAAATGTCCTTATAGCATAAAGAATCCACCATTCATAGCATTTCATCATTCTTTTATTTTATAAGACTCCCTTTTTATCATAAACATTACTTTAATAAATATTTTTTTGGTGTTAAAGCTTTCAAGTCAAACTTTATTGAAAATATAGTAAAATTAGGTGGGTTTAAATCACTTCAACTTTCAAACATGTATGTAAATGAAATTATGAATAAATATTTTGAAATTCATTAATTAAAAATCATGCTTTAAACAACTTACCATGAATTTCAATAGCCTTTAAAGAGCTATATAGAGAAAATACTTGCAAACCATCAATTCATACATATGAAATCATTTTTCATCAAAATAGACCAATAATCATTAGTTTAACCATGATTCATGTTATTATGTGGAAATAAGAATTACCAATAAGAAAATCTTGAAATCAAGAGATTTAGTTGAAAGAGTTTTGAACTAAATGGGTGAAAAAAACCATGGATAAACACCCAAATACCTTAGAATAAAGCTAGAAAAGAATTGGATAAATAAACATAATTTATCATATAATCAAAATACTTTAGGCATGAGAGTGGAAGGAATACTCTCATTGAAGTCTTACATATTTGGAATTTGAAGCTTTACTCAGAATCGAATGACTTAATGAACACTCTTGAATCCTAGCATTTTCTCCTCGTCGGAGCATTTTGTTTACTACTCGGAGTATATGAATCACCAAAATAATATTTCTATACTATTAAGAACTAAAACTATATTTTGAGAATGAGTAAAAAAGTGTATAGAGAGAAGAGTTGCTTGAGAAAGCTTCATGAACAAAATGATGAAATAAGGTGGGTATTTATAAATGTGAAGGAAGAACCTAACAATAATTATAAAGAAAAATCTAAAAATTTAATAGAGGATTGTGATGTCATGGGTGATGTCAAATGGAGGACTATTGATGTCATGAGTGATGTCAAATGGATCTAGATCTTCCATGGTTGGTGAGATGAATCCTTTTTTTACGGAATATCCTTTTTTGGAGCTATGTTTGAATAAGATAGCTTCTTAATTAGGATTTGATGTCTCATATGAATTGTAGTTCTAGAAGTCATCATTCATGTCGTTCAAGAATCAACTGATTTGGAGCATCCTATAGTGAGATATGATTTTTCTCCTATAAATACTCCATTTCATCACAGCAGCAGGTCTTGCAAAGATGAATTTATTTGACCTACTTAGCTTCTGAAGCTTAAGTTATGGTCTTCACAAAAGTTGTAGGTAATGATGTTGGAGTTATTCAGAAATTTGAATCACCTAATTTAGACCAACTTATGAAAAGTTATACCTAAAATATATAAGCAGTATCATTTTCGTTGGAATTTTGAACACTATATACAACATTTTTAGGGGGTGTTACATTATGTTTTCCTTGAGAACATTCGTCCCCAAATAAGACAAGACTTAGGTTGAATAGAGTAGAGTGTAAACCAACAACCCGTCATTAATGCAATAGTGCAATTTAAAACATCCTTCGAAAGATATTTCATAATTTTGATTTCAAGAAATTGAGCAAGGACAACTTAATACTTTCGGCTTGAGTAAAGAAAAAAAGATGAGGGGATCGCATAATCATATCCGCTTCTGCTTCCTATGTAGCACTTTCTACTTATTGCTTCTTCCAAAGGACTTTAACAGATTCAACTTCTTTGTTCCTCAATTTCTTAACTTGCCGGTTTAAAATTTCAACCGGTACTTCTTCATAGGTCAAGTTTTATTCAACATTCACTACTCCCAAAGGAACTATGGAACAAGGATCACCCACACATTTTTTCAACATAAACACATAGAACACTGAATGAACCATGGCCATTTTCAATGAAAACTTCAACTCATACACAACCTTGCCAACACGTCTCATGATTCTATATGGCCCTACATACCTAGGGATTAATGTCCCTATCTTACCAAACCTAACCACCCCTTTTATGGGGAAAATCTTCAGATACACCTAAAAATCCACATTAAACTCAAGATCCCTTCTTCTAGTGTCGGAGTAGGACTTTTAATGAATTAAAGTCGTCTTCAACCTTTCTCTAATGATCTTCACCTTCTCTAAAGCATCAAGTACCAAGTTGGGGCCCAACAAGATCATCTCACCTACTTTGAATCAACCAATTGGGATCTACATCGACTTTCATATAAAGCCTCAAACGGCGTCATCTCAATACTTGAGTGGTAACTGTTATTATAGGCAAACTCGATGAGCGATAGATGGTCATCACAATTTCCTTTAAACTCCAACACACAAGCCCTTAACATATCATCTAGTGTTTGAATCGTCCTTTTGTCTTGTCCATCGGTTTGAGGATGGAATGCGGTGCTCAATTTTACCAACTGAGGCCCTTTTGAAACGATCTCCAAAAGTGAGAAGTGAATTGGTTACCATGATCCAAAATAATGGATAACGGTACACCATGCAACCTCATCAACTCCCGAATATACGACTTGGCATAGTCTTCGACACTATAGAAAATCTTAACTGTTAGGAAGTGAGCCAACTTAGTCATTCTATCAATAATTACCTAAATTGAATCGTGATGCTTCCGGATATGAGGCAAACCCACTACAAAATCCGTATTCACAACTTGCCACTTTCAAGTAGGGATTTCAATGTCTTAGGCTAGGCCACCCGGCCTTTGATGTTCGACCTTCACTTGTTGGCAATTCGGACATTTGAATACAAACTTTGCTATGTCCTTCTTCATGCCACCCCATCAATAGAACTTTTTTAAGTTTTGGTACATTTTTGTCGAACCGAGATGAATAGAATATGTAAAATTATGAGCCTCCATCAAGATCAAAATCCTTAGACCATCCACATACGAAACACATAGCCGATCTTGGTAGTATAGTACCCCATCTTCCCCTTGAGAAAAGACCTCTACCTTCTTTCCTTCACCAACTTCTTTAACTCAATAAACATCGAGTTAAGATCTTGCTTTGACTTAACATCCACCACCAAAGAGGATTCAGATCCATTTTGAACAACCATACCACCATCATCGGTGCCACACAACTTCACCCCTAATCTAGCCAACCGCTGAACATCTTTCACCAACTCCCTTTACCGTTCATCAACATGGGACACACTCCCCATAAACACTCTACTAAGTGCATCAACAACCACATTGGCTTTACCCGAATGATAGTGCACACTCTTGTCATAGTCCTTAGGGAGTTCTAGCTACCTTATTTGCCTTAGATTAGTGTCCTTTTGGGTGATCACATATTAAAAACTTTTATGATTGGTATACACATCAACATGTACCCCATAGAGTTAATGCTGCCAAATCTTTAAAGAAAAAACAACGGCCGCCAATTCAAGGTCATGGGTAGGGTAGTTACGCTTATGCACCTTTAATTGCCTAGAAGCATAGGCTATGACCTTGTCATTTTACATTAAGACACAACCTAAGCCAATATTTGAAGTATCACAATAAACCACAAACCCTTCTAATCCTTCTGGTAGAGTCAAAATAGGAGCGGAGGTAAGTCAATCTTTCAAGGTTTGCAAACTCTTCTCACACTCATTTGTCCATATGAATTTGGCTTTTTTTAGGTCAATTTCTTCATAGGAGATGAGATGGAAGAAAACCCTTAGATGAACCTTCTATAGTATCCGGCTAGACCCAAGAAGCTCCTAATGTCTGAAGGAGACAAGGTCTAGGCCAATTCTTGACTGCTTTCGTTTTCTTAGGATCCACCTTGATCCCCTCGCTAGACACTATGTGACTGGGAAAGGCCACCTCCTTCAACCAAAACTCACACTTGCTAAATTTTGCAAACAATTGCCTATCCCTCAATATTTGGAGTACAACTCTAAAATGATCCTTATGTTCTTCCTCTCTCCAAGAGTAAATCAAAACATCATCAATGAACACCACAACAAAGGTATCAAGTTAGGGTTTGAACACCCTATTCATTAGGTCCATGAAAACCATCGACGCATTCGTCAACCCAAAACTCATCACCACAAACTTGAAGTGACCATACCTTATTCGGAAAGCCATTTTGGGAATGTCACACTTACTCACCCTTAGTTGGTGATAGCCGGACCGAAGGTCGATCTTGGAGAAATGACTTGCCCCTTGCAATTGATCAAACAAGTCATCTATTCTAGGGATTTGGTACTTGTTCTTAATGGTCATCTTATTTAATTATCGGTAGTCTATGCACATTTGAAGCGACCTATCTTTCTTTCTCAAAAATAATACGGGAGCACCCCATGGCGAAATACTTGGCCTTATGAACCCTTTTTTCTAACAAGTCCTTTAATTGTTCATTCAACTCTTTCAATTCTGCCGGAGCCATCCAATAAGGAGGAATAGTGATATGTTAGGTATTAGAGAGGAGATCGATACTAAAATAAACTTCGCTTTCGGGAGGGACACCGGAAAGGTTATCAAAAAAGACATTGGAGAACTCATTGACTACGAGAACTGACTCAAGGGGAGGACTTTCAGAGTCGACATCCCTAACCTTCACAATATAGTAAATAAAACCCTTAGCAATCAATTTCTGGGCCTTAAGATAAGAAATGCACTTACCCTTCACTACCAAATCACAACCCTCCCATTGAATAACAGACTCATTTGGAAATTGAAACTTGACTAGATGAGTCCTATAACTATGGAAGTATAAGATGCATGTAACCAATACATCCCAAGAATGACATCAAAATCTATCATGTCAAGCTCAATGAGATCACAAGGAATAACTTTATGCAAGATAGATATGGGACAACTCCTATAGACCTTTCTAGCAACAACCAACTCACCAACGAGGATAGACACCAAATAAGGCTCTAATAATATTTTGGGTGACACATCAAACCTATTAACAAGAAATGGAGTAACAAATGATAAATTTACACTTAGATATATTAATGTATACACATCAAAAGAAAAGACCTTTAATATATCGGTAACGACATAGGGTGCGTCCCCAACCTCTTGTCTCCCATGCAAGGCATAAAAATGATTGGTGCGTTGGACACCTCCTTGGGCTTGTTGACCATGAATAATGTCCTTGAGGCCTACCACCACCAGCTCTACAATCCCTAGCATGGTGGCCCAGCTTGCCACACTTGAAGCATACATCGGAGCCGGCTAAGCATTCCCCTTTGTGAGTCCTTCCACACTTCTTGCAAGCAGGGAAAGTTTGAGCACCAACATTCTTTCTTAGAACTATTGGGTTAGAACCCTTGTTCTTGTTGAACCTTGGAGGAGGAGTATTTGTGAAACCTTATCGCACAAACCGTTTCCCACCTTGGATTTTGCCATTATTACCATAATCGGACCTTTGAGGATTAAACCCTCCACCATCCACTCTAGCCTTTGTGAACCCCCTTGATCTCTCTCTCTCAACCTATCTTCTTTAATTTGTTCTGCATAAGTTATTAACCGAGAGATGTCCATTTCTTTGACCAACGTGGCTATTTTCACTCCTTGGACACCAATCTTGAGACATCAAAAATAAATTTGCTCATCCTAGCTCTTAGATCGGAGACCATGAAGGGAGCATACTTTGACAACTTAGTGAATTTTAGAGCATACTCCTTCACGCTCATAGTCCCTTGACAGAGGTTGATGAACTCTTGGATTTTGGCCCCCCTTAGCTCTAATAGGAAGAAGCAGTCTAACAAGGCACCTTTGAACTCTTCCCATCCTATTAGCCCCATTTTTTCATCCCTTTTGTTATACTCTGTACTTTTGTATCTTGGAACACGTTCTTAAGCTTCTAAAGTTTCTTAAGCTTCTAAAGTTTCTTGAAAGGATCTTAAGTATCTTGAAAGGTTCTTAAGCTTCTTAGAAGATACCATGTGAGCCAGATAATCTATAATGCTACCAAACAACTCTATGGAAAGGAGAATGTGATGCCCCATAATAGAGAAGATTGGAAATAGAGGTATAAGAATCCGAAAGAAGTTGGAGGCCAAGTAATGAGTCGTAGGAATCGACCTACTTATGTAAGCTACCAACTTAAAATTCTTACATTCTTAAGCTACTTGATTTCATACCAAGCTTACATAGAAAGGATTACATAGGTTCATAAAGTAAGATGAGATTACGAACCCACAAAGAGGAAAAAAAGGTGACACATGGCAGTAAGAGAGAGTGCCATGTGGCAGGAGTTAGAAGTGACATGTGGCAGCAACTGAATCATGGAGGTGGGCCCCACCTGCCATATGGTAGCCCATGGTAGCCCATGGTTAGAGGTATGGTGTGTTGGCCCTATGAAGGCTTGACACGTGTCACCACTTAGGGGATGACATGTGTCACCCCCTAAGGTGGCCTATATATATATATATGATTTATGGTCATCTTTATCCAAAAAAATTCATTCTTATCCAAGGAAATTTCTAGTAAAAAAAAGAGAAACCTTAAGCTAGAAAGAAGAGAGCTACAGATTTTGGGAGAAAAAAAAGGTAAGTTTTCTGATTTTGTTCCGTGAATTAATTATCTAGGATATACCAAGAGGGTATGAATGTGTTAGTAATGTAAATTTATGGTTTGTATAAGTATTAAAAGGATAGCAAACAGCCACGAAGTTTCAGCCGTGCTAGGAGAACTTCCTAGGCAAGTTTTGGTGAGTTTTGACGAGTTCTAGGAAAGGTAAGGTTTTCCATTTCAAATTGGAGTTTATGATATTGATATAAGGTATATTACATCTTAAATGAGGCTTGAAGTGGAAAAATTGTATAAGGATGCTTGACGTTAGAAATAAACTAAATTAAAGTCGCTATAGCTAAATCGAAGTCGAGTAGTGTATTGTGATTGTGGTGCTGCAGGTTGGAGGTGTTTGATTGCGTGTTACAGGGATGGAAAGTGTTCTAAAAGGGGTGTGGATACTGCTGGTTTCATCCACATGACCCTCTATTTCGTTATGTTAAAGATTTTACGAAATAGAGATTAACAACCTTATTTTGGTATCGTAGTTTTGGGCGAGTTGTGTAGAATTATTATTTCATCGTATTGGAATGATTTGATTGTATATATATGCTGGTTTTTTAGTAATATGTATGCTAATATTAGAATTAGGATAGGTCAAGTTACAGGGGAGATGCTACTCGATTTCCGGTAACTTCAGAACTAGTAATAAACTAGTCGAGGGAAATGGATAAGGAAACGATTCCTATGGATACTTGGTTGTAGAGTTGGAAATTAGAAAGTGAAAGGTTATTAAACTTAGTATTTCTTTCATGTTAAATAGGTTCAAAAGACGATGAGGCGAACGTGGAGAAGGGTAGTCCATAAGAGGTATGTGAAGCTACCTTCTTTCTCTTGGCATGTTTTTGACATAAGTATGTAAAGCTACCCTTCTTGTCTCTTGATATGTCCTTGACATAAGTTATGATGCTATGATGAGATGTTTATGGTACCTAGTTCCTTGATGGGACAAGTATCCGCATATGTTACTATATAAGGATCGGGCCGAACGTTCCTTGGCATATGTTATTATATAAGGATCAGGCCGAATGTTCCTTGGCATATGTTACTATATAAGGATCGGGCCAAACGTTTCTCAGCATATGTTACTATATAAGGATCGGGCTAAACGTTCCTCGGCATATGTTACTATATAAGGATCAGTTCGAATGTTCCTCAGCATATGTTACTATATAAAGATCGGGCCAAACGTTTCTCGACATATATTACTATCTAAGGATCGGGTCGTATGTTCCATGGCACATATGTATATGATGACAAATGAGGGAAAGTAGAGAGTATGTAAAGTTGTTCCTTCTTTTTTTTGGCATGTCTTAGAATTAAGTAAGGATTAATATGAGCTTTGGGGGTAATTCCATTCATAAGTCTAGAGGGTGATTCATGATTCCTGTTCTTAGAGATTCTCTGATAGTTAATGTCCTTGACTTTTATAAGTTATTTTGTATCGTCTTGATTCATGCCTATGATTTCTAAGGCTCTTTTGATATGATCAATAGTAATACTTGAGGGATGATTAATATGACTACCGTCCTGAATTTCAAATGACAATTCGTTTTATGACTTCATTGAGTCTTTGACAGTGTTTTAAATTGCATATGGTTACTCACTACTCTACTCGTGTATATTGTAACCCTTCTATCACCGATTCTCAATCCGGGTACGTAATCGTGTGCAGTTTACTGCATCATCCACTGAGTCCCTTACTAAAGGGTTGGGTACGCTATACGAAGATATGATAATGCAATGACATGAATAACTCATCGAGTCCCTTACTAGAGGGTCGGGTACGTATATATATATATATATGTATGATGATATGATGTGATGTGATATGATAAGGTTGTGATGGCTCCGGGCCCTATGATGGTCCTACAGTTATGATTCACCAAGTCCCTAAAAGGGTCGGCTATATTGTATAATATGAGCATGCATGTTTTTATGATTTACAAGGTACAGGTACAGTGTTTTCTTACGTAATGTATTTATCCCCTTGGCTCTTTTTATTTAAGATATGCTTTCATTTATGCTTTTTATACTCAGTACATATATCGTACTGACCCCCCTCTCTTAGGGGGGCTGCGTTTCATGCCTACAGGTACAGATACACACTTTGGGGATCCGCCAACGTAGGAGTCCCGCTCAGTAGTTCAGAAGCGCTCCATTGTGCTGGAGCCTAGATTTTGGTACTACCCCTCGATGTATATATTTATATGTTCATGGATACGGCGGGGGACCTGTCCTGCCTTATGTTACTGTTCTTACTCTTAGAGGTCGGTGGACATGTATGTGTGTTGTATATGTATGTGTACAGTTGTTCTTATATTTTGTGATGGCCTCGTCGACTCATATGTTATCATGCCTGTTGATACATTATAACTCAAACAGGGTACAAGTTCACTTATAGTTAGCAGGGGTATACGTGAGTATCCAGTTCGGACACCCATCACAGCCTACGGGGTTGGGTCGTGACTCCTTTCAACAACTTATTATTCATACCACACTTGAGCTACACATTTGAGTTGAAAGGCCACTAGCTCGGACTTCTTATTTGGTGGCACATACTTGATTGCCACAATCTGGTACATCTTATTAATGAACTCGATATGGTCCACATCTAGTTTAAAACCATCAAACTCGGGCGGATTCAAACTTTGGAAACCCCGAATCCTAGAGGCCGGATTTTGCATTTGGGAAGGAGGAACAACTTGATGACCTTAGTTGGCTACGTCTTGAGCCAAAAATATAATGATATTGTGAAACTCAGCATGGGTTACCCTTTCCTCATGATGTGGGGCATTAGAAATCAGAAGAGAACACGAAATGGATCATTAATTAGAGGAAAGCTTAGGACACTCTAAGGTACGACATAAATTTGAAAAAAGTGAAAACCTTCCTAAACGTCCCATAGTTTCCTATTCATAGTTATGGCGCCTTCACAATTATGAACAAGATCCTATTTGACGTCATATGTTGGACGCCGAGGAACATTCAAAACCTCGAGCTCTTATACCAAGTTTGTCACGACCCAAGTCTAGGGCTAGACATGACATAGCAAATGAGGAACCCGAAAGTTCCTCAAACAAGCCTCTTAGCATTTCTTTTATCCTTTCATAGGTAATGACAATAAATAAACAAGCGAAAATCATAATAGTAAATCTTAACTTACATATGTCCAATAATACCTCTAACTTTTAGATTTAACTTGGCTAAAACAAGTCCTTAGCTCACCCTCAATCATAATAGAAAGAAATTCCATAGTAACTGTCTAAAGATCTCAACAAATCATAAGATAGAAAGATAAAAGAGTATTGTTCCCGAAACATGGGAACTCACCAAAAGTAACCTTCAAACGAAATCTCAACTAGCCATGTGGAGGAGAATGAGGAGGAGCACCGGTCCCTACATGGTGATATCATGTAGGCAAAAGCGAATGCGTTAGTTCTTTAAATGTACTAAGTATGTAGGCATGCATTAAAAAGTAAAACACTTAGGACATTTATAAGGTGAAGTACATAAATGAGTGCATGCATAAAAAATCAAGTAGATAGCATTTAAATCATACATATGTGGATATATACATGCATGATTAATAATGCAAATAATATTTGAAACGTTTGTTTGTGGGGAATTGACTATAACTAACATTAAGACCATGTAAGCTATTACATGAAATCCAACATAACCCCCTATGTTGGTCGGGGAGTCTACTTGCCTAGGGTAGAACTCCATCAACTTTACATTCATTCTTTAACTTTAAGGGCTTTCATGGATCCATTAGCCTAAGCCTACAAGGGATCCTAAGTTGGCACATAGTTAATGAGACAAGGGGTTGCTACTAAGATTCTCTTACCGAATCCCACCTCAATTCCCCATTCGGTGCTAAGTCAATCCCACGAAATAGTTTAATAGTATATAGCTTGAGAATTCAAAACATCACATGTGATGGAATAGCTCATTAAAACTTTTAGTGATTCAAATATGCAATAATTATCCTTATAGCATAAAGAAACCATAATTCATAGCATTTCATCATTCTTTTATTTTATAAGACTCCCTTTTTATCATAGACACTACTTTCACAAATATTTATTTGGTGTCAAAGCCTTCAAGTCAAATTTTATTGAAAATATAGTAAAATTAGGTGGGTTTAAATCACTTCAACTTTCAAACATGTATGTAAATAAAATTATGAATAAATATTTTGAAATTAATTAATTAAAAATTATGCTTTAAATAACTTACCATGAATTTCAAGAGCCTTTAAAGAGCTATATAGAGAAAATACTTGAAAACCATCAATTCATACATATGAAATCATTTTGCATCAAAATAGACCAATAATCATTAGTTTAACCATTATTCATGCTATTAAGTAGAAATAAGAATTACCAATAAGAAAATCTTACTTGAAATCAAGAGATTTAGTTGAAAGAGTTTGGAACTACATGGGTGAAAAAAACCCGTGGATAAACACCCACTTACCTTAGAGTAAATTTGAAAAAAATTGGGTAAATAAACATAATTTATCATATAATCAAAATACTTTATCCATGAGAGTGGAATGAATAATCTCATTGAAATCTTACTTCGAAGCTTTACTCAGAATCGAAGGACTTAATGAACACTCTTGAATCCTAGCCTTTTCTCCTCGCTAGAGCTTGTTTTGTACTACCCGAAGTATACGAATCACCGGAATAGTATTTTTACACTATTAAGAACTAAAATTATATTTTGAGAATGAGTAAAGAAGTGTATAGAGAGAAGAGTTGCTTGAGAAATCTTGATGAATAAAATGATGAAATAAGGTGGGTATTTATAGGTGTGAAGGGGGGACCTAACAATAATTATAAAGAAAAATCTAAAAATATAATGGAGGATTGTGATGTCATGGGTGATGTCAAATGGAGGACTATTGATGTCATTGGTGATGTCAAATTGATTTAGATCTTCCATGGTTGGTGAGATGAATCCTATTTTTACGGAATACCCTTTTTCGGAGCTATATTTGAACTAGATAACTTCCTAATTTGGATTTGATGTATACATATGAATTGTAGATCTAGAAGTCTTATTTCATGTCGTTCAAGAATCAATTGATTTGGAGCATCCTACAGTGAGATATGATTTTACTTTTACAAGTACTCCATTTCGTCACAGCATTTGGTGTTGCAAAGATTAGTTTATTTTACCAACTTAGACTCCGAAGAGTAAGCTATGATCACAAAAGTTGTAGGTAATGATGTTGGGGTTATTCAGAAATTTGAATCACCTAATTTAGACCATCCTATGAAAAGTTATGCCCAAAATACAGAAGCAATATCATCTTCGTCGAGAATTGAAACACCATATACAACGTTTTAGAGGATATTACATATAACTTCATACAATTTAATGGATTGAATGTTAAGAATCTTAAAATTAAACCCATAATATTGGATCAGCCTATGTTTTTGACATCCATCAACAAATATATTCCTATATTTTCTGCTACCGAAATAGTCATATAGTGCATAAAAAAGAGTATTGTGAATAAGTAAAGTATACATCTCATCTATCTAATTGTATGTTTAACTTGTGGGTTTCTCTCTCTCTATATATATATTTTGAATTGGACACTTGCATATGTTTTTGAATTGTACATATAAAGCCGTAAATGGGGTAGTTTATTTAGAATATGGGACGGAAACGGGTATTGCGTGAGGTGAGGGAAATGGGATAAATTTCTTTAGCAAACTGTTTTTCATTTTTTCTCTTTTCTTCTTTTGTCTTTTTCATTCTTTTTTGTATTAATAATGTATAGATATTTTATTTTCTTTCTATTTTGGCTTTTGATTTTTTTCTATATTTATATTTTTTCCTTTAAAAAGTATAATAATAAAATATTAATTAGCTATTTCTAGCGTAGTAAAAATAGAGAAAATTTTAAATGCTAGATCAAGATCAAAATATCTAATTTAAACTTTAAAAAACTATTTAAGCACTAAAATGATATAAAATTCAAATTTGATAAACAAATAAAAAAAAAAGTACTCGCACTAAAAAGGTAGATAAAGCAGCTATTTTGTCATTTTAATTAAGATACTAAATACTAATAGATAAGTACTATAAAAATATAATTGAAAATAACCTTTTTTTTTTAGATAACTACCATTTACTTGGAATGTTTAGTCTTATATAATACTTCGTATTATGAGAAATTCGTATGCGGATTTTCTCTCCTTTTATTTTTACAATTATTTTTTTTCATTTTTTTGTATTAAATATAACAACAACAAATTCAATATAATCCACAAAATAAGGTCTGAAAATATTAAAATATAGGGTAATTTTTTAAAAAAACTATAAAATTAAATGCAAACAATAACTAATTACTACCGAACTTAATCAATAAAGATAAGTATCCTAATTTTAACTGTGGTAACTTTTTTTTTTTTAGTGTTCGTAATTTTTATTTTTATTTTATATTTGAAAATTAATTTCAATTATGTAAATTATCTAAATTATGTAACTTATCTATTTAGAACAACTTTCAATCAAATTTGAATTTGTTTTGTAAATTATTTTTCAATCCCTATACAGACATGTAATTTTTTACGATGAACCAAAAAAATAGTTAAAATACTTCAGCAAAGAAATCGTATAGTATGCAAGATCAATTTGCTGTGATATACATGAAACTAATGGTCTGTGTCCATGTTTGTACTAAAGATTGGGTACATAATCAATACTCTATATATACATTCCAAATTTCAACAAAATCTTATTTCTTGAACATATGTTTGCAAAAAACAAAAATTAAGAAGAGATTTTTTTTTTTTTGACAATTTTACTTAAATTCCATAGTGCAAAGTCCAATTACAACTTATTCCTATATTTTTTTTAAATTATTCGAATTTCCTGTTTTTAGCCAGTTTTCGGATACACAAGTACTGTGTCTGATACATCACGATTTGATACATATTAATTAATGTTGTTGAGTTTTTTTTATAGAAAGGTAACATAAATCAAGTGAAATTTCCTTCTTTCAATCAATTACGTAGTTAAAGAAGGGAATTAACCCAAACAAACCGTAACAATTTTGAGGAATTTAAAAAATTCAAAAATTCAAACGAACAAAGCATAGAATCCTATCAAACTTCAATCCAAAATTCGAAATTCATCAAGCTATTCAAGATGAATACCTCAATTTTACTGAGATAATTTGGAGTTTGGCAATCCGGGGTGAGTTATGAACGATACAAAAGTGATGGAATTGTAGTGGGCGATAATATATCTTTCGTGAATCTAAAATCAACAATTTTTGCTTAATTGAGCATAGATGAATCAGTGAAAAATATTAAAATCCAATACATCGTTCAACATAACTTATCGCCAATGATTATTCGTAATGATATGGGTGTTAATCTTTACATAGAGTTGAAGAAGAACGAGCCTGAATTCGTAATGTATCCCCTGTGCACAACAACATCAGATAGAAAGAGTTATGAGATACAATCATTCGACGCTACATCTGGTGCAATTATTTGTGTCGATGCAAACATGAATGATACCCAAAATCTTGGTTTAGATGAATCTGATAATGCTGCAACCTGTTATAGATCGGAATTGGATGTGATGAACAACATAACTGATACAATTAGTGTGGAAGTGAAGAAAAAACAATTGTATAAGGACAAAGCAACACTAGTTGCTGTAATGGCAAATACAAAATTGATAATGGATTCAATTTTAAAGTTAAAAGATATGAAAGTAAAAAGTATGGGCATTTGAAATTATTTTGCTATTTGTATGGTATTAAATGAGTTCTGAAATGTTAATGAGTTATGACAGATACAGATACATAGTGTGTAGAGATAAATATATTGAGTTTGATGCATTGAGTATAATTGTTTAATAACTATCTGATACATATAGTTATAAATTTATTTTATAGAAAGTGAGTGGAAATCTAACCCTTGATACATTACTAAAACTGTATCTTATTGGTTAAGCAACACTCTGTACATTTCAGGTTGTATCAGGTTCATTCAAAAATTTTTTGAGCTTTTTTATTCATGATCCATCATAATATTATGTATCTAATAAAGTTCAATAAGGTTCCTTATTATTATGTTGATTTTGAAAATTTAGTTTTTATTTTATAGTCATGATACATACTAATTATTATCTATCTGGTACAATTAAAAAATATTTTGCTGTTAGTATGTACTTTTATTTGTTCATGATACATATGAATCTCTATGTATCTGATACATGTTAATAATATTTTCTAAAAATATGCAGTTATGTGTTAATATGCTATTCAGATGACTGTTGTTGGAGAATGAAAGCATCATGTAGGAAAAACTTCCATATATTCAAAGTGAGATATTTCAATAGTGAACATTCATGTCCCTTAAGAGATAGGATTTTCAACAAAGTTCATGCTACAAAGGCTTTTGTTAGTGCATTCACCGAATCTAAATTGGTTAATCATAATCGAATTTACACCCCTAATTATATAAGAGAGGATATTAAAGCAGCCTATGGGGCTGATATTACCTATCAACAAGCATGGAGTACAAAAGAACATGCTTTGGAGATGTTCAGGGGAAAACCTGCTGATGGATATAGACAGATGCCTGTATAGATCTATATGCTAAATACCATATATTCAAATTCATAAATAAGTATGTACAAGTCACCAAGTGATGACTTCATGTATCTATTCATAGCTTTAAGGCCATTGATGAGGGGTTTTCACTTTTGTAGACCTGTAGTTGTTATTGACGGTGCTCATCTTGATGGACCTTATAAAGGGACATTTGTGTCAGCTAGCACACTTGATAGGGCAGATATTACTTTTTGTTACTTTTGTGTATTGAATAGTAATGTATCATCTCATTTGGTACATTTGTTGTGAATCTGATGTACTCTAATAACTATTTTATGGCTGATAATCATTTTTTAGGTTGTATATTGCCATTGACGTATGGTGTTGTTGATATAGAAAATGATTCATCATTTTCATGATTTTTCCAACAGTTCAAAGACGCATTTGGTGAGAGAGACAATATGTGTGTTGTATCAGATAGGAACGAAAGCATAATGAAGAGTGTAAGTATTGTGTTTTCCAATGTCCCTCACTTTGCATACATATGACATATATGGAAAAATATGTGTACCAACTACAGCAGGAGCAAAACTATACTAAGTGACCTCTTTTACTCGATGGCCAAGGCATACTAAAAAGATGAATTTAAAATTTAATGGCAAAAGTTAAAAAATTGATCATAAGGTGAAAGAGTATTTAAAAAATGTGGGGTACAAAAAGTGATCAAGGGTTCATGCAATTGTCAACAGGGGGAGAATGATGACTTCTAATATTGCAGAATATATCAATGAATGTCTTGTTGAAGCACGAGAGCTGCGTATAATTGACTTTTTGAAAGAGACGGGAATGTTATTTGGTACTTAGAAGTGCAAAAATAGAGAAATAACAGCTTATACAAAATATACTTTGGATAGAAAATTCAAAGATATCCTAGTAATAAACACGATAAAGTGTTCGAGAATGAAGGTACGCATCAGTTATTTAATAGTATGTATCTTCTTGATACATAGTTTTTATTTTTTCCAGTTATGTATTCATATTTGTGGTAATTATTCCTGCAGGTTGTTGCTTTATCAGAATATCTATATTCTATTTATGAATCAGGTAGAAGATACATTGTGTGTCTTGAAAGAAAAACATGCAATTGTGACAGGTTCAACTAGACGAGATACCATGTCCACACACAATTGCAATGTTGAAGAGCACGAACATTACATACATGCACCCATATTGCTCTAATTACTACAAGTCAGAGGCATTGGAAATACTTATGAATTGCCAATGGTTTCAATGACAGATAAGAAAGATTGGTCTGTTCCAATTTTTTTTTGAAAGAAATCGTCTTGCTAACAAGATACAAAAGGATGCTAGGAAGACCAAAGAATGAAAGAAAAAAAAACTCGAGTAAGAAGCTAAGTACAAACACAAACTATTGTGGTCATTATGGCCATGAAGGCCACAATAGAAGGACTTGTAATTTCATTCCCAAAGAGAAATGGTATTTTGATTTCCCAGGATATATTTGATTTGGATCATGTACTTCTGTATCTGATTTTTTATTTTTTATAATGAAGTAGTTACTTTTTAAATAAAATTTCTGAAGTATGTAATCCAAAACATCCCTTCCCACTCTTTGAGATTTGGCACTACATATACCGCTAATTTTATTGATGATTTCAAATCATCAATAGATGAAAAAACTATCCAGTTATTTAGGCAAATCATCTTTGCTCACTATCTAGATAGGCCACAATAAAATTTTCAAGGTCAAATCATCAAATTTCTCTTACTTATCGAGGTGGAGTAGATAAACACAGATGAATTACACATTCGTCAGGTTCAGGGTAACGTACTCCATTTCTCACTCAAGGAATTTACTATTATTATTGTTTTACGATGTACCGATAATATCAATAAATTTCGGTACACGAATGTACCCCCAAGCATATTGTTGTTTAGATATTTTCCTGGTGCAAAACATGGGGTAAATAAAGGATGTTTCATTCAGCTTTTTCTAATTGGAGGATAGGAAAATAATAAAGACACTGTTCAGATGGTCGTTTTCCACTTCATTCACACTTTTGTCTTTTCTCAATTAGGTGATTCACCTATTTCTGTTGATAACTTTAGGATGGTAGAGGATGACAAATATGAACAGTTCCCAAGGTATAAAATAATATTTTTTAAATTGATGAAAGGCATGAGGTAGGAGTTTACTACTGCCAAATAAATGTATTATTTGGGCGGCATGCCATACACTCTCAATGCATAAATTTACGAATGTGCATCTCAGATCCCTTCTGAAATTGGCGTAAGAGTGGGTAATCAAATTTTCAAAATTTTTAATTGGCGTGTTGTTACGATCAAGACCAAATTTGAGACCTTTATGTGTAGCATTTTCAGTGAGGTATATTTCATAAAATTATATTCATACTTATATCAAATGTATATATGATCTGTTGCTTATTAAATGTAGTTTAAGATTATTCACTTTTCAATTATGTTTTGATTCAGTATACATAACATTTATGATACATTCAATAGTCTTGAATCTGATATAATAGTATTTGTTCTGATACATAAGACTCCTGTCATGAACTCATGATACATAATGATACTTGTTTTTATTTTTTCTACTTTTCACTCTATTTGTTTTCAGTATACATGCTCCAATATTGTCCCAACTCAAGATAAAATGGAATCACTTGAAATTCCTGATAGTGAACCTCCTACTGAAGCTACTACATCAGCTACCAAGACCAAATTAACGAAACCTCAAGAACTCCTCTGATTTGAGGACTTTTCAACTAAACCATCCGAAGAATTGTTAAGAAGATCCGGTTGTGTTGCTGATACATATTCTCCACCTCTTCCCAAAAGAAGAAAGACTGCCCCTGATAAAAAATCCATTCTGGTAAAAACGACTAACAAAGAAAATGATGTCATACCACCAAACCCATCAAAAAGACTGTTTTTACTAATACAGAACCAGTAGCAAAGTCAGTGGTAGGAGGTGAATCTTTCGGTCAATCGGATCAAATTGTTCATGTGGAATTCAAAGCATTAAAAAAGTCTCCAAAGAAATATATAAGTTATTACTATAAGATTTAAGTTAGTCAATATACTTTTAATAAGTTGATACATTCTGATTTTTCATATTATTGTATTAAGGTTGGTCAGAAGTTCAAGCGACTAGAGAGTAAAATCGATTCAAATCATATCGATCTCTTGAAAGTCATTGACAATATAGTGCACCACATGACTGGCACATCATCGTCAATTCAAAAAGATAATTTTGTTCAACCATTTCATGTGGTGGAAGAACAACTAGCACCTATTGTATTGGAGGAGCACAATGATCCAAATAAATCTGATTGCCCCATAGCACATGACCAATATCATGACAGGAAGATATTCAGGTAGATACATCATGTAGTTCTTGTTAATTCTGTTTTGATATACTTTTAAACTTCTTGATACATTTCATGTTCATATAGAGTCAACTACTGCAAAATCTTTTGAAGTGCCTGTTGATTTTTATACATTAAAGGTAATGTATCAGATTAATTCTTATAATACATTCAACATCAATAAGTTTAGTAATGACATTATACATTTAATTTAGGATAATGCATCAGAAGAACCAAGTTATGCAATGAAAGATGTAAGAGAGGCTGTTGATAATACTGATCAAATTGAAGAACAACAAAATCAACCCCAGTGTATCGGTAATATTATATACTTGTATCTGATTCATTAAATTTAGTACAGGTTATTATACTAAAGTCATAATATTTTTATCATTCTTAAAAAATAGGATTCCACAACTTCAACCTCGATATCGTCCGAAACTCAAGAGGTGGTAGATGCTCTAATATATGGACTTTCATTACCGGCCACACCATTGACTGTCATTAGTCATGAACAAGTAGTTCAGGTTGAATGTCTACTACGTGATGGTCAACTTCCTATCACTCTTTCATCCAAATCCAATGTGTTGACAGATGATGCAAAGACACCTTTTCCACGAAGTAGGATGGCTTGTAAGATCTTACAATCACTGTACCTAACAAACTTTGGATCGAGTGAAAAGGGTAAGGAAAAAATATCGACCGATAGATATCAAACACACCCCTTTGAAGGTTTTGACATATGCTATAGTCCCCCAACTGAGCTTATCACCGACTACTCCCAATAGACAGATTAGGAACTATTAAAATCGCATGCCAAAAAGTAAGTATGATATTTACAACTTATATCAATACAAGTTATTTATTATATATGTAATGTTATTTTAATATAAGTTTTCATTCATAAAATCAAAGGAGGAACACTACAGAGCAAAGGCTAAATGCAAAATTTTGTTTTGGCACCAACAGTAACCATTTTGTTTGGCTGTTCAATTATTTAGCTGATGTTATTGAATATAAATTTTTGTTGTTCATAAAATAAGCCTTTGTATCATTTACATATCTCTTATGTATCAATTCTATGCACATGTCATCATTATATCAATCTAAAAATATAGATCATACACATTTTGAATCTATGATGCATTGTATCTAATAAGTTTAATTAATATCAACTTTTGTTCATGATACATAACCTTTCTAATCTGTGGTGCATTGTAACAATGCTTATGTATTATCTTTTATGGAATATACATGTCACGACTCAAGCCTAGGGCCTAGACGTGATACGGCGAATGAGAAACCCAAAAGTAACTCAAATAAGCCTCTTAGCATTCATTTAGCCTTTCATAGATAATAATCCAAAACAACAAGCGGAAAGCATCATAGTAAATGTTCAACTTACATATGTCCAACAATATCTCTAACTTTTAGATTTACCGAGAGCTAAGACAAGTTCCTAGCTCACCCTCAATCAAAATAGAATGAATTGGCATAGTAAGTGTCTAGAGGTATCAATATATCATAAGCTAGAAAGATAAAGGGGTATTATTCCCGAAATATAGAAACTCACCAAAAGTAGCCTTCAAATGAAATCTCAACTAGACACGTGGAGGAGAACGAGGAGGAGCACCGGTCCCTACATGGTGATATCATGTAGGCAAAAGAGTATGCGTTAGTACTTTGAATGTACTAAGTATATAAGCATGCATGAACATTGAGGAAATATCAAAATATTTGTGTAATATGAAAGATAATGCAATGCATGCATAATCTATCATACAAATATTCTTTAAAATATTTATTTTGTGGGAAAATAAAGATAACCGACATTTAAGACTATGCGAGCTATTACACAGAATCCAACATAACCCCATATGTTGGTCGGAGAAACTACTTGCCGGGTAGAACTCCGTCAACTTTATTCATTTCTTTAACTTTAACTTTAAGGGCTTTCGTAGATCCATTAGCCTAAGCCTACAAGGGCTCCTATGTTGGCACATAGTAAATAAGACAAGGGGTTGCTACTAAGATTTTCTTACCGAATCCCATCTCAATGACCCATTCGGTGCAAAGTCAATCTCACGAAATAGTTTAATACTTCAAAATAGTCATAGCATATATCTTGAGAATTCAAAACATCACATTCGGTGGAATAACTCATTAAATCCTTTAGTGATTCAAATATGCAAGAATTGTCCTTATACCATAAAAAATCCATGATTCATAGCATTTCATCATCCTTTTATTTTATAAGACTCTCCTTTTATCATAGACATTGCTTTTCATAAAAACTTATTTGGAGTCAAAGCTTTCAAGTGAAACTTCATTGAAAATATAGTAAAACTAGGTGAGTTTAAATCACTTTAACTTTCAAACATGTATGTAAATGAAATTATGCAGTAAATGCTTTGAAATCCATTAATTAAAAATCATGCTTTAAACAACACACCATGAATTTCAATAACCTTTAAAGAGATAAATAGAGAAAATACTTGCAAAACATCAATTCATACATATGAAATTATTTCGAATCAAAATAGACCAATAATCATTAGTTTAATCATGGTTCATGATATTAAGTAGAAATAAGAATTACCTATAAGAAAATCTTACTTGAAATCAAGAGATTTAGTTGAAAGAGTTTTAAATTACATGGGTGGAAAAAACCCATGGATAAACACCACATACCTTAGAGTAAAGTTTGAAAATAATTGGGTAAATAAACATAGTTTATCATATAATTAAAATACTTTAGGCATAAAAGTGGAAGGAATACTCTCATTGAAGCCTTACATACGCTAATATAAGATAGGTAATTAAACTTCAAATACTTATAATCTATGCATTTTGAATCACGCTATAAAAATCAATAAAGTTTCATACTTGAATTAAATAGAAGACTTTGATAATTCATTTGGGTTTTAGGGATGAAAGGATCCATGAATCAATACCCATATACCTTAGAGTAAAGCTTAAAGAAAATAAACATAATTTATCATATAATCAAAATAATTTAGGCATGAGAGTGGAATGAATACTCTCATTGAAGCCTTAATACGCTACTATAAAATAGATAATTAAACTTCAAATACTTAATAATCTATGCATTTGAAATCACGATATGAAAACTCATAAAATTTTAATAATTGAATTAAATAGAAGACTTTGATAATTCATTTGAGCTTCATGGATGAAAGGATTCATGAATCAATACCCACATACCTTAGAGTAAAGCTTAAAGAAAATAATTATTATTTATCATATAATAAAAATAATTTAGGCATGAGAGTGGAATGAATACTCTTATTGAAGCCTTACATACCTGGAATTCGAAGCTTTACATAGAATCGACGGACTTAATGAACACTTTTAAATCCTAGCATTTTCTCCTCGCCAGAGCATTTTGTGTACTTCCCAGAGTATATGAATCACCAAAATAGTATTTCTACACTATTAAGAACTAAAACTATATTTTGAGAATGAGTAAAAAAGCGTATAGAGAGAAGAGTTGCTTGAGAAAGCTTCATGAACAAAATGATGAAATAAGGTGAGTATTTATAGGTGTGAAGGAGGGAGCTAATCATAATTAAAATAATTATAAAGAAAAATTTGAAAATTTAATGAAAGATTGTGATGTCATGGGTGATGTCAAATGGAGGACTATTGATGTCATGGTGATGTCAAATGGATCTAGATCTTTTCATGGTTGGTAAGATAAACCCTCTTTTAACGGAATACCATTTATCAGAACTGCATTTGAATAAGATAGCTTCCTCATTAGGATTTAATGTCTTCATATGGATTGTTTCTCTAGAAGTATACTTTAATATCGTTTAAGAATCAACCGATTTGGAGCATCGTACTGTGGGATATAATGTTTCTTCTACAAATACTTCATTTTATCACAGCACCATGTCTTGTAAATATTAATTTATTTGACTTACTTAACCTCCAAAACATAAAATATGGTCTTCACAAAAGTTGTAAGTAATAATGTTGGGGTTATTTAAAAATTTAAATCACCTAATTGGGACCACACTATAAAAAGTTAAGCCCAAAATACAGTAGTTGTATCATTTTCATCAAGAATTGAAAAACCATATACAACGTTTTTTAGGGGGTGTTACAATACATCATTCTGATATATCATTTACAGGTAACAGTTGAAAGTTTATACAACAATATTCAATGTATCAACCATAAATATCAGTCGAATGGTCATGTATCAATAATCAATGTATCAAACTCAAATATAAGATGAAAGTTTATGTATCAGTTTTTAATGTATCAATCTTTAATGTTTCTGATACATTTTGAATAAAACACCTGTAGTACTTTATACCAAATAAGCCTAAATCAATATCAGATTTATATCTGACACATTCTCTTTGTATCATATACATATTTTGAATTTATTATTTCCATATATAACTTTGTCTGATATATCAGATTCACAACAATGATATATCGGTTATATGTGTCAACTTAAATATCTTACTTAATTTATTTATTGTTATATTTAATAAATTATACTACTTCAGTAACAAGTAACTTACAATGAAAATAATTATCAACCATGCATGTATCAATTATTAATATTAATTATTTTTTTGATACATAAAGTTTTCATCTATTCATGGGTATCTACGAAGTAGAACTATGTAGAAATGAATAAATACAACTTGAACTTGATACATTGTATATCTAACTTAATGAAAACATAATATAATATGATACATTAGAATAGATGATACAAAGTGATTTTATGAATCAGGTCCATGACTAATCATTATACATGTAGAGCTTATGTATCTTGATATGAGACATTTTGTTTTGCCCTTATGTGTCAAAAAAATAGAAAAAACAGAAATTAATATTTCATAAACAATGCAAAATCAAAAAAATCTTATGTATCGTGATTAGTACATGATGTATCAGAAAATTATAAAAAGCAGTAGACCTTATGTATCAGAGAAAGAATAACAAAAACCTGATCAGAACCTTAAGTATCAACATATGAACTTTAAGAAAGGTACATTGAATTGTATTAGAAAAATTAAGATTTAAAAATAAAAATAGCAAAATACAGATTAGATGAGCTCATACCTTTAGGAGATTAGGGCGTGTTGTAACCCTTTCAATCTTTTTGTCTACTTCTGTGGGTGCTTGTTGAACTAAAGATTTCAACTTCAATTTCACATGTAATTTATCCATAACTACGGGATCGTTACGATATTTGGATCTAACCTCATGGTAACCTTCTCAATATGAATTAGATGCTGGTGAAACAAGAATTCCTTGATTTTGATTCAACTGTGTGAGACCAACACTAAAAGATGAAGCGGAATCCATATGTATCAGTGAACAAAAAGAGTAAAAACAACAAAAACTTATAGTACAAATCAATGGAAAATCGAAGGAGGTGAAATTGAAGTGAGATGACAGAGAAGGAAGAACTTGAATTACCCTACTTAGAATTGAAATTGAGTAAAACTTGGACTGAAAATTCAAAAAAAAAACAGCAATAGTTGTGGCTTGAAAATAGGCGTGAATTTAGGATAGTTGAGAGAACTGAAATAGGATGAATCTGTGAGTTGGGGAGAGAGTTAAAAAAAGAGATTTTTGAGATTTTTACAAATGGTAGGAAATAATAGTAAATATAGTAATATAAGTTGTGTAGATAGGTAATTTTCCTTCTTTTTTTTGTAAATTAAAAATTTTATTTACCAATTGAAAAATTACAAAACGAAAAAGTGAATAGCCAAAACTAAGTACTGTGTTGCACTCTGAAAAACTCTATTTACACTTATAAAAACACAAACAAAATTTATCTCCATCTTTCTTTGATAGTACCTTTCTTGTTGAGTTTTAATTGCATGATATGTAATTGAACTCTTCGAAGTCAAGAGTCGTTCTCTTCTTAGCTAAATGAAATAAGAAAAAAGTTATTGAAAAAAAAAAGACAAACCGATCATAGAGACATATGTGTCTCACAAACCCTAAGAAGCTTGTTGCACAATCACAGCTAAACAAAAAGAGGGTAACAATTGAGAGGAAAACAGAGGAGGAATACTCAGATCTCGATTTTCAGAAGAATACCTCAAATGTTACTTTTCTCTTCAATTGAGGTTAATAAAAAACTAAACCTTTTTATTATTATTTCTTCAAAATCATAAAGTTCCAATATAATAAAGGAACCGTTTCACCAAAGAAAAGGAAAAAAATGAGAACCAAATTTAATACCTTGATTACTTTTAGCAGTGAATATTATCATCCTGCCTCACCTTCAATCAGGCATCCAGCTAATCGCATATGACGACTTTGATTTTCTCTTGCTACTATCATTTTTGTATAAAATCATATTCATAATAACATGAAACTCTACAAACAACCATAAAATAAAAGATGAAAAATGACAATAAAAATATACTCACGAACTAATCATACTAATATTTGATCCAGAGTTTTTTTTCCTTTAAATGTTCATAGTAAACTGAAAGTGGATTAATGTCAATTAAAGGATTTTGGTAGTTATATTTTCTTTTAAAATGTGGGAAGTTACTTTTAAAAAAAAAAACTGATACAGTTATTTTTTTAATGGTTAATAAGATAAATACATACAACAACAACAATAACCCAGTGGAATCCCACAATGTGGGGTCTAGGGAGGGTAAATTGTATGCAAACCTTACTCCTATCAAGGTAGGACGGCTGTTTCCGGGAGAACCTCGGCTCAATAAAGCATAAAAAGACGTTAGATAAGGCCAATAAGTTAAGAAGTTAATAAGTTCAAAGCGATATGATAAGACTAATAAGATAAATACATGTGGCACTATTTTGCAAAATACAAATTTATAATATTTTTTAAATTATTATTTTAAAAAAATGATAATCTGAGAACATTTCTATTAATGATGTGTTAATTTTATTTTATTTTTTTGCAAAAATAGAAATTTTTAATATTCAATAATTGATTTTTCTAAAACTAAAAGTTCAAGAATTTTTGTGGTGCCGACACGTGACACTTTTGCCTCTCCTATTATATTTTGATAGATTTGAATTTAAGAAAAATTACTTAAATACAAAATTTATTTTATTATAATTTTTAAAATTCCTTACTACTTAAAAAAAATTACAAAAATTCTTACTCTCTCTTATTCTCGAATACATCATGTAAAGTGATGCATTCGAGAATCACTTTACGTGATGTATTGGGATGTCAGATACATCACTTTACATGATGTATCGGTTGAATACATCACTTTACATAATGTGTCGGTCGGATATATCACTTTACGCGATGTATCGATCGGATATATCACTTTACGCGATGTATCGAGACATCGAATACATCACTTTACGTGATGTATATCGGATATATCACTTTACATGATGTATCGGGAAGTTAGAAATATAGCTTTACGTGATGTATCGGTCGAATAAATTACTTTACACGATGTGTCGGTCAGATGCGTCACTTTACGTGATGTATCGGAATATCAGATACATCACTTTACGCGATGTTTCAGTCGGATATATCACTTTTTGTGATGTATCGAGACATCAGATACTTTACTTTAAGTGATTTATCGGTCGGATACATCACTTTATATGATGTATAGCTCGGATACATTACTTTATACGATTTATCAATTAGATACATCACATAATGTATCAGGACATTTTGGGATGTATCCGGATTCCACCAAATTTAAGAAATTTTTGCAATTTGGAAAATAGTAGGATTATGATATAATTAGCTCTGAACATTATGAGATTTGTGTAATCAAATTACCTAAATACATAACTTAGTTTACCATGTTCTCTAAATTTTCCTATCATTTGAAAAATTATAAAAATCTCTACTTTTTCCTATTCTCTGATACATCACCGTACACTATGTATCAGTCGAATAAATCACTTTAAGTGTTGTATCAGAACGTCAGATACATTACTTTATGCCATATATTAGTCGGATACATCATTTACGTGATGTATTAGGATGTCAGATACATCACTTTACGTGATGCATCGGTCCGATACATTATTTTACATGATGTATCAAGATGTACGTGATGTATCTGGATTTCACCAAAAAAAAAGGATTTCGGGTAATTTTTAAAAGAGTAGGGATAGAGTGTAGTTGAGAAGAATCACTATGGGATTTAAGTAAAATTATATTGTGCTCTAGCGCACCTTTGATTCATTTTTGTGCTTGTTTGGTCTCAAGTATATGATGCGAATATACTTGTATAAAATTCAACACAATCAATATAATGTTTAGTTTTCTTTTTTGTACTTGTTTAAACTAAATATTATTTATATATTTTGTTTGATTGTTTATTTTGTTGCCAACAAATATAGCATATATTTATAGAATTTTATATCTTGTAGTTATACTAGAAAATTTATTTACACAGTGTGACAGTTGAATTGAGAAATCTGATTTTTTTCAGACCAAGAAATAGAAGAATGAGGATGTCAATGCTTGAGTTCTTTTTTTTCCCTATAAAATAAGATGTTAATATTCTTCCTACCTCTTCTACAATGATTTTAAAAAAATGAGAAATAAAATTTGTAAATATTAGTCCTATTTGACTTATTTTGTTCCAGTGGAGAAGATCCACGAATCAAAGGTAAATTCATAGTGGGTGCACTAATCGATTTTGCTACGTTAAAGGGATGAAAAAGTGTGAACTAGATAGGGATCGAGACAATACAATCAGGGTCAAGAAAGTTCCTACATAAGCGCACCAATCAATTTCAACATGTTAGGACAAATTGATATAAACTAGAGAAGGTTTGATACGATATAGTCAGGCTCGTGATTATGTGATCTATGTTCATTTTGTATTATGTAAATGTATTTTTTTTTTCAAAGTGACAAATTCAATATGTAGAGAAATTATTTAGTATGTGCGGGATTAGAAGTCTTCTTTTGTGACCTATATACAGTGGCAGAGCCAAAGAATTTATGAAGAATGTGAAAAATATTAAAAAGCAACTAAAAAATATTAATTGAGTGGATTCACATCCATTTTACTCAATCTAGTGATTTTATCATGAACGAGTCAAAAATTTCTTTTTACCAGATACACATTATTTTTTTTAAAAAAATACTAGTTTGGGTTGCTTTTGGTGATAAAAAATACGATAAATTGTATAAATTAAAATAATAATCTTAAAATAAATTGGTCGATATTTTCACGAAACACATATCATACATTCAAATAAAAATAGCACCGATTAATTGAAATCTACTTAAATGTAAAGTTGATTTCAATCTATCAATTTTGCTACCTCTGAATTTTAATGGATGCAGTTTTGATAGAGGATGTGCGAGAATTCTAATCAAAAGTTTCAATTTTTTATTAATTCTCAAGATTTACTTATAATATTATGAGAAAAAGTAACTCCTTATTAACTTTTTCTAGTCCAAATAAAACCTCATAATAACATGCTTAGAATTAGTAAATGATATATATATATATATATATATATATATATATATATATATATATATAAACTTCTTTATAATATTATTTAATAACTATCAACAACAATAATATACCTAGTGAAATTTCACAAGTGAGATTTTGGATATGATAGAATGTATGCAGATGTTACTAGTACCTTGTGGAGGTAGAAAAACTTTTTTCGAAAGACTCTTGATTCAAGAGCAACAAATTGCAGTATAAAGAAGAAGGAGACAATGAAGACAATATAGGAAATAATAAGGAAACAGTGCAAATGTCTACCAAAGAGGAGCCAAAACAACACTAAAATCATGTGATAATCAAAACTCTATAAACAATATATTAGGATAGATTATCAAAAATAATAATAAACAATGATAAAAATAAAAGCAAGTACTACAATAAACACAACTAGTACCATCTCAAACCCCAACCACCCTAAGCAAGAAAATACTACACTGCCTATTAACTTTCTACCCTAATGCCTTCCCTCCACACCCTTCTATCTAGGGTCATGTCCTTGGTAACCTGAAGCTGCATCATATCCTTTCTTAGCACCTCTCCCAATACTTCTTTGTCCTACCTCTATCTCTCCTCGTACCCTCTATAACCAACCTCTCCCACTTTCTTAATGGGGTGTCTATAAATTTCCTCTTCACATGTCTAAACTATTTCATTCTTGCTTCCCTCATCTTTTTCACCACGGAGGTCACTCCTATTTTATTTCAGATATCTTTATTTTTAATCTTCTCACTCCTAGTATGACTACACATCTACCTCAACTTCCTCATCTCTGCAATATGCATTTTCTGAATATGAAAATTCTGAACTAACTAACATTCAGTCCCATACAATGATGTCGGTCACCACTCCATAGAACTTACCTTTGAGTTTCAGCGGTACCTTCTTATCACACAAGACTCCAAAGAAAAACCTTTACTTCATCCATACCACACCAATATGATATGTGATATCATCGTCGGTGTCCCCACTCCCTAAATTATAGACCCAAGATACTTGAATCTATTTCTGTTAGGGATATTTTGTGTGTCAAGCCTCACTTTTACGCCTACCTCATGAATCACTTCATTAAATTTGCACAACATATATTCTGTATTGGTCCGGCTCAATCTGAACCCTTTAGACTTCAAAGTTTGAGTCTACACCTTTTAACTTAGCATTAACTCCATTGCGTGTCTCATCAATCATTACTATATCATCCACAAATAATATACACCATAACATCTCATCCTATTGTATCCCATCTCCACAGGGAAGTGCTTCAAGTATCTTTCCACAGTTCTTACCCATGATTTAGCTCATTCATACATGTACTTTATTGACCTAATATAGGCCACCAATACTTCTCTTACCTCCAAGAATCGCCACAAGACTTTCCTTGAGACTTTATCGTAAGTCATCTCAAGGTCAATAAATACCATATGTAAATTCCTCTTTCTTTGTCGATATTTTTCCATTAGTCTCCTCACAAGATGTGATGACTTCCGTGGTTAATCGCCCTGGTATAAATCCAAACTGATTCTCGAAAATAGATATCCCCATTCTCACTCATAGTGTGGCTTAACACATTATTATTCCTGTAGTTATTGCAATTTTGTATATCACCCTTTCTCTTGTACAGTGGAACCATTGTACTCCACCTCCATTTCTCGAACATCATAACTGTCTTAAAAAAGACATTTTTTATGTTATATTATTTAATATCTAGTACAAATAAGTCCTAATTAAAGTTTTAATTATATTTGATAGTAATTAATAAGTAGTACTTCATCTAATAAGTCCTAACGAATTTTTTTGGGCGAGTGATAAGTATGATGTGGAAAGCAAAACTTGTATGAGACTCCTTTCATAGTTTGCCAAGTGGATTATTGGGTCCCATTTTCAGAAAAATCGGCCAAAGTCCCTTTTCTCCCTCTTCCTTTTTAACTTTTTCCCTTTGGTTCGACTTTTCAAGCTATTTTTTTTATAATTTTGCTACTCTCCTAATCTTTAAATATCTTTATTCATGAAAAATGTGAAATTTAATATTTGTTTCCTAATTCGTCCTCTTTCTAGCATTTGATATTACTTTTTTATGCAATATTAATTATTCACATTATTAAAAATAGTTATTTAGAATTATTTGTCTATTAAAAAATTAAACTATAATTTTATTTTTATTAGTCCTTAAGCATTTTACAGGGTGATATGATTGTGGGGAGTTTGACCACTAGTCTCAGGAGTGCCCCATGCGAGATTTTACATTTCAGACTTCTCCTACTCACAAGTCTAGAGTAGTTAGACCTTGTCACGTCTGTGGAGAGGATGATCATCGATCTAGAGATTGTCCTCGGCGTGGAACCTGTGCACAGTTTGTTCAGCCATGTCAGTATCATGGTTTTATGCCATCTCCAGTTAGAGGTAGAGCTCAGAGGGTTTCTAGTAATACTTCGGTTGCTCAGGCCGAGGTCGATCATGATCCATTCCATGCTTATACGAGTCAACCAGAGGCTGAGGCTCCAGGAATCGATTGCTTTTGGTGCAAATTCATTGTGTTGTCATTTTGTAATGACCCTCTAGTTCATTTTCGAAATAAAGCATTTATTTCATAATTTAGGATGGTTCATCCTCGTGATGTCTCTAACCTTGGACCAATAAAACTCAGGATGGTTCATCCTCGTGATGTCTCTAACCATTGAAGTTGGAGTAGTCACAATTTGAGGAACATGTACCCCTTGATTAACTTGAGTATTCATGGCTTGGGCTAGCATTTGGAAAGTGGCTCTAAACTTTGAATTTGTCACTTGATCATTCAATGGACCACTTAGAGCTTGTGGCTCTCCTCTTCAACATGTCTTCGAACAAGAGCTCTTCGTGAAGGCATGATTCTGTAATAGCAAAGGGAAAGCATTAGAGGAGAAAACCTTATATTTCAACTCTATCGCATGATGAGATCATGAAAGAAGTGACGTGTTTCCAAAGATGCCTTATAGCATTCTATTCATAGATGTGTCACTCTTCACACCGATGAACAACACTCTACTTGATGCGGTATGTTAGACTCCCTAAGACACTTAAACCTTGTTCTTTGATATCATGTTTTAACGACCTGACCTAAGGCCTACTTGTAATAAGACGATTAGAATCCCAAAAGACTCCAACCAAGACTCTTAGCATAACATGCATGAGCATACATACGGAAATTAAGTAATAAAGCTAAAAAAAGATACAAAAGTAAAATATGAAATAGAACGTAAGTCTCAAAATGAGAAACAACAACATAGACTCTTTTCTATCTAACATACCTCTACTAATAGATAGGGGAATGACAATCTCCCAGTACACCCTATACACAACATAGAAGTAACAACTGTAAGATAAGAAATAAATATTGTTTCCTCGAACTGTGAGGACTCACCAATAAAAAACTAATAGTAAAATCCAGCCACGTTTGGGAGGAGGATGAACGTGATCGTCAATCCCTATATTATGATACAATATAGACAAAGAGTATGCGTTAGTACATGGAATACACTAAGAATGTTAGAATATGAATGAAAAATAAACATAGGACATAGTCAATATAAATCATGGATGCAAGCCCAATATCTTTTAAACATGAATAAAGTCATGAAAACATTAAAAACATTAATGTCATTAGACAATGTATCAAAACTCATAATCATCATAAGAACTCATAACTCAACTGAAACTGTATGGGATAAGACCTTTAACCGACATATAAGACTATGCAAGCTAATACATGGAATTTGAAACTCCTGCATCAAGATAAAGGAGTCTACCTTACAAGGGCATACTCCATAAGTAACTCTTTTACTAGGCTATGTTGATCCACTAGCTTTGACATATTGTCATATATAAATCTATGCAGGCAACGTAGTTTGGGACTTAAGATTGCTACTACGATTATCTTGGGTAACTAACTGTGTTACTGGATCAAATCCCACCTAAAACTCCTCTTGGTCCTTAGTCAATATCCCAACTGAACTGGTAAAACATGATCATAAACATCACAGGGAAAGATAATAACTAATATCAATCCATCTTTATAAAACATCGTAAGAATAGATCATCTAACATCATCATAGTAAAAGCATAGGATTGGCTCATCTATCATATAACTTCATGCAATATGAGTGTATGCCTTCCATCATTATATATCTTTTATCATAAAAATCTTTAGGGACTTAACTTGCCCTATCTTTAACTTTGCTTGAAACATATAGAATCATCATTCATGAACTTCTTTGCATAAAACATCTTTATTTCATAGCATAAATATTTCGTAGAATATAACTTGAAAATCATTATTATATCTCATAAATCATAATTGAACATAGCATACAAAGTGGAACATTGAAATTCAACTTAAAATCATATAATATAGTGTAAATTATGAATAATTAGGCTAATAACATTGAATTATATCATAATTGAGAAGACCCAATGAAAATCATGCAATTAAGGCTTTTAATGGAATCAATCATTTCCGAATTTAAGAAGACATCTTTGGGTTTCATGGATAACAGGAACCCATGGATGAAGTCCCACATACATTGACCTTGATGAGCCCTAAATTTATAAGAATCGGAGCTTAACCTTGAAGATCCCTTTGAATTGCTTGAGGGAGAAGAAGTTCATGAAAGAAAACTAGGAAGAGAAAATTTTGTGACTTTAGGAGTTATGTTGAGAATGAGAGGGTTAGAATACTTTAGGGTATTTAATATGTAGGAATCTAGTCCCAAAAAATGTCCACATTCATTAATGAAATATATGGAAAAGAATAAAATAACCCTCATTAAATCTGAATTTGAAACCCAAAAAGGGCCCTCACCACGGACCGTTATGGGCACTACAGTCCGTGGTCCCATCCATGGTGAGAGACTTAGGATTTCTGAAAAAAGGGATCTGGAAGGCTGTCCACCATGAGACCCACCACACTTTGTCATAGGCACCATGGTTTGTGGTGGTCTTTCGTGGTGCTAGACTTGGTCTTGAAATCTTGGGGGTTGCAGGGACGATTTGAGGAGTTCCTCCATGGAGGCCTTCATGATTTGTGGAGGAAAATAAGGTACGTTAACATGGGTCATGAACAGGATCTTGATAGGAGACCTGCACGAGTGTCTATCATGGGAGCTATAACGGTCCGTGGTCCGTACTACAGCTCCTGCTGGCCCCTCATGGTCCTCACCTCTAGAACCTAATTGACAGGGCATGGACCATGATGGCTCTTCTCAGCCCATGGTGCTCTTTATGGGTAGGTCTCATGAAGGCCACCTGGGTCCAAAAATTGAGTTATTTTGGTATTTAATATATTGCACCTCATTTTTCATCTTTCCAACTTTTGGGGTCTTATCGGTAAATACATCTACATGTACTCCATAGAGGTAATTCTGCCAAATCTTTATAGAAAACACAATGATCGGCAACTCAAGTTAATGGGTAGGGTAGTTACCCTTGTGCACCTTTAATTGCCTAGAAACATAGGCTATAAACTTGCCATTTTTCGTTAAGAAACAACCCAAACCGACCCTTGAAGCATCATAATATACAATGAACCCCTCTAATCCTTTTAGTAAAGTCAAAATAGGAGCGGAGGTAAGTCGATCTTTCAATCCTTGGAAGCTCTTTTGACACTTATCCATTCATAGGAACTTTGCTTTATTTTGGGTTAATTATTTCAATGGAGATAAAATGGAAGAGAAACCTTCAATGAACCTTCTATAATACCCAGCTAGACCCAAAAAGCTCCTAATGTTTGAAGTAGACAATGGTCAAGTCCAATTCCTTACCTCCTCCATCTTCTTAGGATCAACTTTATTCCATCACCGGACACCACATGATCAACGAATTCCACCTTTGTCAACCAAAATTCACACTTGCTAAATTTGGCAAACAATTACCTATCCCTCAAGGTTTGAAGTACAACCCTCAAATGGCCCAAGTTTTCTTCCTCACTCTGGGAGTAAATCAAGATATCGTCTATGAAGACCACCACAAACATATCAAGGTAGGGTTTGAACACCCTATTCATAAAATCCATAAATACCACTAGTGTATTTGTGAATCCAAACAACATCAACAAAAACTCAAAGTGACCATACGCTGTTTAAAATATCATCTTGGGAATATCACTCTCCCTTACTCTTAATTGATTATAGCTGGACCAGAGATAGATCTTTGAGAAATGACTTGCCCCTTGCAATTGGTCGAATAAATCATCTATCCTAAGAATTGTATACTTGTTCTTAATGGTCACCTTGTTCAATTGATGATAGTCTATGCACATCCGAAGCGACCCATCCTTCTTTCTCACAAAGAACACGGGAGCACCCCATGATGAAATACTTGGCCTTATGAATCCCTTCTCCAATAAGTTCTTTGATTACTCTTAACTTCTTTAATTCTATCGAGGCCATTCCATAGGGAGGAATAGATATGGGTTAGGTATCGGGGAGAATATCAATACCAAAATCAACTTCCCTTTCGGGAGGGACACTGGGGAGGTCATCATGAAAGACATCGGAAAAATCATTAACCACGAAGACCGACTCAAGATAAGGACTTTTAGAGTTGATATCCCTAACCCTCATAATATGATAAATGCAATCGTTAAAAATTAATTTTTGGGCCTTAAGATAAGAAATGAATCTACCCTTAACTATCGAATCTAACCCTTCCACTCGAGAATAGTGGGAATTGAAACTTGACTCTACGAGTTCTATGATCTATAGAAGCATATGATGCGTGCAACCAATTCATCCCAATAATAGCATCAAAATATACCATGTCAAGATCAATAAGATCACAAGGAACAACTTTGTGCAAGATAGACAAGGGACAACCCTTATGGACCTTCCTAACTACAATTGACTCACTAATGGGGATAGACACCAAATAGGGTTCCAATAGTATTTTGGGAAATACATCAAACCTATTGGAAAGGAATGTAGTAACAAATGAAAATTTTTCACCCAGATCTAATAATGCATATTCGTCAAAAGCAAAGACCTTTAACATTCCGATAATAATATTGGATGCTTCCTCAACTTTTGAACTCCCATACAAAGCATGAAAGCGGTCGGTGCATTTGCCACTTCCTTGAGCTTGTTGACATTTAGTAATTTGTCCTTGATTCCTAAAACCACCACCTCTACAATCTCTAGCATGGTGGCCTGTCTTATCACTTTTAAATCATACATTGGAGACGACTAAGCATTTTCCTTTGTGATTACTTCCACACTTCTTGCAAGTGAGGAAAACTTGAGCCCCAATATTTTCTCTTGGAGCCATTGGGTTAGCACTCATGTCCTTGTTGAACCTTGGAGGAGGAGTATTGCTAGAACCTTGTCCCATAAATCGTTGCCCACCTTGGCCCTTTCCACCACCACCATAACCGGACTTTTTATAATTGAACCCTCCACCATCAACCCTAGCCTTTTTGAACTCTCTTGATCTCTCCATCAACTTCTCATCTTTGATTTATTTTGCATGTGTCATGATACGGGAAATGTCTATTTGTTTGACTAACATGCCACCTTGCATTCTTTAGATAACAAACTAGAAACACCGTAGATGAATTTGCTCATTCTTGCCCTTGGGTCGGAAACCATAAAAGGATCGTACTTAGATAATTTAGTAAATTATAGGAAATACTCCCTCACACTCATGCTTCCTTGGTGAAGATTGATGAACTTTTGAATCTTTACCTCCCTTAGCTCCAAAGGAATAAAGCGATCTAAGAAGACACCTTTGAAATCCTCCCATTCTATGGGTCCCATACCTCCCCCCTTCTCAACCACCCATTGTTTATACCAAACGCTTGCTATACCTTTGAGTTGGTAGGCCACTAGCTCGACCTTTTCATTTGGAGGTGGTCACATAATTTCCACAATACAATAAGTTTTATCAATGAACTCTATTGGGTCCTCATTTACCTTGGAACCATCAAATTTGGGCAGATTCATTCTTTTACAGTCTAAAATCCTAGTAGTCGGAGTAGGTACTTGAGGCAGAGGAGGAGCACCATGTTGATTATCTTGGTTGGACATGGCTTGGACCAATAAAGCAATGATATTTCGAAACTCCGCATGTGTAACTCCCTCATCATATGGAGCCTCGAGAATTAAAGGAGCTTGGTCCTCATCAACATCTATTTCTCTAAGTGGAGGTACTCTTCTTAGAGGCATTATCTAGTGAACATGAATTGATTCATTAGATAAAGTAGTCTTAGAATAACTCTAAGGAACGACATGAATCATACAAGAAGGGAAAGTTTCCTAAATGCCTCATAGTCTCCTATTAATAATTATGGCGGGCTTCACAACCATGAATGAGACCCTATTTAACGTGGTATGTTAGATTCTAAGGAGCATTTAAAACATCAGGCTCTGATACTAACTTTATTTTGATCCAAGCCTAGGGCCTAGATGTGACAAAGCGAATGAGCAACCCAAACATATCTCAAACAAGCCTCTTAGCATTAATTTAGCCTTTCATAGATAATGATAATATAAAAAAAGTTAAAACAAGGGGAAAGTGGGACTATGGTAAATCATCATAAAAAATCACTATAATAGTCAAGGATCAGCATAGATACGTGCAATAATACCTCTAATGTTAGACTTGGCAGGGGCTAAGACATATTCCTAGATCACCCTCAATTAAAGTGAAAATGAAGTACCATAATAAATGTCTAAAGGTCTCAACATAGCATAAGCTAGATATGAAAATGTTGGAAACTTACGAAAAGTAGTGTTTAGACAATCCCAACTAGCCACATAGAGGAGAATAGGGAGGAACACCGGTCCCTACATGGTGTTATCATGTAGGAAAAAGTGTATGCATTAGTACTTGAATGTAAGTATGTAGGCATGCAATAAAATGTACAAAATTTGGGAAATTTATAAGGTAAAGTACATAAATGAGTGCATGCATAAATAACCAATTAAATAGCATTTAAATCATACATATGTGGGAAGGTGACTATAACCGACAATAACACCATGACATTGAATCCAATATAACCCCTACATTTGAAGGGGAGACTAATTGTCAAGGAAGAACTCTGTCAACATTCATTTTTTTAATATTAGATGGTCATATGTGGATCCACTAGCCTAGCCTACGAGGTCTCCTATGGTAGCACTAGTTAATGAATCAAGAGGTTGCTACTAGGATTCCCTTACTGAGCAACTACGTCAAGCCCCATTATCTACTAAGTCAAATCCCACAGAATAGTATATTATAGTAACATAAACATACATATATTTTGAGACATAAAATCATCATTCAGTAGAATAACTCCTTAAAACCTTTGGTGATTTGAATATGCAAAAATTCTCCTTATCGCATGGAGAATTCATTAGCTTAGGTGAGAAAAATTTCCTTAAACATTCATTCTTTCATTGAAAAGACTCTCATAATCATAGTCATTAGCTTTTATAAAAATTTAATTGGAGCCATAACCTTCAAGTCATGCTTTAGTAAAAATAGAATAAAACTAGGTGGGTTCAAGTCACTTCAACTTTCAAGCAAGTATGTAAAAGAAATTATGCATAAGCACTATAAAAATCATCAATTAAATTCATACTTTAAACAACCCTCCATGAATTTCAAGAACCTTTAAGGAGCTAAAATACTTGCAAACGATTATTCCATGAAGTTGAAGTCAATTTGTATCAAAGTAGAACAATAACCATTAGTTTAATCATAATTCATGCTATTAAGTAGAAATTAGAATGAACCATAAGAAAATCGTACTTGAAATCAAGAGATTTGATTGAAAAGGGTCTTGGACTCCATAGGTGGAAGAAACCATGCATAAATACCCACATACCTTAGAGTAAAGTTTGAAGAAGAATTGAAGAAGTCTTGAGAAACTTGAAGTAATATTGATGCTTGGTCTTCAATGGGGAGACTTGGAAACCCTTTAGATTGACAGGAATTTTGTTGGAGGTGATTTGGGAAAGAAAGGGATGAATTTTAGGGTTTTGGGTAGGCAAAAGAGTGGAAAATAGCCCCAAAATACGTTCAAGTTTGAATATATACGTTCAAGGAATGACCGAAGATGTCCTGAATTAAAATTGGTATTTTTCGCAAAAATTGAAGTGTGTGGGAACAAGTCCGCGACATGGAGTGACTCCCCCACAGGTCATTTTTTGACATAGTTAAGTTTTTCCCCAGATATGACCTTGATTCAAGTTCAAATAATTTTTAACTACCAGAGAACTCAAGCACGATGCGTCTAGGTCGCGGACTTCACTATTTTGGGCATTTCTTGAATAATTCATCTGGCAAAATACAAGTCAAAAAATCCTCCGAAATCATTTTCCTCTATTTTACCTTATTATAATACATTTAAACCTTTAAAACACCAAGACTTTACAAGAATATAGAACTACCCGAGTGAAAATGAGAGATTATCAATATGAATTTTATTATAGGGTTACTGTGATTTCAGTGACATCATAATTTAATTTGGGTGATTGTAGATCGGATGACTAAATCATCCTATTTATTTCTGGTTAAGACTATAAATTCAATAGAGGACTACGCCAAATTGTACATCCGTGAGATAGTCAGAATTCATGGAGTTCTTTTCTGTATAATTTTAGATAGAGGTGCTTATTTCACCACCTAGTTTTGAAGTCATTTCATAAATGTCAAGGTTAGAAGGTGAACCTTAGTATCAAATTTCATCCTCAGATAGATGGTCAGGGGAGCGTATGATTCAAACTCTAGAGGACATGTTGAGAGCTTGTCTTATTAATTTTAAGGGTAACTAGGATGACCACTTTCCTCTCATAGAGTTTGCGTATAATAATAATTATCACTCCAGTATTCAGATGGCTCCTTATGAGGCTCTTTATGGGCAGAGATGTAGGTCATTAATTGGTTGTTTCAAAGCTGGTGAAGCTGAGTTGATAGGGCCGAATTTAGTTCATCAGACTATAGAGATGGTAAAGATCATTCAAAAGAGGTTGAAGATGGCGCAAGTGTCCTACACTGATGTTAGACAAAGAGACTTAGTATTTGAAATGAATGATTGGTTATATTTGAAGGTTTCACCCATGAAGGGTGTCATGAGGTTTGGGAAGAAAAAAAAGAACAATCCTCATTACATTGGTCCCTACCAAATTTCGAAGAGAGTTGGTAATGTAGATTATGAGTTAGAGCTACCATCAGAGTTAACAGTTGTTCATCCATTATTTCATATTTCTATGCTTATGCTAGTTCTAAGGAGATCCTTAACTTAATGTTCCTATAGAAAATTGATGTGAAAGATTGTTTGTCCTATGAGGTTATTGCGGCTTAGATTCTTGATCATCACGTTCTCAAGTTAAGGACCAAATAGGTTACATCAATCAAAGTTCTATGGAGAAATCAACTTATTGAAGAGGCTACATGGGAAGCCAAGGAAGATATGAAAGCTACATACCCCCATCTATTCGTTCCTCTTTGTGTCGATATTGAAGGTAATACTTCTTTCCTTATTTCAGATTTAGTGTCTATTTGTGCATTGATTATTTAAGTTCTTGCATTGCATTCAATCCTTATATAAATTCTTAGCTTGGTTATCATTCGATGACAAATGATCCCAAAGGAGAGATATTGTAACACTTCAAAAATCCTACCTTTGATCATATTAGAAAAGCGTAGGAAAGAAGTTAAGTTCTACAGAAAAATGTCTTCTACAGACACAATCTATGGCCCATATGTGTTTCCACGGGCCGTAGATGGGCCCATGAATTTAAAGTCCTGAAAGTTGGAAAAATTCTTGAATTTTCATGGACCATTCTATGGCCTGTAGAAGCTTTTACGGTTCGTAGAATATATTGTGAAACATAAGTCCTAAAAATCTGTTTTCCCGTTTTTATGACTAGCTTTATATTGCTCGTAGAAGAGCCTACAAAATTTATAAGGTTCCGTAGGCCCAACTTCAGAGTCCCCCAGTCCATCTTTCATGATTAATGTCGATGACCCATATAAGGGTCCACGAACCATAGAAGGTCTCGTAGATGGGTTTACAGACTGTAGAAGGTCCCGTAGAGCCAAAATTATGAGATCAATTTTCTAGTAGGCTTTCTATGGTTGACTTATGTGGATTGCAGAAGTTTCTATTGACCGTAGATTTCCTTCAACTAACAAGTTCTATCAGATTTAATAATGGTTATTTGGGTTTTTTTCCTACTTTTCCTAGTCCAAGCCTCAACGTTTTGAGACTTAATTAGGTCCCTTAATAGTACCAATTGACCCTTTCCTCCTCATAATCACTCTCAAGACTTAGAATGACGTTTCAAGATTAGAAAAGCTAGGATTTTAAGATCATTCATTAAGTTCTTCATGTTTTATCAAGAACATTGTTCTTCCATATATGTAAGACTAATCATAGTATTGGAGTAAGTTCATCCACACGCGCTACATCTAAAATTTAGTCACTAAAGATATAAGTCTACGGTTCCACCAAAAAGTTGCATGAATTCTAAGTTGGGTTATGTTTCTAAATCCCAAGTTATTATATTTATCAAAATTATGACCTTATATGCTGCTGATTTCCTAGAGTTTTGTTCATTCTTTGATCACATGAAGCTTAATT
This sequence comes from Solanum dulcamara, assembly GCF_947179165.1. Classification (NCBI taxonomy): domain Eukaryota; kingdom Viridiplantae; phylum Streptophyta; class Magnoliopsida; order Solanales; family Solanaceae; genus Solanum; species Solanum dulcamara. The sequence continues at coordinate 35,619,954 of NC_077237.1, read as the reverse complement.
ATTGATAATTTTATTTAAAACATTTTTGCAAATATTTCCATGCATTTACTTTTGATATTAAAGTGACCTCATATACTGTAAGACCCTGAAAGTCAAAATGTTGAAACAAAGGAAAATTCTAGAAAATGGACTGAAAATCAATGCCCATGTCTCAACCTATGAGTCATAGGAGTGGCTTGTAGGTTTGATGATGAGGTTGAAATTTTTTTCTAAGGGAAGAAGTGGGTCTAGAGTCAAGTTATGACTCGTAGAAGTTTAGGCAAATCGTAGAAATGACTCGCTAGGAAACTTCAAAGACATTGATTTGAAGGTTTTCCAAACCCTGTAAGAAAACTCGAGTATACGAATCATCATCAATTCTATGACTCATATTATCACGACCCAAGCCTTGAGCCTAGATGTGATGCGTCAAATGAGACACCTGGAGGTACCTCACTCAAGCCTCTTAGCATTCATATAACTTTTCATAGGTAATGAAATTCGAAAAAACAAGCGAAAATGAAGGGGATAATGGGCTAAGGGACCCAACATAGGACAGAAATCAAAAGTCAACTTAAGCATTATACATTTATGTCCAAACATACCTTTACTAGAAGACTTGGCGGGGGCTAAGACACGTACCTAGGTCATCCTCAAAGCTAATAGGATAAGTACTCAAAGAAATTTAAATGTCTATACAAATCATGAACTAGAAAGGTAAAAAGAGGTATAGTTCCCAAAACATGGGAACTCACCAAAGTAGTAGTAGCCTTCAATGATCGAACTAGCCATGGGGAGGAGAATGTGGAGAAACGCCGGTCCTTACATGGTAATATCATGTAGAAAAAGAATATGGGTTAGTACTTTGAATGTACTGAGTATGTGAGCATGCTTTATAATGAAAGACGTTAAGACATTTATATGCATACTACATGAGTTAATGCATGCAAGAAAAAATCATATATATATATATATATATATATATATATATAACATTAAAACATTCATTTTATGGGAAGATGACCGTAACCAACATTTAAGATCATGCGAGCTATTATATGGAATCCAACATAACCCCCTATGTTGGCACGGGGAGACTACTTGCTGGGTAGTACTTTGTCAACTTTAATCATTTCTTTAACTTTAACTTTAAGGGATATTTGTGGATCCACAAGCCTAAATAGCATACAAGGTCTCCTTTATTGGCGCATAGTTAATGCAACATGAAACTTTACTTAAAGACCCCTTAGGTCGAGTCCCCATCTACGTGCTACATTCGGTGCTAGGTCAGTCCCATGGAATAACATTTAGATATCATAATAACATAAGAATTTATGTCTCTTTAGACATCAAATCATCATTCAATGGAATAGCTCATTAAAATCTTTTATTCGATTCAAATATGTGAGAAATGTCCTTTCACATAGAATCCATTCTTTGTCTAAGGAACACTTTCATGATTATTCAATCATTCTTTTATTTCATAAGACTTATTTTAAACATAAACATTTGCTTTCATAAAACCTTCATTTATAGTGAAAGCTTTCAATTTAACTTCATTTCAACAAAATGAAACTAGGTGGGTTCATTTCATTCAACCTTCAAATACATTTAAAATAATGCAAGCATACATGAGAGTGATGGAAATACATCTATTAAAACATCTTAAAACAACCCACCATATACACTTTAAACCTACTTTCATGGCTTCATATAAAGAACTTGAAAAATCATTCATTTTATAAAATTGAGAGTCAATATATATCAATGTAGGTAGTCTTCAAATAAACTACAATCTATGCATTTGGAGCCATCATATAAAAATCCATAAGATTTCATCATTTAAAATGTAAATAATAGGTTGAGAAAATCTTTTGGGCTCCATGGGTGGAAGAATCCATGGATGAGACCCACAAACCTTAGGGAATGAAACCCTTAATGCAAAACTTGCAAAGAAATGGAAGCTTGATCTTCTTGGAGTGAAACCTTAGAACCTTTCTTGAAGATGAAGGAGACTTTGAGAGAACTTGGGAGGTTAGGGTTTGAGTTCTTAGATTGAGAGTGAGAGTGAATGAGTTTATAAGGACTTAGGTTCTTTTAGATGGGTGGATCTTTCCTTCAAAACGACCTCACTTTGAGTTAAAACACAAGAAAAGACCAAAATATCCCTTTTAAAAGTCTGGCCGGACTGACCTCATGGGGTCTCTTCACGGTCCGTGGTAAGGTCCCATGATGATTGACTTAGGAAATATTTTTGAGAGTTTGCAAGTCTCTAAACTTTCTTCACGGAGACCTTAATGGTCTGTGAAGGGCATAACAACTCGTGAAACGTGGACGTGGTACAAGTCCTCTAAGAGGCTTGTAGAGTGACGACCACAGGAGCATACCACGGTCTGTGAAGGGCTCCACAGATCGTGGTGGTCGTCTATGGTCCTTGCCTTAGGATCCTGAGGTTCTCAGGGAGGGGTCACCACAGAGGGCTTCACGGCCCGTGGTTCTTAGCATGATCTGTGGTCCCCCATCGTGGTCCCTTCCCTGTAGGTCTGAACCTCTGAATCACCACCATGGTGGCTCACCAAGAGGCATGGTGCATACCACAGCCCGTGATTGCCCTCAGTACTCGACACCTGGTTATAGTTTTTCTGAATTTTAATTTCTTAACCCTTATTATAGGACTTTCCAAATTTTCGGGGTCTTACAATATCGCCCTTTTGGGAACATTCATCCTCGAATGAGAATCATTTGCATAGAAAAGGACATGGCACGAGGACTAGAAACCCAACATGAATACAATGACACTTGAAATTCATAAACATGAGATCTTAAGACTTGGCATAAAACATGACTTTAAAATTCAACTTCATGAACATGCATGCATATAAAGACTTAGAAAAACTAAAACATACGAGTTTTAAACATTTGATCATGAGTGATTTAGTACCTTAGGCTTGAGTAGGATGAAAGAGATGAGGGTAACATTTCATCATATCCTCTTCCGCCTTCCATGTAGTACTTTCAACTTGTTGATTCCTCTAAAGGACTTTAATGAATGCAACTTCTTTGTTTCTCAATCTCTTAACTTGCTGGTCTAAAATTTCAACTAGAACCTTTTCATAGGTCATGTATTCTTCAACCCTCACTACTTCTAGAGGCACAATGGAATTTGGATCACTCATTCATTTTCTCAATATTGACACATAAAACACCGAATGAACTATAGTCATCTCCAAAGGCAACTCCTACTCATAAGTAACCTTGCCTACATACCTAGGTCTCAATTGGATGAAACCTTCAAATATACCCAATAATGCACATTAAACTCAATATCTTTTATCCTAGTATCAGAATAGGACTTTTGGTGACTTTGAGCCGTCTTCAAACTTTATCTAATGATTCTCACCTTCTCCAAAATATTAAGCACCAAATTGAGATCCAACAAGGTCATCTCACCTACTGCGAACCAACCAACCATAGATCTACATCATCTCCTATACAAGGCCTCAAACGGTGACATCCCGATTCTTGAGTGGTAGAGATTATTGTAGGCAACTTCAAAGAGTGGTAGATGATCATCTCAACTCCCCTTGAACTCCAACACACAAGCCCTTAATATATCTTCTAGTGTTTAAATTGTCCTTTTAGCTTGCCCATCGATTTGAGAATGAAATACGGTGCTTAACTTTACTTTAGTACCGAGAGCCTTTAAAATGATTTCCAAAAATGAGAAGTGAATTGGGTACCACTATTCAAAATAATTGACAATGGAATACCATGCAACCTCACCAACTCCCAAATATACAACTTAGCAATAATCTTTGGCACTATAAGAAGTCTTGACTGGTAGGAAGTGAGCTGACTTAGTCATTCTATTAACAATTACCCATATCAAATTATGACATTTCCGAGTATGAGGCAAACCCACTACAAAATCCATATTCACATCTTCCCACTTCCAAGTGGGAATTTTAATATCTTGAGTAAGACTACCCTGACTTTGATGTTCGACCTTAACTTGTTGGTAATTTGGATATTCGGACACGAACCTTGCTATGTCCTTTTTCATGCCCTTCCAATAATAAAGCTCCTTTATGTCTCAATACATTTTTGTTGAACCAGCATGAATAGAGTAGGAAGAATTATGAGCCTCCTTCAAATTTAAACCTTTTAGGCCATCCATATTCGTAAAACACAACTGACCTTGGTAGTATAGTACCCTATCTCCCCTTTGTGAAAAGACTTCTACCTTGTTTCCCTTCACTAGCCTCTTTAACTAAATAAATGTCGGGTCAAGGTCTTGTTATGACTTAATATCTCCCACCAAAGAGGATGCAGACCCATAATGAACAACCATACTACCATCATCGGCACTACTCAACTTCACCCCTAACCTAGATAACCGGTGAACCTCCTTTACCCAATCTCTCTTCCCTCATCAACATTGGCCATACTCCCCATTGACACTCTACTAAGTGCTTCATCAACCATATTGGCTTTACTCGGATGATAATGCACACTCATGTCATAGTCCTTGAGGAGTTTTAACCACCTCTTTTACCTTAGGTTGAGGTCCTTTTGGGTGAACACATATTGGAAACTTTTATGGTCGGTGAACACATATGCATATACCCTATAGAGGTAATGCCGCAAAATTTTTAAATAAAAAACAATGGCCACTAACTCAAGATCATGGATAGTTACATTCACGTATCTTCAATTGCCTAGAAGCATAGGCTATGACCTTAACATTTTTCATCAAGACACAATCCAAACCAATCTTTAAAGAATCACAATAGACTACAAATCCTTCCAATCCTTTCGATAGATTCAATATAGCAATAGAGGTAAGTTGATCTTTCAAAGTTGTGGAAATTCTTTTCACACTCATCCGTACATATGAATTTCGCTTTTTTTTAGGTCAATTTAGTCATACAAGATGAGATGGAGGAAAATTCTTAAACCAACCTCCAATAATACCCGACTAAACTGAAGGGCTCCTAATGTACAAAGGAGACAATAATCTAGGACAATTATTCACCACTTCTATTTTATTAGGATCAACCTTGATCCCATCACCGGACACCATGTGACCAAGAAATGACATCTCTTTTAACCAAAATTTACACTTACTAAATTTTGCAAATAATTGCCTATCTCTGAACCTTTGTAGCACAACCCTCAAGTGATTTTTGTGTTCTTCCTCACCCCGAGAGTATATAAGATATCATCAATGAATACCACTATAAAAGTATTAAGCTAGGGTTTGAAAACCCTATTCATTAGATCCATAAATAACATTGGTGAATTTATCAATTCAAATGATATCACCACAAACTCAAAGTAGCCATACCATGTTTGGAATGCCATCTTGGGAATGTCACACTCCATCACCCTTAATTAGTGATAGACAGATCAAAGATTAATCTCGGAAATGACTTGTCCCGTGCAATTGATCAAACAAATAATCTATTCTGGGAATGGGTACTTATTCTTGATGGCCAACTTATTCAATTATTGGTAGTCTATGCACATTCAAAGAGACCCATACTTATTCCATACAAATAGCATGGGATAAAACCATGGTTGGGTATATGGAAGGATATCGATACCAAAATCAACTTCCCTTTTAAAGAGGATACAAAAAGGTCATGGAGAAAGACCACGTGGAACTCATTGATTGTGGGGATCAACTCAAGAGAGGGATTTTTGGGATCGACATCCCTAACCCCCATAATATGGTAAATGCAACCTTTAGCAATCACCTTTTGGGCATTAAGAAAAAAATGAACCTACCTTCACTACTGAATTATGACCTTTCTATTTAAGAATAAACTTATTTGGGAATTGAAATATGACTCAATAAGTCCTGCAATCTATGGAAGCATAAGACGCAAGTAACCAATCTATCCCAAGTATGATATCGAAATCTACCATATTAAGCTCAATAAGATCACAACGAACAACTTTATGCAAAATAGACACGGGACAACCCTTATAGACTTTTCTAGCAACAACCGACTCACCAATGGGGGTAGACACCAAATAAGGCTCTATTAATATTTTGGGTAACACATCAAACCTATTATCTAGGAATGGAGTAATACATGAAAAATTTGCGCCTGGATCTTAAAATATATAGACATTAAAAGCAAAGACCTTTAACAACATTGGGTGCTTCCTCAACCTCCTATCTCCCATGTAAGGCATAAAAGCAGTTGGTGTGTTGGGTACCTTCTTATGCTTGTTGACCATGATCAATTTGTCCTTGAGGCATACAACCACAATCACCTCTATAATATCTACCATGATGGCCTATCTAGCCACACTTGAAGCATGAATTGGAGCAGGCTAATCATTCCCCTTTATAAGTTCTTTCACACTTCTTGCAAGTAGAGAAAGCTTGAGAACCAATATTCTCTCTTGGAGCTACCAAGTTAGCATTTTTGTCCTTGTTAAACCTTGGAGGAATATTGGTGGAACCTTATCCCACAAATCGCTGCCTACCTTGGCCCTTTCCACTTCTACCATAATCGGACCTTTGAGGATTGAATCCTCCACCATCCACTCTAACCTTCTTGAACCCTCTTGATCTCTCCCTCTACTTCTCTTTTTCAATTTGCTCCATATATGTCATGAGTTAGGAGATGTCCATCTCTTTGACCAACATGTACATTTTGCATTCTTTGGACACCAAGCTAGAGACACCGAAAATGAACTTGCTCATCCATGCCCTCTGGTCGAAAACCATGAAGGGAGCATACATGGATAATTTAGTGAATTTGAGGGCATACTCCCTCACATTCATACTCCTTTGACGAATGTTGATGAACTCCTGGATCTTGGACTTCCTTAGTTCCAATGGAAAGAAGCAGTCTAGAAAGTCACCTTTTAACTTTTCCCCTTCTATCAGCCTTATATCTTCACCTCTCTCAATGACCCATTGCTCATACCTAACTCTTTCCTCACCCTTGAGTTGATAAGCCACCATCTTGGCCCTTTCATTTAGAGGCACACCCATAATGGCCACAATCTTGTCAACCTCATTAATGAACTCCATATGGTCCTTATCTACTTTAGAACCATCAAAATCGAGTGGATTCATCCTTTTGAAATTCTGAATCCTAGAAGCCGGATTTTGCACTTGAGGAGGAATACCTTGGTTTCCTTCCTCATGATGTGATAATATTGCAAAATTTTAGATGGGTTACCCCTTTCTCATCATATGGAGCATCAGGGACCGAAGGAGCTTGGTCCTCATCATCAACCCTTGCTCTTGGAGGTGCTATTCCTCGAGGCATTATCTAGAGAACACAAAGCGGTTTGGTAGTTAAAGGAAGTCTTAGGACACTCTAGGGCACGACATGAATTTGAAATAAGTGAAAAATTTCTTAAACATGTCATAGCCCCCTATTCTTAGTTGCGGGGTTCTTCACAACCATGAGCAACACCCTATTCGATATGGTATGTTGGACTCCAAGAACCATTCAAAAACTCAAGCTCTGATACTAAGTTTTTCATGACCCAAGCCTAGGGCCTAGACGCAACCTGATGAATAAGACACCTAGAGGTATCTCACCCAAGACTCTTAGCATTTATTTAGATTTTCATAAGTAATGACATTCAATAACAACAAGCAGAACTGGAGGGGATAATTTGGCTAAGGGACCCAACATAGGATAGAAATCAAAAGTCAACTTAAGTATGTGAGCATGAAATATAATGAAAGATATTAAGACATTTATAAGCATAGTACATAAGTGAATGCATGCAAGAAAATTCATATATACATAACATTAAAACATTCATTTTATGGAAAGATGATCGTTACCGATATTTATGACTATGCGAGCTATTACATGGACTCTAACATAAACCCCTACATTGGCACGGGAAAACAAATTATCAGGTAGTACTCCGTCAACTTTAATCATTTCTTTAACTTTAACTTTAAGGGATATTTGTGGATCCACCAGCTTAAATAGCCTACAAAGGCTCCTCTAGTGAGCTATTGAATATCACTACCTATGAAAAATTTTCTGAATGCTAAGAGGCTTGGATAAGGTATCTCCGGGTGTCTCATTTGCCATGTCACATCTAGGACCTAGGCTTGGATCGTGACAAACTTGGTATCAGAACTCGAGGTTTTGAAATGGTTCTCATAGTCTAATATACCACATCAATAGTTTCTTATTCATAGTTGTGAGGTATGCCAAAATTATATATAAGAGACTACAGGATTTTTTGGAAAATTTTCACTTCTTTCAAAATTTATGTTATGCCCTAGGGTGTCCTAAGACTTCCTCTAACTAATGCTTTATATTGTGTCTCCTAGATCATGCCTCCAAGAAGAGTACCTCTACCTAGAGTAAGGGTTGAAGATGAGTACCAAGCTCCTCCGATTCTCGAGGCTCCACAACATGAGGAAGGAGTGACACATGTTGAATTTCGGAACATTATTACCTTAATGGCTCAAGCTGTAGCCAACCAAACTAACCTATGGATTGTTTCTCATCCTTCTCAATAGCCTAATTTGGCTTCTAGAATTTGGACTTCAAAAGGATGAATCTACCCGAGTTTGATGCTTCAAAGTAGATGAGGACCCTATGCTATTCATTGTGGAAGTTTATTGCATTGTGGCTATATGGCCATGCCTCCTAAGGAGAAGGTCGATCTAGTATCCTTTCAACTCAAGGGCATAGCAAGGGTTTGGTGTGAATAATGGGTAGTTGAGAGGGGTGAAGATATTGAGATTATAGAATAGGAAGAGTACAAAGGTGCCTTCCTAGAATGCTTCTTTCCTTTGGAGCTAAAAGAGGCAAAGATCCAAGAGTACATTAATATTCTCCAAGGGGCCATGAGTATGAAGGAATATGCCCTCAAATTCACTAAGTTGTCTAAGTATGCTCCTTTCATGGTCTCTGAACAAAGGGCAAGGATGAGCAAGTTTATTTATGGTGTTTCTAGTTTGGTATCCAAGGAGTGCAACAAGACCATGTTGTCAAAGAGATGGACATCTCCCGACTCATGACATATGCAAAAAAAATCGAGGAATAGAAGGTGAGGGAAAGGTCATGAGGGTTAAAGAAGTCTAGAGTTGATGGTGGAGGGTTCAATGTTCAAAGGTCCGGCTATGGTGGTAGTGGAAAGGGCTAATGTGGACTACAATTTTTGGGTAAAGGTTCAACCAATGCTTCTCCTCCAAGGTTCAACAAGGAAAAGGGTCTAGCTTGATGGTTCCAAGAGAGAATGTTGGTTTTCAAGCTTTCCTTGCTTGCAATAAGTGTGGAAAGTCTTACAAAGAGGAATACTTAGCTAGCTCCATTGCATCCTTCAAGTGTAGCAAGCTGGGCCACTATGCTAGAGATTGTATAGGTGGTGGTGGTAGGGCTCAAGGCCAAATTGCTCATGGTCAACAAGCTCAAGGAGGTGGCTAATAAACTAACTGCTTTTAAGACTTGCAAGGGAGGCAACAGGTTGAGGAATCACCCAATGTTGTTACCGTTATGTTAAAGGTCTTTGTTTTTGATGTGTATGCATTATTAGATATGAGCGCAAATTTGTCATTTGTTACTCCATTCCTTGCTAATAGGTTTGATGTCTTACCTAAAATGTTATTAGAGCCTTATTTAGTGTCTAACCCCATTGTTCCTTGTGATCTCATAGAGCTTGACAAGGTAGAATTTGATGTTATACTTGGGATTGATTGATTGCATGCATCTTATGATTCCATAGATTGTAGAACTCGTAGAGTCATGTTTCAATTCCTAAATGAGTCTATTCTTGAATAGAAGGGTCATGATTCGATGGTGAAGGGTAGGTTCATTTCTTATCTTAAGGCCCAAAATTTGATTGCTAAGGGATGCATCTGCCACATTGTGAGGCTGAAAGTCTTTCTCTTGAGTCTATTCTCATTATCAATAAGTTTCCCTATGTCCCTCCCATAAAGAAAGTTGATTTTGTTATTGATCTTCTCCTAGATACCCAATCTATCTCCATTCCTCCTTACTGAATGGCCCCAATGGAATTAAAGGATTTATAGGAAAAATTGAAAGACTTGTTGGAGAAAGGATTCATAATCCTAAGTATTTCACCATGGGGTGCTCCCATGTTATTTGTAAGGAAGAAGGATGGGTCCTTCCAGATGTGCATAGATTACCATTAATTGAATAGGGTGACCATTATGAACAAATATCTGATTCTTAGGATAGATGATTTGTTTGACCAATTGCAAGGGAAAAGTCATTTCATCAAGATTCATCTTCGGTCCGACTATTATCAACTAAGGGTAAGGGAGTATTACATTCCTAAGATGATATTTCCGACATAGTATGGTTACTTTGATTTTTTAGTGATGTCGTTTAGGTTGATGAATGCACCGACAATGTTTATGGATCTAATGAACAAGGTGTTCAAACCCTACCTTGATATTTTTGTGGTGGTTTTCATTGACAACATTTTGATTTACTCTCGGGGTGAGGAAGAACATAAGGATCACTTGAGAGTTGCATTTCAAACCTTGAGGGATATGTAATTATTTGCTAAATTTAGCAAGTGTGAATTTTTGTTGAAAGAGGTGGCGTTTGTTGTTCACATAGTCTCCAGTGATGGGATCAAGGTTGATCCTAAGAAAATGGAGGCAGTCAATAATTGGCCTAGACCATTATCTCCTTTGGACATTAGGAGCTTCTAGGGTTTAGCCAGGTATTGTAGGAGGTTCATTGAAGGGTTCTCTTTTATCTCATCTCTAATGATGAAGTTGACTCAAAAGAAGACAAAGTTCCTATGGACGGATGAGTGTGATAGAGTTTCTAAACTTTGAAAGATCAACTTACCTCCGCTGCTATTTTGACTCTATCAGAAGGCTTAAAAGGGTTCATTGTGTATTGTGATACTTCAAGAGTCGCTTTGGATTGTGTATTGATGCAAAATAGCAAGGTCATAATTTATTCCTCTAGACAATTAAAAGTGCACGAGCATAAATACCCTACCCATGACTTTGAGTTAGCAGCCGTTGTCTTTTCTTTAAAGATTTGGTGTCATTACCTCTATGGGTTACATATGGATGTATTCATCGATTATGAAAGTCTCCATTATGTTCTCACTCAAAACGACCTGAATCTAAGACAAATGAGGTGGCTTGATGTCACGACCCAATCCTAGGCCCTAGACATGACACGATGAATGAGACACCCGAAGCTACCTCACCCAAGCTCTTAGCATTCATTTAGCTTTTCATAGGTAATGACATACAATAACAAGTGGAGAGAAAAAAAGGGAAATAGGACTAAGGGAAATATCATAGAACAAGAGTCCTTAACAACTTCAAAAAATTTTCATTTGTGTCCAAACATAGCTCTACTAATAGACTTGGCGGGGGCTAAGACATATCTCTAGCTCACCCTCAGAATAAGTGTCAATAAATGCCTTAATAGAAGTCTTAATGTTCAACATAACATAAGCTTAGAATAAAAAGGATGTTGTTCCCAAAACATGGGAACTCACCACAAGTAATATTCAAACTAATCCGAGCTAGCCATGTGGAGGAGATCGAGGGGGAACACCGCTCCCTACATGGTGATATCAAGTAGGAAAAAGTATGCATTAGTACTTTGAATGTACTAAGTATGTAGGCATACATGAATTTAAAGAATCAATAGGACATTAGCATAATATGAAACATAATGCAATGCATGCATAATCAATCATGTACATAGTATTTGAAAACATTTATTTGTGGGGAGACGACAATAACCAACATTTAAGACCATGTGAGCTATTACATAGAATCCAACATATCCCCCTATGTTGGCACTGGAAGACTACTTTCCAGGTAGAACTCTGATCAACTTTAAACATTCTTAAATTTTAACTTTAACATTTGATGGCTACAAAGGTCTAGCTGACAAGGGCTCTTATGGTGGCATATAGTTAATGCAACATGAGACTTTACTTAAGAACCCCTTCAGTTGAGTCCCCATCTACATACTATATTCGATGCTAGGTGAAATTCCATGGAATAATGTTTAAACATTAATATATAATAAGCATTCTATAACTTTAACATTAAAATATCAATTGGTAGAATAGCTCGTTAAAACCTTTGGTTTATAATATCTTCATGGATGCCATACCATATTTACCATCCTACTAATCAACCTTGATTTATAAGAAAATTAGATCTTCAATCAGTGATGATATTCTGGGTACCATGCTAATAAGAACTACTTTTTAGAAAAATGTTCAAAAAAATTGCAACATATAGGGATGTCATACATGTCATATCATAACCTTAAACATTTCATTTGATTCAATGTGAGGATTGTCCTTTCTTATTGAAACCTTACTTTAGCTAAGAAGTCCTTCATCAATCAATCATTTTATAAAGACTCCCCTTCATAAGAGTTTACTTCATATTATTCATTTAGATTCAACTTTGCTTTATCACAAAAAAATAGGTGGGTTCATTTCATAAAAAAAAACCTTTCAATTTCTTTAAAATATTCTTGCATGCATGAGAGTAATGGAAATGCATAAAATACACATTCTTAAAGCAACCCACCATATATGTCTTAAAGCTCTTTTGAAGCCTTCATATAGGCACTTTAATAACATCACAACTTCATGAAATGAAGAGTCAATAGACATCAATATATGTAAGCAAACTTTAAATATATCATAGTCTATGCATTTAAAGTTATTATGTAAAAGCCCATAAGATTTTATCATTTAAAATTGAAAAGCTAGTTTGAGAAAAAATTTGGGCTTCATGGGTGGAAGGACCCATGGATGAAAACCCACATACCTTGAGGGAAACAAAATCCCTAAGAATACATGAGGAAGAAAGTTGGGTACCTAGAATTTGGAAACCCTAGCCTTGCCTTGAGGTTCGTGAGAGAATTTGAGAGCATTAAGTCTAAGTGTGAAGAATGAGGTCTTAGAAAAGTGTAGTGTCTTTAGATGATAGAATTCAGTCCTCAAAACGACACCATTTTGATTTAAAACATAGGAAAAGACTAGAATGCCTTTTTAAAAATATGGCCGAAAGAGACTTCATGGGGACCCTTCACGGTCCGTGGTGCTCACCACGGTCCATGGTGGTGTCCCGTGATTAGGGAATTAGAGAAATTCGGAAAAAAGACTTGAAGGGTAGTATTTGAAGTTTCTTTATGGACACCTTGATGGTTCTTGAAATGGATTACGGTTCATAAAGTGCAGCCGTGGTGCAGGTCCTATAGGAGGCTTGTGGAAGTGGCTTCCAAGGACAACATCACGGTCCATGAAAATATCCATGGACTGTGGTGGTCGTTTGTGGACCCTGCCTTGGGAAAATTCCTTAGGGCTTTGGGGAGGTCTCACTATGGAGGGCTTCATGGACCGTGGTGCTCACCATGGTCAGTAGTTCTCACCATGGTCCGTAGTCCTCCATCGTGGTTCATCCTCTATAGGTTAAGCCTGAATCTCTACCACAGTACGTGGTGCTCACTATTGTCCATGGTGCTCACTACAATCCGTGAAGGCTTCTGTGGATAGCTTCTTGTGCCATTCTTCTGCAACTTTCTGATATTTCTCGTCTTTGGTTCCTTGGTTTAGGACCTTTCACATTTTTGGGGTCTTACAATATCTCCCCCTTGGGAACATTCATCCTCTAATAAGAATCATTGATATGGAAAAGGACATAGCACGAGGACTAGCAGCCCAACATATTTATAATGAAACTTAAGATGCATCAAACATGAAATCTTTAAACTTGAGCTTAAAACATAACTTTAAAATTCAACTTCATGAAGATGAATACACATGATGACTTGGAAAAACTGAAACATAAGAGTCTTAAACATTTGAACATGAATGACTTATTACCTTAGGCTTTAGTAGAATGAAAGAGATGAGGATAACGTTTCATCATATCCACTTTCGCTTCTCATGTAGCACTTTTGACTTGTTGATTCCTCCAAAAAACTTTAATGGAGGCAACTCCTTTGTTCTAGAACCTTCTAACTTGCCGGTCCATAATTTTTTCTAGGACTTCTTCATAGGTTAAATTTTCCTCAACATTCACTACCTCCAAAGTCACAATGGAATTAGGGTCTCCCACACATTTTCTCAACATTGACACATGGAACACTGGATGAATCATGGTCATTTACGAAGGTAAATCCAACTCATATTCAACTTTGCCAACCCACTTTAGGATCTTATAAGGTCCTACATACCTAGGGCTCAATTTTCCTTTCTTACCAAACTAAACCACACCCTTCATGGATGAAACCTTCAAATACATCCAATCATCCACATTAAACTCCAGATACCTTCTTCTAGTGTCGAAACAAGACTTTTGAATACTTTGAGCTATCTTCAACCTTTCTCTAATGATATTCACCTTCTCTAAAGCATCAAGTACCAAATTGGGACCTAACAAGGTCATCTCACACACTTCAAACCAACCAACTTGAGATCTACATCGCCTCCCATATAAAGCCTCAAACAGAGCCATCTCAATACTCGAGTGGTAACTATTATTATAGGCAAATCCAATAAGTGTTAAGTAACCATCCCAACTCCCTTTGAACTCTAATGCACAAGCCCCTAACATATCCTCTAGGGTTTGAATTGTCCTTTGATATTGCCTATCGTATTGAGGATGTAATGTGGTTCTTAACTGTACTTTATTACTGAGTCCCTTTTGAAATGATCTCCAAAAGTATAAAGTGAATTGAGTACCATGATCCAAAATAATTGACAATGAATCACCATGCAACCTCACCAACTCCCGAATAGACAACTTTGCATAATCCTCAGGCCTATAGGAAGTCTTAATCGATAGGAAGTGAGATGAATTAGTCATTCTATCAATAATTATCCAAATCGAATCATGGCTCTTTGGAGTGTGAGGAAAACCCACAATGAAATCCATATCCACTTATTCCCACTTTCAAATAGGGATCTTAATATCTTGGGCTAGACCGCCCGACCTTTGATTTTCGGCCTTCACTTATTAGCAATTCATACATTTGAACACAAATCTTGCTAAGTACTTCTTTATGCCACTCCACCAATACAGTTCTTTCAAGTCTCGATACATTTTTGTCAAATCGGGGTGAATAGAGTATGCAAAATTATATGCCTCCATCAAGATCAGACTCCTTAGGCCATCCACATCTGAAATACATAACTAACCTTGGTAATATAATAACCCATCTATCCCTTGTGAAAAGACATCTAACTTCTTTTACTTCACCAACTTCTTTAACTTGGCAAGTGTCGGGTCAAAGTGTTTTGACTTGACATCCAATACCAAAGAGGATTCAGATCCATTTTGAAAAACCATACCACCATTATTAGTATCACATAACTCACCCCTAATCTAGCCAACCAGTGAACATCTTTCACCAAATCCCTATTTCCTTCATCAACATGGGCCAAACTCCCTATAGATACTCTACTAAGTGCATCGGCAACTAGATTGGCTTTACCCAAATGATAATGCACACTCATGTCATAGTCCTTGAGGAGCTCTAGCCACCTTTTTTGTCTTAGATTGTGGTCCTTTTGGGTGAACACATATTGAAGGCTTTTATGATTAGTATACACATCTACATGTACCCCATAGAGGTAGTGCTGTCAAATTTTCAAAGTAAAAACAATAGCCGCCAACTCAAGATCATGGGTAGGGTAGTTATGCTCATGAAATTTCAATTACCTAAAAGTATGGGCTATGACCTTACCTTTTTGCATTAAGAAATAATCCAAACCAATCTTCGAAGCATTACAACAAACCACAAACCCTTCTAACCATTTCGGTAAAGTCAAAATAGGAGTGGAGGTAGGTCGATCTTTCAAAGTTTGGAAACTCCTTTCATACTTATCCGTCCATATGAATTTTGCCTTCTTTTGAGTCAACTTTGTCATAGGAGATGAGATGGAAGAAAACCCTTCGATGAATCTTCTATTGTAACCGGCTAGACCAAAGAAGCTCCTAATATCTGAAGGAGACAATAGTATAGGCCAAATCTTGACCGACTTCATTTTCTTAGGATCAACCTTAATCCCCTCGCCGGACACTATGTGACTTAGAAAGGCCACCTCCTTCAACCAAAACTCACACCTGCTAAATTTTGCAAACAATTACCTATCCATTAATGTTTGGAGAACAACCCTCAAATGATCCTTATGTTCCTTCTCACTCTGAGAGTAGATCAAACTATCATCAATGAACACCACAACAAAAGTATAGAGGTAGGGTTTGAAAACCATATTTATTAGGTCAATGAACACCGCTGGCACATTCATCAACCCAAAACTCATTACCACAAACTCAAAGTGACTATAACTTGTCCAGAATGTTGTCTTGGGAATGTCACACTCCCTCACCCTTAGTTGGTAATAGCTCGACCGAAGGTCGATCTTGGAGAAGTTACTTGCCCCTTGCAATTGATCAAATAAGTCATCTATCCTAGGAAGTGGATACTTGTTCTTAATAGTTACCTTATTCAATTGTCGGTAGTCTATGCATAGTTGAAGTGACCCATCCTTCTTTCTTACAAATACCATAGAAGCACCCCATGGCGAGATACTTGTCCTTATGAACCCCTTTTCTAGCAAGTACTTCAATTGTTCCTTCAAATCTTTCAGTTTTGCTGGGGCCATTGGGTAAGGAGGGATAGAGAGAGGTTGGGTATCGGGAGGAGATCGATAACGAAATCAACTTCTCTTTTGGGAGGAACACCAGGAAGGCCATCAGGAAAGACATCAAGAAGCTTATTGACTATGGGGATTGACTCAATAGGAGGAATTTTTTAGTCGACATCCCTAATTCTGATAAATACAAACCTTAGCAATCAATTTTTGAGCCTTGAGACAAGAATTCGATATACCCTTCACCATCGAATAAAGGCCCTCCCATTCAAGAACGGACTCATTTTGGGATAAAATTTTCACTCGACGATTCCTACTATCTATGGAAGCATAAGATGAATGTAACCAATCCATCCCAAGAATGACATCAAAATCTACCATGTCAAACTTTATAAGATCACAAGGAACGACTTTATGCAAGATGGACACAGGACAACCCTTATACACCTTTTTAGCCACAACTGACTCACCCATGGAGGTAGATACCAAATAAGGCTCTACTAACATTTCGGGCAATAAATCAAACCTATTATCTAAGAATGGAGTAAAAATGACAAGTTTGAACCCGGGTCCAACAATCCATAGACATGAAAATCAAATATCCTTAACATACCAATAATAAAGTTTGGTACTTCCTCAACCTCTTGCCTTCCGTGCAACGCATAGAAACGGTTGGTGCGTTAGCCACCTCCTTGAGCTTGCTGGACATGAGTCACTTGTACTTGAGGAATACCACCACCACCTTTACAATCTTGAGCATGATGACCCAGTTTTCCACACTTGAAGCACGTATTTGAGCCTGCCAAACACTCCCCTTTATGGGTCCTCCCATACTTCTTACTTAGGGGAAAATCTTAGGTGCCAACATTATCTCTTGGGACTATTTGATTAGGACCCTTATCCTTTTTGAACTTTGGAGGAGGAGTATTAGTGGAACCTTGTCCCATAAACCATTTCCCACCTTGACCATTGCCATTGCTACCATAATTGGATCTTTGATGGTTGGACCCTCCACCATCTACTCTAGATTTCTTGAACCTTCTAGACCTCTCCCTCAATTTCTCTTCTTCGATTTTTTTGGCATAATTCATTAACTAGGAGATGACCATCTCCTTTACCAACATGGACATTTTGTACTCCTTGTACACCAAGCATGAAATGCCAGAAATAAACTTATTTATCCTTGCTCGGGGGTCAAACACCATAAAGGGAGCATACTTTGAAAATTTTGTGAACTTTAGGGCAAAATCCCTCACACTCATACTCTCTTGGCAGATGTTGATTAACTCTTGGATTTTGGCCTACCTAAGATACAACGGGAAAAAATGGTCTAGGAAGGAACTTTTGAACTCTTCCCATTCTATTGGTCTTCTCTTGTCATTCCTCTCAACAATTCATTGCTCATAACACACTCGAGCCACACCTTTTAAATTGGTAAGTCACTAGTTAAACCTTTTCATTTGGTGGCACACCCATGATAGCCACAATATAATACACCTCATTGATAAACTATATAGGGTCCTTATCTAGCTTAGAACCATTAAACTCGGGCAGATTCATCCTTTGAAAATCTTGAATCTGGGAGGCCAAATTTTGCACTTGAGGAGGAGGGACACCTTGATACCCTTGGTGGGCAACAACTTAAGCCAATAATATGATAATGTTATGGAAGTCTTCATTAGTTACCCTTTCCGCATGGTATGGGATATCCGGAATTGGAGG
This sequence comes from Solanum dulcamara, assembly GCF_947179165.1. Taxonomy (NCBI): domain Eukaryota; kingdom Viridiplantae; phylum Streptophyta; class Magnoliopsida; order Solanales; family Solanaceae; genus Solanum; species Solanum dulcamara. The sequence goes on along the minus strand of NC_077237.1, from coordinate 35,601,621 downwards.
AGCTTGGTACTCATCATCAACCCTTGATCTTGGAGGAGCTCTTCCATGAGGCATTGTCTAAAGAACATAAAATCAGTCGTTAGTTAGAGAAAAACTTAGGACACTCTAGGAAATGACATGAATTGGAAGAAGTGAAGACTTTCCTAAATGTCCCATAGTATCCTATTCATAGTTGTGGTGCGCTTAAAAACCATGAACAAGACCCTATATGACGCAGTATGTTAGACTCTGAGGATCATTTCAAAACCTTGTGCTCTGATATCAAGTTTTTCACGATCTAAGTCTAAGACCTAGATATGACATGGTGATCGAGACACTCAGACGTACCTCATCCAAGCCTCTTAAAATTCATTAAACATTTCATTGGTAATGATAAACAAATAAAGTAGAGACATAAGGGATATAGGGATTAAGGTGCTTCATATTAAGAGTCAAAGACAGCATAACAACCTTTACAATGTGCCATAATACCTTCTACATTAAGATTTGGCGGGGCTAAGACATATCTCTAGCTCACCCACAATATTAAGTCAAAGTACCAAACTTAATTTAAATGTCTAAACGTAACATAGGCTAGATAAGAAGGGAGTGTAGTTCCCAGAACATGGGAACTCACCAAGGTGGTAGCCTTCAATGATCAACTTAGCCAAGGGGAGGAGAGTGTGGAGCGACGCTAGTCCCTACATGGTGATATCATATAGGCAAAAGTATGCATTAGTACTTTGAATATACTAAGTATGTGCGTATGCTATGAAATGAAGAACATAAGAGAGAGAGATGTATAAGCAATATGCATAAGTGAATGTATGCATGAGAAATCATCATGTGAAACCTTAAAACATTTATTTTATGGGGAAGTGTGATCTATGTGAGCTATGACATAGAATCCATGACTCCTGCATTGGGGCAGGATGATGACTCTTGCATTGAGACAGGGGAGATTACCTTGCCGGGGTAATACTCTATCAACTTTAAATATTCTTCAACTTTAACTTTAATAGTTGAAGGCTAAAAAGGCCTAGACGACAAGGGCTCCTATGGTGGTACATATATAATGCAACATGAGTCTTTACTTAAGAACCCCTTCAGTCGAGTCTCCATCTACATGCTACATTCAGTGCTAGGTCGAATCCTACAGAATAACGTTTGAACATCAATATAGAATAAGCATTATATAACTTTAGCATTATAACATCAATGGTGGAATAGCTCATTTAAACCTTTGGTTTATAATATCATCATGGCTGCCTTACCCTATTCACCATCCTACTAATGAACCTTAATTTAAGGTGAGTTCATTTCATAAAAAAAAAACCTTTCAATGCCTTTAAAGATTTATTTCATGCATGAGAGTAATGGAAATACATAAAATACACATTCTTAAAGCAACCCACCATATATGTCTTAAAACTCTTTTGAATCCTTCATATAGGCACTTTAATAATATCACAACTTCATGAAATCAAGAGTCAATATACATCAATATATGTAAGGAAACTTCAAATATATCATAATCTATGCATTTAAAGTCATCAAGTAAAAGCCCATAAGATTCCATCATTTAAAATTGAAATACTAGATTGAGAAAATATTTGGTATCCATGAGTGAAAGGACCATGGATGAAAATCCACATACCTTAAGGAAAACAAAATCCCTAAGAATACTTGAGGAATAAAGAAGACTTGCATGCCTTAAATTTGGAAATCCTAACCTTGCCTTGAGGTTCTTGAGAGAATTTAGGAACAGAGAATTTGAGAGCCTTAAGTCTAAGTGTGAAGAATGAGGTCTTGGAAGGGTTTACATTCTTTTTATGAGAGAATTCAGTCCTCAAAATGATTCCATTTTGATTTAAAACATAAGAAAAGACTAGAATGCCTTTTTAAAAATCTGGCCAAAAAAGACTTCACAAGGACCCTTCATGGCCCGTTGTGCTTACCACGGTCTATGGTGGGGTCCCGTGATAAGGGACTTAGAGAAATTCAAAAAAAGGACTTGTAGGGTAGTATCTAAAGTTTCTTCACCGAAATATTGATGGTCCGTGAAATGCATCATGGCCCGTGAAGTTTGACCGTTGTGTAGATCCTATAGGAAGCCTACAGAAGTGGCTTCCACAGACAACTTCACAGTCTGTGATGGCTGTCCGTGGACTATGCCTTGAGAAAATTCCTGAGGGATTTGGGGAGGTCTCACCATAAAGGGCTTCATGGCCCGTAGTGCTCACCACGGCCCGTAGTCCTCCATCGTGGTTCATCCCCTGCTGGTTGAGCCTCTGAATCTCTACGACAGTTGCACACCATGTTCTGTGAAGGCTTTCATGGCCAGCTTCTTGTGCCAGTTTTCTACAACTTTATGAGATTTTGTATTTGGTTCCTTGATTTAGGACCTTTCATATTTCTGAGGTCTTACAAGTATTAACTCAACAAAGATGATATATGAGCATTATTGAGATTTTATATTTTTTTGGGAGTAATATTGAGCACCAATTTTGATAATAGTTCATATTACTCAAAGCCTCAAAGACTACGTAGACAACATTGGATTGGATCGTACCACAATATGGGCTACTCCTCACTTTCCTATGAGAAGGCATACTATATGGATGTATAAGTTAATGTTGTTGTTCTATGCCATGACAATGTATAGGATGGATCTAACCACTTGAATAGGATATTTTATCATCGGTGGGCTCAGAAGTGATGGTTGTCAATTAGAGAAGCTCCCTAATAAAGTAAAGTTATCTTATTTTAATGTTTTGCTTCTATTACATATTTTATTGTAAGTTTAAACAATTTTACTTCATGTTTATGTCTCTTTTTAGTTGAGTTATCTCAGCCGTTCAGTTATTTTATTTGTTTCACTCAATTATATTACATACCATAATTTCCTTGTACTGAAGTCCTTGGACGCTACATCAATAGGAGAATCATTGAGATTACTCATCCATTATCTTTGGTGAAACCTCCTTGCTCAATGTGACTCTTTTCAGTTATTATGAGTATTTTAAGTATTAGTAGTCATTAGAATTTTGAGGTAGGCAAAGGTTTTGTTCTTGCACTGATCATTAGTTAGTAGAGGCTTCATGGACACAGTTAGAGAGTTAGTTTAACGTTACCTTTTCATATGTTTTGAAACACTTTTCAGTATTTATATGGATTATTTTCAGACAAATGTTTTATGTTCTCTTTAAATGTTTAAATGCTTATCTACTTAAGCTTTCGCAAGTCCTATTGAGTGGGTTGTTCTATAGTTAGATAGACCAAGTGTTTTCTTAGGACAAACAATGATTTTGCAGTGCCGACCACGTCTAGGATGTAGTCTTAGGGAGTGAAAGGAAAATCCTTTCATAAACCTTCTATAGTATGATACTAAGCCCAAAAAACTTGTTAACTCTGTCTGACTTTTGGGTTGTTTCTATTCAACAACTACTTTAATTTTACTAGAATCCAAATTCACACCATCGGTTGACACAACATGTACCACAAAATACACTTCATTAAGCAAAAAATCATACATGAAAAGTTTAGCTTAAAGTTCTTTCTCCTTAAAAGTTAAAAATAATATGAAGATTTTTATCATGATTTTCACTTCTCTTAGAATATGTTAATATAACATCTATAAGGACCACCATAAATTGATCAAAATAAGGCTTAAATACTTGATTCATTAGATCCACAAATATTTTAGAAGCATCAATCAATCTGAATGGCATCACTAAAAATATATATTGACCATACCAAGTCCTAAAAGCTATTTTAGGAACATATTACTTTCTAACGCGCAGTTGGTGATATTGAGACCTCAATTCAACTTTTGAGAATAATTTAGCACCCTTAAATTGATCAAACAAATTATTTATCCTTGTTAGTGGATATCTATTCTTGATTTTTATTAAGTTCAATTGTCTCTAGTTAATACAAAGCTTAAGAGTGTCATCTTTCTTCTTTACAAATAATACAGGGGCTCCCCAAGGAGAAACACTTGGACGAATAAAATCTTTCTAAAAAATTTCTTGCAATTGAGTTTTTAATTCTCTTAATTTTTTTGGATCCATGCTATAAGGAGTGATATAAATAGGGGTAGATCAAGGAATAAGCTTGATCAAAAATTCAACTTCTCTTTTGGGAGGTAACCCTGACAGATTTTTTAGGAAGAAAATTACATAGAGTAGGTATGTCCTTAATAAAAGGAATCTCAAACAATGTATCAACTATGTGAGAGATATGCACCATAACCATAAAAAATCATCTTTCTTATCAAGGCCGCAAATATAATACTAGATGTCATTGAGCTTTCACCTTATATAATAATGTGTGAAAATGTAGGATCTTTAAAAGTCTCAAGTTTTGACCTACAATCCATGACTACATGATATTTAAAAAGTCAATCCATTCTAAAAATAATATTTAAATCTTTGTAAGGCATTTTAATATAATCAATAGAGAAGACTAGATTTTGAATCACAAAGGGGCAAGCTCGGTAAATTTAATTACAAATGACTTGGTAACCCAAGGGACTTTCAGTTTGCACCTCATAATTGAGTCTCATAGATTTTACATTTTCAAGAAGAAGTGATAAACAAATATAGAAATATGTAGAACCAGGATCAAATAGTACACACAAGCTAAATAAGTGAAATTTACCAACAACCATGTCCTTTCCGTCTTGATAATTTCTCTTCCCATGGCATAAGCTCATGCAGAAGCCCTTGACCCACTATCTGGATTAGCTCTATTTGGACCTACTATTTGGGTGTTTTTATGTCTTGCAACTCTATTGATTTGAGGAGAATTAGTAGGAGGCTTCTAAACCAAGCCTTCAATGTGCAAGGAAGTAGCATATTAGGATTAGGACAATCCTTGTTTTTAAGATCAAAGCTCCCACAATTGAAACATGCACCAAAGCTCTCCTGTAAGTACAATAATTATTATTCCCATATTGTGTACAAGCGGGTACATGAGTCTTGCCTTGCTCATAATTTGGAGTGCTAATTATACAAATATCTGATCTTTTTTGCTTATGTTGAGCTGGCTTGTTAACACTCACAACCATAAAATCATCAAACCTTCCTATTTTTTTTGGATCGACCTCTAAAATCCGATCTAGGTTATCTAAATTTATTTTCATATCTACTAGCTTCTTCTTTATCAAGTATTTTCTAGTAAAGCATTTGAAACCAATTTGAAAAAGTTCTCATGTTGCAGGATTTCTATATTTTATCTGATGGAATCATTCAAAATGTCTTCAAATGTCCTGTACTTATCCTTTTCATCTTAATAATAACTCTAACATAATGAGAAAGTTGTAGAAACTTCTATTGATACTCAGCAATAGACATGCCTTGTTACCTTAAATTCAAAAACTCCTTAATCTTTCATTCACCATTAATAGGTGGGATATACTTCATATAAAATTCCTTAATAAAATCATCCCAAGTAAGAACCGGAGGTTTTACCTTCGCATTTGAAATACTTACCCACCAATTGTAAGAATCCTGTTGTAATAGTGACATAACATACTTAAATATGACAATATTTGAATACTCCAACTACTCAAATACCCTCTACATGTGCTCCATACATTGTTCAACATCGGTGGGATCAACAGTGTCTTCAAACTCACCTCCACCCATTTTGTTCATTTTCTCAAAGTTATCCCTTTGGGATCATACATCATTTCAACCATCTGTTTGAAAGAAGGATTCATAACCTGAGTACTACATGTCATATGATGTAAGAACCCGAAAGTTGGAAGGCCAAATAAATGAAAGTGTTGCAAAGAAAGTTGCAGAAAATAATCTGGTACAAGCTTCTACAAGCAGACCTACAACCCGTAGGAAGTCCTATAAGTAGTAGGAAGGCATTTGTAGAAGGCCTAACACTTGGGAAAAAGTTGAGTTCTGAGATGAGTCAATTGATGATCTGTAGAAGGTTTGACGACACATAGAAATGACCTGTAGGAAGGGTTCTAAGGAAAGAGAATTTCACTAAGTGTGAACCCACTCTACGAGGGTTTACTATGACCTATAGGATGGACCTATTGAGTAAGTTCAGAAACTCAAAATTTGGAATTTTTAAGAGTTAGCAGGACAAGTAGGGTCTAGGACCTATAGGTCTTTTGATGGACAATAGATTGGACTCGTAAGTTGGGTCCTGAGTTTTGTGTTTTTGGATAAGTGTTGGGGTGTTTGATGAACCATCCCTATGACTCATAACACTTTCAATGACTTGTAGAACATATTTGTATGTCCCAAGCATAATTTCCATTAGACTAAGTTTTGGTGCACAATTTCTATGACCTGTTTCTATGATCCGTAGGACTTACGACCCATAGGTCCACTTTGACAGATTTTAAAGTGGGGTATTTTGGACCTTTTCCACTCATTTAACTCCTAAACTATGTCATTTTGAACCTATAACCACCCCAATAACCATTTTTGGTATGAAATATACCATATAACCTCTTATTACCTCATTCTCTCAAAATTTCCTCAACTCAACTTCTCCAAATTCTCTATAAAGTTCAAGGAAGAAAAGCTAAGTTTCAGTCTTCAAGTTCTTCAAGCTCTTCTATTTTAAGGCTTTGATTATCAAGGTATGTGATAATTCATGCATGGATCCTTTCCCTCCATAAAGTCCCAAAGATTTTCTCTCTTTCTTTCAATTTTAATTCTACAAATTCTAGGTTATTTTTAATAAATTGCATTGGATCAGTTCAATTATGCTTCTACTTAATTCATGTAGTCTATTCATGCATGATTTGAGATAAATCATATATTTTCAATAAATTTTTCAAGGACCCATGCATCACGCTATGAATTTCAAGTTTTAAATTATTAATTAATGATCAAGGATTTACGTATGATTTATGAAAGTTATGTGTTATAATTCCAAGTATGTTTTCAAGTACAAAATCATGAATTGTAAAAGGTTTTCTCACAATGTGCAAGATATGATAATTTGGATTCTTAGAAAGGTAAGTATCCACAAGTTCAAGTTATGATCATGGTTTTCAAAGAGCTATTCTTATGATATATTTTCATAATGTTGGATTTGCTGATTTACCTTTCCTAATGACTATATTTTATGTATCGAGCGAACTTTGTGGTGGGAATCCATGAGGGAACCCTAGTAGAAACCCTTTAGTTCCTAAACTACATACCACCATAGGTTGCCTTTATGGCTTAGCTAGTGGATCCATATATTGCTCATGCTTATATTTATAATACAAAGTCTACCTTGAAAAGTAACCTCTCTCTTCTCGGTGTGGAAGTTACCTCGGAATCCATGTTATAGCTCACATGGTCTTATATGTCATTTAAGGTTAATATTCCTCATATTTATATGCTATGTTCTTATGATATTTATGATACATTGACCATATTATATGTTTCATGTGTTTTCAAGTTTTACTCATCTATTCAAGATATTTGTCATGTATCATATATTTATATTGACTATGTCCCATTATCATTGTTCATGCATATTGCCTGCATATTTGTCACGACCCAACCCCGTAGGCCGTAACTGGGGTCCGACCTGGACCCTCTTATGCGTATTTATCAACTACACTTAAGTTGAACCGTGTGTGATGTGATACTATATACAAAAACCCCAATAGTTTAAAACTTTTTCATGTACATGTAGCCTCTTTCATTTGTATCATATCATGAAAGGGCATGCGAGCTGACAAGGCTGCTATAACAAAAACATTCACAACATATCGAATAGGCAACATCAAAACTAACTCACAAACAACCCACATATACATATGTCTACAGACCTCTAAGAATAGTAACAACAACATATGGCGGGATAAGACCCCCGCCGTACCCCTGAATGTACAAATATATACATTAAGTGACCAGCATCAAAATTTAGGCTCCAGAACAGTGAAGCACTTCCGACACAGCTGAGAGGAACTCCTATGCTGATGGATCTCCAGAATAAACATCTATACCTGCGGGCATGAAACGCAGCCCCCCGAGAAAAGGGGGGTCAGTACGATATATGTACTGAGTATGTAAAGCATAACACATCATAACTGAGATCATAACTGAAATAGGGATGCAGGGAACAAGTATAATAACTAAATGAATTACTGTACCTGCACCTTAGGACACGTAAATCATACACATCATCATATGCTGTGCCCGGCCCTCTAGTGAACTCGGTGTTATAATCACTTCTTCATAATCACATATCATCATATCATAATGCATTTCATTTCATCATATCATTGTATACGGTATCATACCATCGTATACGGTATCATCTTATCATGTATATCATCGTATCACACCCGATTCACTGCGGGGCTCAGGGTCACAATGTATTGCTTTAATCTAATATGCATGCCTACATAAAGTATCCGGCCCTTTTGTGAGGGACTCGGTGAATGGAGTGGTGTACGTCTATAGCGTACCATCATAATATACATATGTACCCGGCCCTCTAAGAAGGGACTCGGTGTTCCTTCCTTATTTCACCGCATATACTATCATATTACAGCCGGCCCGGGACTCGGTGAATAATCGTATCGTCATAACATATAACATATATCACACCTCACGTACGGCATCGTCTCCTCGTGCATGGAACTATACACATCCGGCCCGGGACGCGGTGAAAGAAGTAGTAACACTGTGCACGATAACATATCCCGGCCCATCGTGGGACTCGAGGAAGGATGGGTTACAGTATGCACGAGTAGAATAGTGAGAAACCATATGCAACCAAGTCATTATCTAAGACTCGATGAAACAGTCAAGTGAACCGTCACCTGAAGACTGGGGGAGTAATTATCTGAGGTATCCCTTTAGATGTCATTAGGGCTTACATCAGTTGGGGCTTCAGGGATCACAAACATGCATCAAAATAATGCCACATAATTTATGCAATCAGAAATATAGTCTATGCAATCAGAAACACAATTTATCTAGTCAAAGAATCAACTCATGCAATCAACGGCATTTATCATTTCAGAGCCTCTAAAAAGAGGAGCTATTACCTCTACTTACTATTCATTATATAGCAGGCTCGAGAATATCAGTTTGACTACTTTCATACTCTTGATGTTCAGGAGTGACTACAAGTCACGAGTTACATTCAGAGCTCATAAATGGAATTACCTCTAAACCTATATCATATACCATTTCACTTAAAGTTAAGCCACTCCAAAGGAAAGAAGAAATAGGCTTTACATGTACTAGTTTTCATCACATAGAAGACAACAAGGCAATGACTCAGCTATTGCAGAAGTTCTAATACCAAAAAGTAAACAAGAGTTTCGACTCATACTCAGGGCTTTACGAATGGATTGAATCCCAAATATCATATAAATATCATTCATAACTTATATCTAAGACATGCCAAAAGAAAAGAAGAATAGTTCTACATATCTATTCCAAAAACACGCCAAAGGAAAGCTTCACATACCTTGTATGGAGTTCTCTTAATCACGTCCACATCGTTGTCCTCGAAACCTATTTAACATGGAAGTAATGTAAGTATTAACAACCTTGGACTTTTCAGCAACTTAGACTAACCACGAGTATTTATAACATTCATCCCTTCGCTCGCCTTCTCGACTAGTTCCTTAACTAGTTAGGATGTTAACGAAAATCGGGCAGCACCTCCCCTACAATGTGCCCTATCCGTATTTCCAATTAGGTCCCTAAGACCTACAGCCAACCAACAACAACAACCTGCAGCATATGTTTAAGCAATTCGCAACAACAATATACAACATAAACTTCAAACGACTTATTCAAAAATACGATATCACAATAGGGCGTCTAGCCTTTATTTTGTAACGCCTTTAATTATACACAACGAGGGGTCATGTGGCTTCAACCAGCAGCACCATAAACCACTTTAAAACACATTTAGGCCCTGTAACCACACCTCACACCCCTGCAGCAACCACTCACACTAACAACACTTCACTTCGACAACAATTCGACTATAACGACTACAATTTGGATTGCTTCGAACGTTAAACATTGCTATGACATTTTTACACTTCCAGCAGCCTAAAAGGTGTTTAATACACCTTATAACAACACCATAAACTTCAAATTAGAAGGTAAGACCTTACCTCACCCGAAATTGGTCAAAATTCACCAAAGTTGTCAAAACGTGAATTCTGGGCAGGTTACTGTCTCGTATTGTCCCTTAGTTTCGAAGGGCTAATTGACGGAAACAGGATTTGTGTTCTCAATGAAAGTTATAGACATGTGTCTCAAGGTCGCATACCATTTATAATCATCCATACAGCAATTTTGTACAAAGAGATATGCCCAAAATACCAACAGCAGTCTGTGTAGGATTTCATAAACGAAATCTGGGCAGCACCTACCCCATACTTCATCACCCTTTCTCGAGATGATAAAAGAAAAACTGGGTTTCCGTGGCTACACGAAAGTTATAGCCCTATGAAATATCTTTCCAAAACATCTTTAATCACTTGAAACGGAACTATACAGAAGGAGTTATGATAGTATTAGTAACAGCAGTCCTCTTTAAAAACGGGTTCTTCAATCCGTGGCTGCCTAGCTTTCTCTCTTTCTCTCACGTTTTCTCTCAACTTCCTTGGCTGATTTTTGGATAATGAACAAGTTAAGAGTCACATAATGCATATATATACACCTTTTTAGAAGGTGCCACGTGGCAGCCCCCTAGGGTGACACGTGGCAGCCTCCTAGGGTGCCACCTCAACTTATTCGGCCAGTCACATGCTGCCATGTGGCAGTGTGGGTCCCACCTAGGTGTGTCACCTACCTTCTTGTCACCTGCTTGCTTTGCTTTCATAAGTTCGAAAACTAGTTTTTCCTCCCTTTCGTAGGTTTGTCCTCTCGTCTTATTTTAAGAGCTCATGTAATCCGCACTACGTAAGCTTGGTATATCCTTAAGCAACTTAAGTGTATAAGACTCTTAACTTAGTGTCTTACGTAGGTAAATCGAGCCCTACGACTCATTTCTTAGCCTCCAACTCTTTCCGGATTCTTATGACTCTATCTCCAACCTCCCTTCTCGCGAGGTATCACAATCTTCTTTCCTTAGAGTTGTTTGATAGTGTCGTAGCTTATCCGGCTCACATGATCGTGTTTAAGGAACTTAAGAAGATGTTCTGAGCTCAAAAGTGCGGGGTGTAACATCCTTTCCCCCTTTAGAACATTCGTCCCCGAATGTTGAATAAATCTTTCCTTAAGACTTTATACGGATCATAAGGAGACTCCTTTCTACTGGAATGACATACATTTTCATCCAAGTAATTAATATAAGAGTTCCAAGACTGGAGGCTATCTGTAGATATCGAAAATAGGTACGGACACCAGTGTTTCATGTCCTTTTCAACCTCCCAATTTATGTCTTCACGATTCTTATTCCGCCACAGTATCTTGATGGAAGCTATGTCCTTAGTTCGCAACCCGTTTAATCTGCTGATCCCGGATGGAGATAGGTTGCCCCTCGTAGGATAACTCTCTATTACGTGGACCTCCTCTACGGGAAATATTCTGGGAGAGTCGTTCCTAATCTTATGGAGCATTGATCTGTGAAAACTGAATGTATTGTTTCAAATCGGACGGTAGGTCCCACTCATAGGCAACTTTATCTATTCTAAAAATGCTCTGCGAAGGATCAATGTATCCCCTTCTTGCTGACTTTTGGCTGCTAATCGATATCTTGCTCCGGAATAAGCTTTACTTCATCAATAATTTAGTGGATCACATCTGGGCCTGTCCCTTAATCGAAGGGCAAAATGTCATACTAAGATTCATCTGGGTTCCTCAACCCCTTTCGAAATGATTTTCAGCAGTTAGCTGTAAATTGAACTTTTCTATCTGAGATAATAGATGTGGGGACTCCGTGAAATCTTATTGTTTCCCTACTATGTCATTTTGCAGAACCCTCAGCTGAATATGCCTTTCTAACTGGAGGGGAACAGGTTGATTCTATCAGCCCATCTACCATAGCCCGTATGAACTCCCAGTTCCTTAGAATGCGAGGTCAGCTCGTACTATAATACATATTAACTGCTTTCCACCTCTGAGTCGGGGTTTCCATTCCCTGAGATAGGCTATCAGACTGCTGATGCTTCTTTTAACTTAAGCTATTGTACAACTCCTCTTAATCTAACTTGTAATACCTTAGGTATGCTATCTTTCTCTTTTACTCAGATCTTTTCTCCAGTTTTCTTACCATACATCATATTGTAATCCTTACATAAACGTGTGTACGGACATAGAGCAGTCCAGAAAATTCCTTAGCGTTGCTATACTAGTGGCTTACCTCCTTTAGTCGAGGTCAAGGCTCCACTATGGCTCTTGTCCTTAATACCGATTATATCTGAATAGTTCTGCCTCGAACCATCTTATACTTTTCCTAAATAGATTCTAAATATGGCAATCACATTGTTATTACTGACTTTCTTTTATCGATTAATCATTTGACCTCGCTCTTAGTATGCCAATATTCATAAGCTGCACAACTATGCTTGTTCCATTTTCACGAGGTGCGTTGTATTTCAGTCATAATCTTTTCTGCTCTTGGCTTACACTATTCTATATGTGTCATTGTACTAAAACGCCTTTATAATCTCTTTTTGTCATACCTGTTTTGTTCTCTTTCTCACTTCCTAGGGGGTCACCCATCCCAGTGCTACTCTCATTCAAGCACGCTTAACTTCGGAGTTTTGACAAAATCCGGTGCATTAGTGTGAGTATGATCACGCCCATCCCTTATGGGGTCTCGTTTGAAGTTTAAGCCTTTCCACTTACATACGATAGCATCAGTTGATTTTCTCTTACGCTTGTACTTCTCCTGTCCACTTCCCCCCTTTAGGGTGTACCCGTGTCATCCTCTGTTTATTTTCAGCCATTCACATGCGAATGGTTCCACTCCAACATATTTAACGTGCTGCACCATATCTACATTTTTTTGTTTAATCATCCATACGTTAGGTTGCCTTTCTAGGAAACCCTAGCATACCCGTAGGGTGCTTTAGTATTCACAATGTATCGTATAAAATCTCATCTTGTGATTAATTCTCGAGTAATATCCGTAATGTAGCAGTGCATTCAAAGCCACATTCCATTCATCCCAATCAGTAATTAGCGAGGGCTCATAATTGGTGCACATTCCCCACTCGAGTGTACTTATACTTTAATGACTCATGTTTCGAGCTTTGTCATTATACTAACTTTATTCCAGTGGATACCACTAATCATTAAAGTGGAGTCACGTGTACACCATACTTCTTTACGCCTCCTGAGCTTGCACCTTTGTCGTGCACCTAAGGTTCATTTCTAATCCTGCTTAAAACCACATCAACTTCGTGGTAGTAGTGGCCTTGTCTTAATACTTTTTCATCGTACTATACCTCCAGTTTGTAACTATCTATGTCTCTTTTTGTCGATACTTATACTTAATTAATCGCATCTATCTTGAGTGCCTCTACTAGAACTTCTGTATTATTCCTTCAACTCATTTCCATTTTTGGTTGGGCGTAAGGAATTCCATATTACCCTTTATTTCCTTGCACTAGCCATCCTTTTCGTCATCATATAACCTTTATTCGAAACTGTCCTTATGGAACTTGATAAATCTTCCTTATTTGTTCCATAGCTTGCTTTTCCGTTCCACACCTATCTTTACATTCCATTTACATGGATCACATCATACCTTCTAGTTAATTCTTTACTAAGGTTTTCTTATTCTAATAATGGTTTTTATTATGTTCACCTGATACCTTGTTCGCATTCAAACCCATTGTATAATACCGCTTGACTTTCTTCACGATTCTTACTATGGGTTACTTACCCTTCTTAGCTAGTCTTGTCCTTAATGTCTCACAAGCTATCTTATTAACATTTCATATCCGTCACAATTCTTTTCCCTTTGTACTCTTGTCTTACTCTTGTCTTAACCATACTGTTACTTCCTTCAACTATCACTTGTCATATTTTATCCCTATGAATCAATTTAGGCAATGCCTTACTATCTCATTTTATCTCGATCTATTAGTCCTCTCTGAGTCATTTTCTTTGGCTTATAGTTCGTTTTTAACTTATTCTACTATTCCAGTATCGTCCTCCTAGTTTCTATTGCCATTAACTCAGCAATTAACTTATTTCTCGAGGTCAGCCATACTTGTTTAGTCAAATCTCATCATTGTTGCGAGGACAACCTTTCAAAACATACTATAGCCCTGTATCTCATTCTCCTCTTATTTCTAGGAAAATTTGGGCAGAGTTTCCTCTGTATTTCTTACTATCTCAACACCTGCACGCAGAAAATACCAACAATGCCTCACAGGGCACACATATATACATTCATATTGTATAACATCTCAGCCACATAGGGCACACATATATAGTCATATCATCTCATATCGCAGCCGCACAGGGCGCCCACAATTAACAGTATGAAAATGAACTTACATGTTATGTCCACTCGAGCTGCACCTGTTATACTTTCCTATTTACCTTTCCTTTCACTTTTCAATTGTATCTGTCAATCGCATTTCAATACCTTACCTGACATAGGGCTTTCGTGCCTTTGCTTACCTGCGTGCTTTATAACATCCAATATTGTCAGTTACTTTCTTCTATCGGTGTTGTCTTCCTGCTAAAATCGCAGGTTAGTATGAGGAATTTCATTTCCTATAGCTCGGCTCTATCGCACGATCTTAGATATGAAAGAAAGTAACATCCTAAATGTCCTGTAGCCTCTTGTCTATAGATGTGGTGCACAACACACCGATAAACAAGACTCTACTAGACACGGTCTGTAGACATTCCAAGAACGAACTGCTCTGATACCACTTCTGTCACGACCCAACCCCGTAGGCCGCAACTAGGGTCCGACCTGGACCCTCTTATGCGTATTTATCAACTACACTTAAGTTGAACCGTGTGTGATGTGATACTATATACAAAAACCCCAATAGTTTAAAACTTTTTCATGTACATGTAGCCTCTTTCATTTGTATCATATCATGAAAGGGCATGCGAGCCGACAAGGCTGCTATAACAAAAACATTCACAACATATCGAATAGGCAACATCAAAACTAACTCACAAACAACCCACATATACATATGTCTACAGACCTCTAAGAATAGTACCAGCAACATATGGCGGGATAAGACCCCCGCCGTACCCCTGAATGTACAAATATATACATTAAGTGACCAGCATCAAAATTTAGGCTCCAGAACAGTGAAGTACTTCCGACACAGCTGAGAGGAACTCCTATGCTGATGGATCTCCAGAATAAACATCTGTACCTACGGGCATGAAACGCAGCCCCCCGAGAAAAGGGGGGTCAGTACGATATATGTACTGAGTATGTAAAGCATAACACATCATAACTGAGATCATAACTGAAATAGGGATGCAGGGAACAAGTATAATAACTAAATGAATTACTGTACCTGCACCTTAGGACACGTAAATCATACACATCATCATATGCTGTGCCCGGCCCTCTAGTGAACTCGGTGTTATAATCACTTCTTCATAATCACATATCATCATATCATAATGCATTTCATTTCATCATATCATCGTATACGGTATCATACCATCGTATACGGTATCATCTTATCATGTATATCATCGTATCACACCCGATTCACTGCGGGGCTCAGGGTCACAATGTATTGCTTTAATCTAATATGCATGCCTACATAAAGTATCCGGCCCTTTTGTGAGGGACTCGGTGAATGGAGTGGTGTACGTCTATAGTGTACCATCATAATATACATATGTACCCGGCCCTCTAAGAAGGGACTCAGTGTTCCTTCCTTATTTCACCGCATATACTATTATATTACAGCCGGCCCGGGACTCGGTGAATAATCGTATCGTCATAACATATAACATATATCACACCTCACGTACGGCATCGTCTCCTCGTGCGTGGAACTATACACATCCGGCCCGGGACGCGGTGAAAGAAGTAGTAACACTGTGCACGATAACATATCCCGGCCCATCGTGGGACTCGAGGAAGGATGGGTTACAGTATGCACGAGTAGAATAGTGAGAAACCATATGCAACTAAGTCATTATCTAAGACTCGATGAAACAGTCAAGTGAACCGTCACCTGAAGACTGGGGGAGTAATTATCTGAGGTATCCCTTTAGATGTCATTAGGGCTTACATCAGTTGGGGCTTCAGGGATCACAAACATGCATCAAAATAATGCCACATAATTTATGCAATCAGAAATATAGTCTATGCAATCAGAAACACAATTTATCTAGTCAAAGAATCAACTCATGCAATCAACGGCATTTATCATTTCAGAGCCTCTAAAAAGAGGAGCTATTACCTCTACTTACTATTCATTATATAGCAGGCTCGAGAATATCAGTTTGACTACTTTCAGACTCTTGATGTTCAGGAGTGACTACAAGTCACGAGTTACATTCAGAGCTCATAAATGGAATTACCTCTAAACCTATATCATATACCATTTCACTTAAAGTTAAGCCACTCCAAAGGAAAGAAGAAATAGGCTTTACATGTACTAGTTTTCATCACATAGAAGACAACAAGGCAATGACTCAGCTATTGCAGAAGTTCTAATACCAAAAAGTAAACAAGAGTTTCGACTCATACTCAGGGCTTTACGAATGGATTGAATCCCAAATATCATATAAATATCATTCATAACTTATATCTAAGACATGCCAAAAGAAAAGAAGAATAGTTCTACATATCTATTCCAAAAACACGCCAAAGGAAAGCTTCACTTACCTTGTATGGACTTTTCTTAATCACGTCCACATCGTTGTCCTCGAAACCTATTTAACATGGAAGTAATGTAAGTATTAACAACCTTGGACTTTTCAGCAACTTAGACTAACCACGAGTATTTATAACATTCATCCCTTCGCTCGCCTTCTCGACTAGTTCCTTAACTAGTTAGGATGTTAACGAAAATCGGGCAGCACCTCCCCTACAATGTGCCCTATCCGGATTTCCAATTAGGTCCCTAAGACCTACAGCCAACCAACAACAACAACCTGCAGCATATGTTTAAGCAATTCGCAACAACAATATACAACATAAACTTCAAACGACTTATTCAAAAATACGATATCACAATAGGGCGTCTAGCCTTTATTTTGTAACGCCTTTAATTATACACAACGAGGGGTCATGTGGCTTCAACCAGCAGCACCATAAACCACTTTAAAACACATTTAGGCCCTGTAACCACACCTCACACCCCTGCAGCAACCACTCACACTAACAACACTTCACTTCGACAACAATTCGACTATAACGACTACAATTTGGATTGCTTCGAACGTTAAACATTGCTATGACATTTTTACACTTCCAGCAGCCTAAAAGGTGTTTAATACACCTTATAACAACACCATAAACTTCAAATTAGAAGGTAAGACCTTACCTCACCCGAAATTGGTCAAAATTCACCAAAGTTGTCAAAACGTGAATTCTGGGCAGGTTACTGTCTCGTATTGTCCCTTAGTTTCGAAGGGCTAATTGACGGAAACAGGATTTGTATTCTCAATGAAAGTTATAGACATGTGTCTCAAGGTCGCATACCATTTATAATCATCCCTACAGCAATTTTTTACAAAGAGATATGCCCAAAATACCAACAGCAGTCTGTGTAGGATTTCATAAACGAAATCTGGGCAGCACCTACCCCATACTTCATCACCCTTTCTCGAGATGATAAAAGAAAAACTGGGTTTCCGTGGCTACACGAAAGTTATATCCCTATGAAATATCTTTCCAAAACATCTTGAATCACTTGAAACGGAACTATACAGAAGGAGTTATGATAGTATTAGTAACAGCAGTCCTCTTTAAAAACGGGTTCTTCAATCCGTGGCTGCCTAGCTTTCTCTCTTTCTCTCACGTTTTCTCTCAACTTCCTTGGCTGATTTTTGGATAATGAACAAGTTAAGAGTCACATAATGCATATATATACACCTTTTTAGAAGGTGCCACGTGGCAGCCCCCTAGGGTGACACGTGGCAGCCTCCTAGGGTGCCACCTCAACTTATTCGGCCAGTCACATGCTGCCATGTGGCAGTGTGGGTCCCACCTAGGTGTGTCACCTACCTTCTTGTCACCTGCTTGCTTTGCTTTCATAAGTTCGAAAACTAGTTTTTCCTCCCTTTCGTAGGTTTGTCCTCTCGTCTTATTTTAAGAGCTCATGTAATCCGCACTACGTAAGCTTGGTATATCCTTAAGCAACTTAAGTGTATAAGACTCTTAACTTAGTGTCTTACGTAGGTAAATCGAGCCCTACGACTCATTTCTTAGCCTCCAACTCTTTCCGGATTCTTATGACTCTATCTCCAACCTCCCTTCTCGCGAGGTATCACAATCTTCTTTCCTTAGAGTTGTTTGATAGTGTCGTAGCTTATCCGACTCACATGATCGTGTTTAAGGAACTTAAGAAGATGTTCCGAGCTCAAAAGTGCGGGGTGTAACAATATTTAGTGTATTTTATTTACTAACACATAGTTTTTGTCTACATTGTATCATAATCACCATCATCACACACACTTCACTTGTGGCTAGACCTTGAGTTCCTATTCCTATATGTTTGTGAGTCCTCGTGACTCAAGGATGTGTCATTTATGTTTTCTTTGCATATCCTATGACTTTATTTTTTATGTTGGTGAGCTAGGAGCTTGTCCTATGCCCCGTCTAGACTTGTAGAGGCATGTTATATTTTGACTACTTCTATGTTCTCAGGCTCATTCTGAGTTTGATTTAGCTCTTATCGAGATATTTATATTGAGACTTTTATTCTGCATTTATGATTCGTTCTTATTGTTCTTACTTACCGTATGTATTCTCATATATGACATGCTAAGAGTCTTATTTGGAGTCTTTCGGGATTATAATTGATGTGTCACGCCTAGGGCTTAGCTTGAGTCGTGACATATGAGGATGTTGACCAAATCTTACAGCTTGATGGTTCCTACTTCATATCAACTAGTATAGGGAACATATTGATCCAAGAAATATTCTCCAACCCCTTCTAGTGCATGAGGTTGGGAATTAGAGTTACTCCAACCTTCATGAACAGCTTCCATAGATCTATTAGAAGAAGAGGCCATAACTTAATTCCTTCAAAAGGAAAGATCACATTGCATTAAGGACATGTACATGATGCATATGCACTCTACATTTAATAAAATTAATGTCAACCATGTGAGTGCACAATTAATATAACAAAAACCTTCCCAAAAAGAAGCAAGCGTATAAGAAATTTACAACAAATGTCCTTGAACCACAAGCCTAGGCTCTAATATCAACTTGTGGAGACTCCCTTGGGAGGATGCCATTTCATAAAAAAATGTATATAATACTTGAGAAATTTATAAGAATCTTAACATAAAATATGTTAATTATAATCTAGTAGTAAAATTACGCTCATTCAAAATAGTTAAAAGTATAAAATTTTGCTGTTTAAGAATTTATTTGATCTCATATTTAAACAAATAAATTTTTCTAATGTATGGTGAAAGAACTTTTCAAATTAATTTAAGAATATACCTTACGAGATTTCTGTGTATTATTCCATACTACTATAGCTTATGTTATAAAGTATTACAAAACTTATGAGTAGAAAAGGTAATTAGTTCATAATTCATACAAACATCCCAAAACAAACAGTAAATTTAGTACATTACATAACTTGGGTTTACACACCCCAAAATAACAAAACATGCTACCCAATTTAAGTTACAAACCATGGTGTCATGATTGAACCAACCTTGAAAAAATACAGATACATACACAATCCATGAACTTATACATGCAACATGTCCCAAAACTACTATAAAACATAGATTCCTATATGTAAATGTGATCTTCTTTAAAGCTCCGAAAAACTTGATCTCCAATGATTAGCTTCAAGTATCTCCTCAGACATTTCCTGCAATTGAACCATATATCACTAAGCATAAATCTTAGTGGTATAAAAACTATATATTTGAAGCCGTTAGATTCACCAATTTACCTTTATTGATTCCTGGGAAGCACAATTAAAAGATAATAAATAAATCAAGAAAACAAATATATCAAGAGTATCATGTTTGATATTTAAAGATCTCAGTGTCAAGAAAACTCATAGCACTATTTCATAAGAGATCAAGTAACACATCTCGCTTATACTGCTCTTTATGGGATTCGATCCCGACCTTATACGTTGGGTTTATATTGCTAAAGATAACATATACATTGAATTATGTTACGTGTAAATGAGTGTTATCAAAATGGTACCATTTCCAGGGAGTGGTGGTTAGAATTCTTTTAGTGAAGTTAAGTTGGGAATGATTTTTTGTAATGGAACACTCTTACCATTATTTTCTTTGTTTTTTTCTCTTTATAGGTAAAAACATGACTGTCAATGGGAGAAATACTGCTAGTAATCATGTGATGAAATATGATGTGGGTGACATGAACAATGTGAATACAGATCAAATAGAGATTTTGGGAGCTATCTATTTACCCTCAACCGTGGCAAATGCTATATTTCATGTTATCGGGACCATGATCCAACTAATCCAAATGAAGACTTTCTTTGGGGGTGTAGCTCATGAGGATCCTCATGACCATATTTGCAACTTATTAGACGTATGTGGTTCATTCACCTTTAAGAACATCTCACAATATCCATTCAATTAAGATTGTTTCCCTCTTATCTAATGAGGGAAGCAATAAAATGGTTAGCTATATTGCCAAAGGATTCCATTACTTCATGAGATGAACTAGCTGAAGTGTTCTACAAGAAATTCTTTCCTCCTTCTAAGATGTTGAAGTTGCGGAATGGTGTTCAAAATTTTAAGCGAGTTGATAGTGAGCCAATCCATGAGACATGGCTGAGGTTTCAAACATTTCTTCTACAAGGTCATACTTATGGGTTGCCAGATAATGTTTTACTAGAGTCCTAATACCATGAACAAGGGGGTAACCAATCAGCTCATATGAGATTGAATCATGCAGCAACCATTATAGTGGTTGCGGCTTTGCTTGATAAGATGACCAAGATCAATCGTGCATGGAATACAAAGGATGATCGATTGTCTCCTCTTAATATGGGTTTGACCAAAGAATAACTAGATAAGAACCATGAACGTGGTGAAAACATAGACTTAATTATGACCTAACTTGATTTGTTGTCAAAGCATGTCATAGGGGGTAGTTACAAAGTGGTGAACATGACTGGCACGAGTAGTGGGTTGAGTCGGGATGATGCTAAACTTGATTTTATGTATAATAAAGAGTTTAATTCTTATCAAACAAAGTGGGAGGAGAGGGGGGGGGGGTTTCTCTTTCAAGTTATAAAAGGTTGGGCAGGAATCAAGGTTAGAATAAAGATTATGAAGGAAGTTGGAGAGATAGATAATAATATTTGGCATGACAGGCATACCAACTGAAGTGAACGTGATGGTGATAAGGTTGGTATGTCACTTCACATGACCAAAAAATGCCTAAGGAAAAAAATTCCTACCTCAAAAGCTTTCGGATGGAAAACATGCTTGCCTGCATCCTAAATAAAATAGAGGGATCGGATAAGGTACTTATAGAAATGAAAGCAGACATTTCCTCTTTAAATAAAATGGTAACCTCACACTCAGTTTCTATTAAGTAACTTTTGGTGGAATTAAGGTCAACCTAAAGAGTGACAATGCACAGTGTATGGAAATGATGACCCAAAGTAGAAAATGGTGTGAAGCGATTGTGTGCCTAAAAATGATGTTGCAAGTTCTAACAAAGGGAAGGCAGTTGTGTATGAGAATAATGATCTTGAGGAAAGTTGAATAATGATGTTTTTAATAATGTTGAGGCTGAACAAAAGAATTTTCCTTCTTGGGATTCTAAGGATCCTAATGCAAAGAGTATGCCCACTTAGTTAACTCCAAACCCTATGCCAAAAATCCCTCCATTGTTTCTTCAAAGGCTAAAGAAGAAAGAGGAAGACATTAAGTTCAAGAATTTCTTATCAATGTTAAAAACATCTTATTCAACATATCTTTGGTGGGGGAGTTATTAGAAATATCGGGTTATACAAAATTTATGAAGGAGTTGATGACCAAAAAGAGGAGCATGGATTTATAAATGGTGGCGATCTCTCATAGTTGTAGCGCAATCATGTCTATCAATGTTGTTGTCAAGAAGGATGATCTTGGAGCATTCACTATCCCTTGTACTATAGGGGTGTACCAATTTTCAAAGGCAACTTGCCTTAGGCGTTCCTACTCCAAGTACTATGAGGCTTCAAATGGCTGACATTTAAGAAACCCATAGGCATCCTCTATGATGTCTTCATAAAGGTAAAAAAAATCAACTTTTTGGTAGATTTTGTAATTCTCAATTATGAGATTGATGTCGAGGTTCCTATGATCCTAGGTAGGTCATTATTGGCTACTAGTAGAACACTAGTAGATTTGGAAAGTAGAGAATTGAATTTTCGAGTGAATGGTGAAGAGGAGACTTTCAACATGTGCAAGTCAATGAAACAACAAAGTTGTCATAACCCAATCTAGGCCCTAGTCCCGATATGGCGATCGAAATTTAGAAGGACTCCAACCAAGCCTCTTAGAATATCATACATAAGCATTCATAAGGTATTTAAATGAATAAAGCTAATCATGAAATCAAAAGTAAATTTTCAATAGGAATATCTCAATAAAGGAGTAACAACATCGCGATAACATAGACTCCATGAACATCTAACATGTCTCTACTAACAAGATGGGGCTGTAAGACAAGCTCCTAGCTCATCCATGAAAACATAATATAAATGAAAAATTAAATTATGTAGTGAAAATAAAGTGTAAGACCTTGGAATTTGGAAAATTGGAAAATGAGGATCAATTGACAAAATTTTTGAATCTTGCAAATTTTGGCACCACGTGATGACCACGGAAGGCCATCATGGGCCCTGGTGATCTACTATAGTGGTAACCCTAAGGTCCAGTCTTGAAGGGTGAGGTCCATGATAGGGAACTAAGGACTGGGGTGAGAACCACGGGCCATGAAGACCACTGTGGTGACCCCTCCCCTGATGGCCTCAAAACATGATCCCAAGGCTAGGACCACACCTCCCCACCATGGGCCGTGTCTCTCTTCATGGATGATGGTGTGTTAAATGGTGGTCAATTCTGTAGGGCCTGCACCACATCCATGTTTTACGTGACTTAATGCACTCCACAAACCGTGAAGGGTTCCATGGAAGAGGTTCTAAAACCTTTCTCCTGTAACTTCAAAATTCCAATTCGAAGTCAATTATCACGGACACCACTATAGACCGTGATGAGATTCATGGACCGTGATGAGTTCTCCATGGTGAATTCTAACTCTAGTTAAATAAGGGTATTTTAGTCATTCCCTATTCTTTCATTAATGTATATGGATATTTTTAGGACTAGATTCATTATGAAATTGTCCTAAATACTCCTAAACCTATTATTTTCCCTTATTAATTCCCAATCAACTTTAAGACTTCTGTTTCAATGATCATTCAAGGGTTCATCTTCTTCATCAAGTTTGGCTAGGATTTCTTCAAGAACAAGTCTCCTTTTTCAATTCTTAGATCAAATTCAATCAAGTTATGTAGGAATTGATCCATGGGTCCCTTTCATCTATGGAGTCCCAATATTTTCATTCAAAATATCATGAATTTCAATTGGGTTTGTAACCCTAATTTGATGAATTATATTGGGCTGCTTCAATTATATTTTTTATCATTACAAATGATCATTATAAGTATGTTCTTGCATGAATTATATAAATTTTAGTTGAATTATGATTGCCATGCATGAAGTTATTTTCTATGATGATGTTATGAAGTATGATTATGAATTCAATGATTTTAAGGTATTATCATATTTTTTCATTCAAATTGACTATGTATATGAGTTTTTCTTTACATTCAACTATAAATTATGATCATGAATTAAAGTATGTTCAAGATACGAATTTCATGCAATTTATGAAGTAAGGTAACTTAGGAGCCTTTGTGGTGACCTAGGATCTAATTATATGAATTATGCAAGTACGATTTGTAATGATGAAAGGCCAATACTCACATTGCAATTATGTTATGAAATGAGCTATTCTATGAACTATGAAATTTATGAACAAGTTATGATATATGCTAAGTATTTTTACTATATTATGTGTTCCGTGGGATTTGACTTAGCACCGAGTGAACTTTGAGGTAGGTGCCCTACCAAAAGCCTTAGTAGCAACCTCAAATCTTTTAAACTATGTGCCACCAAAGGTTGCCTTCATGTCTTAGCTAGTGGATCTATATATAGCATATGTACATGACCCGCCTAGTGGGGTAGAGTTTACCTTGACAAGTAGATTCCCCTTTCTTCCATTAAATAGGGAGACATCGGGATTTCTTGTTATAGCTCAAATGGTCTTATTGTCGATTATGATTTTACCCCACATAAGTTGGCTTCCTCATGAATTTACTTATTCGGTTTTATCATGTACGTTAATTGATCATTGTATCCTATGATTTATATTGTATGTCATGCCCTCATACTTAGTACATTCAAACGTACTAACATCTATTGTTGCCTACATTATCCCATAATATAGGTCTTGAGGATCATCTTTCCACACGTGGCTAGTTGAGATTCCATATAGGCGGAGTTTAGGTGAGTCCTCATCTATCGAGGGATAGTTATGGGTTATTTCTTCTATCAAAAATGTTTATTTATTTTATTTTTAGGATAATCTAGGGACATGTCTTAGCCCCCACTATTTTCAAGTAGTAGAGGTATTCGTTGGTCATATGTTTAGAGTCTACATTGTTGAAGTCTTGTAATCTTTATGATTCTTGATCTAGACTCCTTCTTATATTATTTTCCGCACTTACTTCACCTTATGTATGCTTTATGATATGGAAAGATGCTTTATTGGAGCCCTTTAGGTTTTGGATTGTTATATTGCAACTAGGTCCTAGGTCGGATTATGACAAAGTTGGTATCAGAGTACAAGGTTTAAGATATCCTAGGTTGTCCAGCATGCCGTGTCAAGTAGAGTCTTATTCATGGTTTTGAAGTGTGCCACATTTATGAATAGGAGGCTATAAGACATTTTAGGAAACTCTCCCTTCTTTCATGGTCTATTTCATGCTATAGAGTTATCCTAAGACTTCCATTCCTTAACGATTGTCCTTTGCAATTTTTAGAGAATGCCTCTAAGAAGATCACCTATGCAAGGAGGGATCAAAGTTAACGAGGACCAAGCTCTTGTGGTCCCTCAAGACAATGGTACCCTACCTGACTAGGTGACTAATATGGAGTTCAGGACCACTATTACTATGCTAGCCCAAGTTGTGGACAGGATATGCGGCTCCTCCTTATGTTCCTACTCCGGCTTCTAGGGTGAGGGACTTTTCAAGAATGAACCCTCCAAAGTTCCATAGAAAAAGTTGATAAGAATCCTCAAGAGTTCATTGATGATGTCTATAAGATAGTGAACATTATGGAAGTGTCGTCAGAAGAGAAAGTGGAGTTGGTGGCTTACCAACTCAAAAGTGTTTCCCAAGTTTGGTATACTCAATAGAAGATAGAAAGTGTGGATGAAGGACCTATTGAATGGGAAGCCTTCAAACTTGCCTTTGTTGATCATTTTTTTCCTCTTGAGGTAAGGAAGCTTAGGTGTCGGAGTTCATAAACCTTCAATAAGGAAATATGGGATTACGGGATTATGATCTAAAGTTTACCAAGCTCTCCAAATACTCTCCTTCATTGGTTACCGATCTACGTGCCTGAATAAATCAATTTATATTGTAGGTGTCTAACTTGGTTGCTAAGGAATACTGCACTTCTATGCTTATTAAGGAGATGGACATATCCCAGCTTATGACCTTTGCTGAGAAAATTAAGGGAGAGAAGCTCAAACAAAATGAGAATGAGAGATTCTAAGAGAGCCCGGTATGAATGTGAGTTCTCAAATTCTAGGATCAGTGGTAGTAGTGGTCGTTATTAACAAGGCCAATGTTCAAAAAAGAAGATTGTTAATAATAGGGTGCCATACCATAATTCTTAAGGAGGAGGTGTGAATGCTAGTAGACCTTTATTTCCCAAGTGTCTAAAATATGGGAAAATTCATAAAGGGAGATGTTTGATGGGAATGGGTGCTTGCTTTTGATGTGGGAAGATAGGCCAAAAGCAATTTGAGTTCCCCTATGTTGCTAACAAGGGTAGAGAAGGTCATCTGCAAGGCTAAGTTGCTCAAGGTGGCCAAGTTCCACAAGGTGCCCAAACTCAACCTAAGGGTGTTCAACGCAAAAATAGGTTTTATTCTCTTCATGGTAAGTAAGAGGTAGAGGAGACTTCCGATGTGGTTACCATTATGTTACATGTCTTTCACTATGATGCTTATGTTTTCCTTGATCCGAGTAAAAATTTGTCTTTTGTTACTCATTATGTGGCTATGAGGTTTGATGTTAGCCCCAAAATATTGATGGAGCCTTTTTCTGTTTATACTCCCTAGGTGAGTTGGTTATGACTAAAAGAATCTTTGGTAATTGTCTTGTGTCTATTTTGCATAAAGTTGTTCCTTATGCTCTCACAGAGCTTGACATGGTAGATTTTGATGTCATACTTGGGATTGATTAGTTACATGCATCTTATGCTTCCATAGATTGTAGAACTCATAGAGTCAAGTTTTAGTTTCCTAATGAGCCTATTCTTGAATGGAAGGGTAATGATTCGGTGGTTAAGTATTGATTCATCTCATGTCTTAAGGCTTATAAAATGATTTCCATAAGGTGTATTTATAATTTAGTACGAGTTAGGGATGTTGATTCCAAAACTCATACTCTTGAGTTGGTCCCCATAGTCAATGAATTTCCTGAAGTGTTTCTTGATGATTTATCTGATATTCCTCCTAAATGGAAAATTGACTTTGGCATAAATCTTCTTCCCAATACTCAACCTATTTCTATTCCTCCTTATTGTATGGCTCCAATAAAACTTAGGAGTTGAAAGAGAAATTAAATGATTTGTTGGATAAGGGTTTCATAAGACCAAGTATTTCACCTTGGGGTGCTCCCATGCTCTTTGTTAGGAAAAAAGATGGGTCACTCCAAGTGTGTATACATTACCAGCAGTTGAATAAGATCACCAGAAAGAACAAATATCCAATTCCAAGGATAGATGATTTGTTTGATCAATTGCAAGAGGCCAATTACTTTTCAAAGATTGATCTCCCTTTCGATTATCATCAATTAATGGTAAGGAGTGTGATATTCCCAAGATAGTGTTTCGAATTCAGTATGATCACTTTGAATTTTTTGTTATGTCTTTTGGACTAATGAATGCCCCTGCAGCTTTTATGGATTTGATGAACATGGTATTTAGGCAGCATTTGGATATATTTGTGATCGTCTTTATTGATGGTATTTTAATTTACTCATGGAATAAGGAAGAGCACGCTGATCATTAGAGGATTGTGTTGCAAATTCTCAAGGAATGCCAATTGTATGCAATGTTTAACAAATGTGATTTTTGGCCAAGGTTGGTTGCTTTCCTTGGTCACATTGTTTCTTAAGAAGGAATAATGGTTGATTCAAAAAAGATCGAGAAAGTTAAGAATTCGCCTAGACCGTTGATTCCTTCTGATATTCAGAGTTTCTTGGGCTTAGCCAGTTATTATAGATGGTTTGTGGAAGGTTTTTCTTCCATTGCATCGCCCTTGACCTCTTTGATTAAAAAGAAGGTGAAATTCTGATTGTCTGGGGCTTGTGACAAAAAACTTCCAAGAGTTGAAGAATAGACTTATCTCTGCTCTAGTGCTGACTTTATCGAAAGGGTCTAATGGTTTTGTTGTATCTTTTGATTATTTACTAGTTGGTCTTGGTAGTGTGCTAATGCAAAATGTCAAGGTGATAGCGTATGCTTCAAGGAAACTCAAGGTGCATGAGATAAATTATCCAACTCATGACTTAGAGTTGGTAGCATTGGTATTTGCTTTGAAATTATGGAGACACTACTTATATGGTGTTTATGTAAATGTTTTCACTGATCATAAGAGTTTGCAATATGTTTTCACTCAAAAGGGATTGAATCTTCGACAAAGGAGATAGCTTGAAATGTTGAAGGATTATGACATGAGTGTGCTATACCATCCAGGTAAGGTGAATATGGTTCCCGATGCTCTTAGTAGATTAACCTTGAATAGTGTTGATCATATTGAGAATGAAAAGAGAGAGCTAGTTCAGGAAGTGCATAGATTGTATTGTTTGGGTGTTAGATTAGTTGATT
The DNA here is from genome assembly GCF_947179165.1 of Solanum dulcamara. NCBI lineage: Eukaryota > Viridiplantae > Streptophyta > Magnoliopsida > Solanales > Solanaceae > Solanum > Solanum dulcamara. The sequence continues at coordinate 35,573,320 of NC_077237.1, read as the reverse complement.
CTATAGATGGAAGGGAGGGGGTGTTATTATGCATAATGGTTCCAAATCTTCTCTTGTGACAGATATGAAGGCAAAGCAAGATAGTGATCTCGCTTTGGTTGAATTGAAGAAAGTGGTTGACGAAAAAGCCATTGAGGTTTTCTTCCAAGTGGGAGATGGTGTTTTGAGATATCAAGGTCAATTGTGTGTTCCAAATGTAGATGGCTTAAAAGATATGATATTTTTTTAGGCTCATAGTTCACAGTATTCTATTCATCCCAGTTGCATAAAGATGTATCGAGATTTGAGAGAAGTGTATCGGTGGAATGACATGAAAAGAGATATTGCAAAATTTGTGGTTAAGTGTCCCAATTGTCAACAAGTGAAAGTTGAGCATCAAAAATCTGGAGGTTTGTCTTAAGACATTGAGATTCCAACTTGGAAGTGAGAAGAATTGAATATGGACTTTGTTACTAGTTTGCCTCGAACTTGTAGGCAACATGATTCCATTTGTGTGATTGTTGACCGAATGACTAAGTCGATACATTTCCTCCCAGTTAAGATGTCATATTCAGCTGAGGACTATGCTAGATTTTATATTCAAAAGTTGGTGAAGCTTCATGGTGTTCCATTGTCTATAATTTCTAATGGAGGTACTCATTTTACATCTCAGTTTTGGAGATCATTCCAAAAGGTTCTTGGTATCCAAGTGAAGCTTAGTACAATTTTTCAACCTCAAAAAGATGGTCAGGATGAATGCACCATTCAAATATTAGAGGATTTGTTGAGAGCATGTGTCATCAATTTTAAGGGAAATTGGGATAATTATTTTACCTTAATAGAGTTTGCTTATAATTACAATTATCATTCGAGCATTGAGATAGCTCCATTTAAAGCATTGTAAGATAGGTAGTGTAGATTCCCTATACGTTGGTTTAAGGTAGGTGAAGTTTCTTTAATAGGACTCAAGTTTGTATTTGAGACTATGGATAAGGTTAGACTCATAAGAGAAAGATTGAAAATGGCCCAAAGTCGACAAAAGTCCTATTTGAATGTGAAGAGAAAGAAGCTTGAATTTGAAGTTAATGATTAGGTTTACTAGAAAATTTCACAAATGAAGGGTGTGATGCTTAGGTAAGAAAGGGAAGCTAAGTCCCCATTATGTTGGCCCATATCAGATTTTGAGGCGAATTGGTAAGGTGGCTTATGAGTTGGATTTGACTTCAGATTTGGCATCAGTGTATCCTGTGTTCCACGTATCATTATTGAGGAAGTTTATAGGTGATCCTAGCTCTGTTGTGCCATTTAATAACATTGAAGTCAAAGATAACCTTTCTTATGAATAGGTTCTGGTTGAGATTTTTGATCGACAAATTAGAAAATTGAGAAATAAAGAAATAGATTCAATTAAAGTGTTAAGGAGGAATCAAGAGGTTGAGGGTGCTACATTGGAGTCCAAAGACGATATGATGTTCTAATATCCTCATCTCTTTCCTTCTATGCCTAGTTGAGGTATTTAGTTCCTTTATGACCCAATAAGCCCAAATCATGTGTTTGAGGATTTCTCATACTTTCATATGCATTCATGTTCATGAAATGAGTTTTAAAGTTATGTTTTGAGTTGAGATTAAAGATTTCATGTTTTATGCATTTTCTAGATGTTTTGCATTCATGTTGGGCTGTTATGTTCCTTTCCTATTCCATTCATACTAACTTGAGTCCTTTTTTAGGATGAATGTTCCCAAAGGGGAGATAATGTAAGACACAAGAATTTGGAAAGTTGGAAAATGAGGATCAACAAATGAAATTTCTGAAACCTACAAATTTTTGCACCAGCTGATTACTACGGAAGGACATCATGGGTATGGTAGTCCCCATAGGCCATGGTGATCCACCATGGTGTTAACCCTAAGGATCAGTCCTATAGAGTGAGGTCCAAGAAAGTGCACTATAGATCGTGGTGAGCACCAGAGCCGTGAAGACCATCGTGGTGACCTCTCCACTGATGACCTTAGAACATGATCCCAAGGCTATGACCATGCCTCCCCACCATGAGTTGTGTAGCCCTTCACCGATCATTGTATGTTCCGTATTGGTCACTCCTGTAGACCGATCTAAAAGTCCTGCACCACGCCCATATTTTATGGGACGTAATGCACTCCACGAACCATGAAGGGTTTTGTGGAGGAAGTTTTGAAACATTTCCCCTGCGGCTTCGCAATTCCAATTCCAATTCAATCATGGCACCACAATGGGACGTGATGAGCTTCATGGACCGTGATGGTTCCTCTATGGTGATTTCCAGTTCTAATTAAATAAAGGGTATTTTAGTCATTTCTTATTCTTTTATTAATGTATGTGGATGTTTTTAGGACTAGGTTCATTACGAAATTGTCCGAAATTCTCCTAAACCTATTATTTTCCCTCATTGATTCTCAATAAACTTTAAGGCTTCACTCTTAAGGATCAATCAAGGGTTCATCTTCTTCATCAAGTTTGGCTAGGGTTTCTTCAAGAAGAAGTCTCCTTTTCCAAATTGAAGATCGAATCACTTGATCCATGGGTCCCTTTGACCCATGGAGTCCCACGGTTTTCATTCAAAATATCATGAATTTCAATTGGGTATGTAATCCTAAGTTAATAAATTGCATTGGGCTGCTTCAATTATGTCTTTGATCATTATAGATGATTATTATAAGTATGTTCTTACATGAATTACTCGATTTTTTGTTGAATTATTATTACATGTGTATGAAGCTATTTTCTATATTTATATTATGAAATATGATTATGAATTCAATGATTTCATGGTTTTTATTCAAATTGACTATGTATATTAGTTTTGTTGTAAATTATAGTATAAATTATGATCATGAATTACAAGTATGTTCAAGATATGAATTTCTTGCAAGTTATGAATTTAGGTGGCTTAGGGCCCTATGTGGTGACCTAGGACCTAATTATATGAATTATGCTAGAATGATTTGTAATGATGAAAGGCCAATACTCACATTGCAATTATATTATGAAATGAGCTATTCTATGAACTATGAACTTTATGACTAAGTTACAATTTATGCTAAGTATGTTTACTATGTTATGTATTTCATGGGATTTGACTTAGCATCGAGTGTACTTTGAGGTGAGGTCCCTAACAAAAGTCTTAGTAGCAACCTCAAGTCACTTAAACTATGTTCCACAATAGGCTGCGTTCATGACTCAGCTAGTGGATCCACATATAGCATATGTACATGACCCGCCTAGTGGGATAGAGTCTACCTTGTCAAGTAGATTCCTCTTTCTTCCATTGTAAGGGGAGACATCAGGATTCCCTGTTATAGCTTGCATGGTCTTATTGTCGGTTATGGTTCTATCCCACATAAGTATGTTCTCTTATGCTTAATCATGATTTCAAAATATGTCCTCTTATGCTTTGATCATTATGGCTTTCTCATGACTTTACTTATTCTCTTTTATCATGTACGCTAATTGATCATTGTAACGTATCATTTATATTTCATGTCATGCCCTCATACTTAATACATTCAAACTTACTAACGCATATTATTTCCTACATTGTCTTATAATGTAGGGCTTGAGGATCATCTTCACACACGTAGCTAGTTGAGATTCCATATCAGTGGAGTTTTGGTCAGTCCTCATCAATTGAGGGGTAGTTATGGGTTGTTTCTTCCTTCAAAAATGTTTATTTCTTTCATATTAAGGGTGATCTAGGAATATGTCTTATCCCTCGCCATTTTCAAGTAGTAGAGACATTCGGTGGACATATGTTTAGAGTCTATTTTGTCGAATTCTTTTACTCTTTATGATTCATGATCTAGACTCCTTATGTTATTTTATGAAATTACTTCACCTTATATATGCTTTATGATATGATAAGAGGCTTGGTTGGAGCCCTTTAGGATTTTGATCACTGTATTACGACTAGCCCTAAGTCGGGTTATGACATAAAATATCTTGTCCTTGAAGCATGAGGACTCACCACAAGAAAAATTGCACTAAGCTCTAGCCACGAACGGGATAACGAACATGATCTTCGAACTATATATTATGATACAGTGTAGGCAAAAAAGTATGCATTACTAGATGAAATGTACTAAGTATATGAGAAGTACGCAAGAACAATTAACATAGGAATTAATCAATATGAATCATGAGATACAAGATCAATATCTTAAAGCATGAGTAAAATAATGAAAATATTAAAACATCATAATTATTATTCAATTCATCAAAAACATCATCATCATCAGAACTTTATAGCTTTACATAAACCTTTTGTGAGAGATACCATTTACCGACATATGAGACCATGTGAGCTATAACATGAAATTCATATGTAACTCCCACATCAGGAAAAGAGAAGCTACTTTCCAAGATAGACTCTTTCATACCTAAGTCGATCCACTAAACTACTATGTAATCATGCCTCAACTAATGGGTGACCATTTCTATGGAATCAAGCTTTTACTAATGGGTGATGTTTCTTCCTATGGTGGCACATAGCTATGGGACAGTGGAATTTCCACTAACAATATCATGCCTCTACTAACGGGTGATCCTCTAATCCTAAGTTCCACTTGGTGCTAGATCAACTCTCAGCGGAATATCACATATAATATATCATAAACTTTAGAGATGGTAAGAATCTAGTAATACCAAGTTCAACATAAATACTTGAAAATCATAAGAATATCTCCTTCAACATATCATGATTATAACATAATACATATATACTCTCTCCCCCTTCTAATGGAATCTAAATCATTATTTCTTTCATATCGTTGGAAAACCTTTCATAATTCATGGTCACTTATTTGAAACATAATTAAAAACTTTTGTGAGTCATGCATAAGACTTAATAAACATTTATAAAATATTCATTGGAATACTTTGAAATTCATGAGCATAATTCATTGAAAACATACTTTGAAAGTAGCACATAACATGGGTCATTGAAATTCAATTTGAAATCATGCAATATGATGTAAATTATGCATAATTTGATCAATAATCACAAGATAAACCATAACTAAGAAGACCCGATGAAATCTCATGAAACTAGGGGTTTTAGAAGAAGAATTCCTAAGTGAATTTTAGAAGAAACTTGGGACTCCATGGGTGAAAGGGCCATGGATGAATTTCCACGTACCTTAGTGAATTCTAGCCTTAAAATTGAAAAGGATACTTGCGCTGTTGAAACTCTAGCTTTATTTGGGAAGAAGACCTTGGGAAAATCTTTGATAGAAGATTTCTCTTGATTCTTGAAATTTTTAACTTGAAAGCTTTAGGGTTCTTGATGGACAAGATGAACCCAATGTTAGTTTCGAGAGAATTTCTAGATACTTGAATGTTTAGATTGATGATTATGAGAAGAAACATAGTTAATGGAATGATATATTCCTTCAAAATATGCAAAAATAATGTAGAAAAGGGTTTAAAAGCTTTGGAAAGGACAAAAATAATCCTAGGAAGCGTGCTAGAAGTTGCTGAAAAATTGTTGCAGCAATCCTTCACAGCGCATGAAGGTCTTCAGGGCCCGTAGTGGCGATCGGGAAGATGCAACTGCTTGATAGGAATTTACTAAATTGGGAATAACTATTTACTCTAAAATCCAAATAAGGCAAACCTTGTGGAGTTGGAAGGAGAAAATAAAGGTCTTTAATTTGATATGTCATGAGCCACCTAATTATTAATATTCTAGGAGATATGGTTGTTTAAATTTGACCTATGTAAAATCTTATATCAAAACTCAATCGGTAAGGAAACTTTCAACTCAACTTATGCTAAAGGATTGTTATGACCTTTAAACATCTCCACATATATACCTACACAAAATAATTGACCTTAAAACACCTAAAATAAAACAGAATGGACCCCTGGACGGACCATCCTCACGGTCTGTGAAAAGCTCCATGAGTCGTGGGGTAGTCTATAAAGATTGCATTGGTCAAGCTTGGATAAGCCTCTTGAAAGAATGGGACCGCGAGTTGTGATTGTCTCAACAGGCTCTAGGGTCCATCATGAAGCTGACCCACTTTATAGATTTGAGGTTTAGCTTCCAAGGACTATTTGATGGTCAATGACCATGACTATGGGCCGTGAACTCAGTCGTGGTCCTCTCCTGATCTCACCTTCATTCCCTGGCACTTCCACGACTCCTTTCCATGGGATGTGGGGCTGAATACAACCTATAATGGGCCTTGTAAACCTCAATTGGTTCAAAATGTTTCTTAGATTTCATCCATACATTCCGTTTTCTGACTTTCCAACTTCTAGGGTCTTTTAATATCCCCCCTTGGGAAAAAATTCATCCTTAAATGGATCTGAAGCTAGCATGAATAAGACATGCAAGGAGGACTATCAACCCAACATGAATGCAATGACCCATTTAAAATGCATAAACAATGAGATTTTCAGCTTAACCTAAAAGAGAATTTAAGATCCATCTTCATGAACATGCATGCATATGAAAAGACATGGAAAAGCTGAAACATAGGGATTCGTACAAGTAGACATGATGAGACAATACTTCAACTAAAATAGAAATTTAGCCACTCGAGTTCTAAAATCAATCATGGCATAACAAACATGAAGTCAATTCATGTTAATAATAACATTGAAACAAAAGAAGTCAAAAGATACCAAACGAAGCACCATACTGAGTTTGTTGACAAATCTTCCTTCCTATTTTAGAATCAGCCAGACAATCCCTCCTCTTATGTCCAACTTCACCACACCTATAGCAACTATCTTTACTAGACATGCACTCCCCTGGGTGATTCTTACCACATTTCTGACAAGTGGGAAAAGGGTGTCGATCCTTATTAAAATTTGGCACCGAATCACTAGCAAAAGATGAACCACTATCGGTTCGGGCCCTCATGATTTCCCTTCTAGACCTCTTTTTCAACTTCTCTTCCTCTATTTGTTTGGCATGTATCATGAGCCTAGAGATGTCTATCTTCTTGATCAACATGGTAGTTTTGCATTCCCTAAACACCAAATACAAAACTCCTAATATAAACTTACTTATACGAGCTCTAAGGTCAGCAACCACGAACATAGCATACTTTGACAATTGTGTTAACTTTAATGCATATTCCTTCACACTCGAGTTCCCTTGCTTTAAGTTGATGAATTCTTGAATCTTAGCTTCCTCAACTCCAAAGGAAAGAAACAGCCGAGAAAAGTATCCTCGAACTCCTCATAATCAATGGGACTCGCATCCCTAGCTCTCTCAATCTTCCATTAACTAAATAAAATTTGAGTGTCTCCTTTAAATTGGTAAGTAGCCAAATTCGCCTTCTCCACCAATGTGACTCCCATAATATCAACAATCTTGTAAACTCCTTAAATGAACTCTTGGGATTCCTCATCCTACTTTGACCCATAAACCTCCAAGGGATTCATTCTAGTTAAGTCATGAACTCTTGATGCTGCCATACCCATATTTAGGTTAACAGGCGCAACAACTTCTAAGTTGTCCTGTGCCGCTATAGCTTGGGCAAGTACTTGAAATGCTGCCCTAAATTCTGCATGGGTTACTTGCTCGGCCGTTGGGTCATTTGGAGCTTGTTGCTCTTCTTCAACATTCCTTTTCACAGAAGCTCTTCACAGAAGTATAATTTTGTAATTGCAAAGAAAGAGAATTAGAGGAAGTAGCCTTAGAGTTCACCTCTATAGCAAGATGATAATATGAAAGAAGTGATGGTTTTCCTAAAATGCCTCATAGCCTCCTAATAATGGATGTGAAAAGTTTCACAATGATGAACAAGACACTATGGCTGGGCATGTTAGACTCTCTAGGACACTTTAAACCTTGTGCTCAGATGCCAAGTTTGTCATAATCCAAGCTAGGCCCTATGCGTGACACTATAATCGGGATCCTAAAGGTCTCCAACCATGCCTCGTAGAATATTATACATAAGAATTCATAAGGTATTTAAGGAAATAAAGTTAATCATGAAAGCAAAAGTAAAGTCTTACTAGGAATATCTCAATAAAATAGAAATAACATCAAAGGATGCGACATTATAGACTCCATGAACATCTAACATGCCTCTAGTAACTAGATAGGGGCACAATACAAGCTCCTAGATCACCCATGAAAAGATAAGAGAAATGAAATAGTCAATGATGTAATAAAAATAAAGTATCTTGTCCTCAAAGCAGGAGGACTCACCACAAGAACAACTGTACTAAGCTCTATCCATGAACTGGAGAATGAGTGTGTTCATCGAACCCTACATTATGATACAATGTATGCAAAAAGCAAGTGTTAGTACATGAAATTTACTAAGTATGTGAGAAGTATGCATGAACAATAAACATCGGATATAAGTAATATTACTCATGAGATGCAAGACCAATATCTTAAAATATGAATAAAACCATGAATATATTGAAACATCATAACCATTGGTTAATGCATCAAAAACATCATCATCATGAGAACTTTATAAATTTACATAATCCTTTTGTGAGAGATACCATTAACTACCATATGAGACCATTTGAGCTATAACATGTAATTCTTATGTAACTCTCACATCAAGAAAAGAGAAGCTACTTATCAAGGTAGACTCCATTATGCCTAAATGGATCCACTAAGCCTTAAGAAATCAAGCCACAACTAATGTGTTACCCTTTCTAAGGAATTAAGCCTCTACTAATGGGTGATCCTTCTTCATATAGTGGCACTTTGGACAATGGGATTTCCGCTAATGGTGTCATGTCTCTACTAATGAGTGAGCCTCTTATCCTAAGGTCCACACGGTGCTAGGTCAACTCTAAACGGAATATCATTCATACTATATCATAATCTTGGAAGATGGTAAGAATCTGTTAATACCAAGTACAATATAAATACTTGAAAAATAATAAGAATAGCTCCTTCAACATATTATGATTATAACACAATTCTTATAGACTCCCGCCTCTACTAACTTCATCTAAATCATGATTTCTTTCATGTGGTGGGAAAACTTTTCACAATTCATGGTCACTTACTTGAAACATCATTGAAAATATCACTCTTAACTTTCATGATTCATTCATAAGCCTTGATAAAAATTCATAAAACATTGATTGAAATACTTTGAAATTCATGATCATAATTCATTGAAAACATACTTTGAGAATAACATATAATATGGGTCATTGAAATTTAACTTGAAATCATGCACTATAGTGTGAATTATTCATAATTTGATCAATAATCCTAAGATAAACTATAACTAAGAAGACCCGATGAAATCTTATGAAAGTAGGGTTTTTAGAAGAAGAATTCATAAGAGAATTTGAGAAGAAACTTGGGACTCCATGGGTGAAAGGGCCCATGGATGAATTCCTACATACCTTAATGGATTCTAGCCTTTAAATTGATAAGAAGACTTGAGTTCTTGAAACTCGAGCTTGATTTGGGAAGAAGACCTTGAGAAAACCTTTGATAGAAGACTTCTCTTGATTCTTGAAATTTTTAACTTGAAAGCTTTAGGGTTTTTGATAGAGAAGAGAAACCCTATGTGAGTTTTGAGAGAATTTATAGATAGTTGAATGTTTAGATTGATGATTAAGAGAGAAAAACTAGTTGGTGGAATGATATATTCCTTCAAAACACCCAAAAGTGACTTAGAATAGGGTTAAAAGGTTTTGAAAAGGACCAAAATAACCCTGGGAATCGTGTTGGAAGTTGTTGAAAAATTGTTGCAGCACTCCACGACCCGTGAAGGTCTTCACGGCCTATAGTGGCGGTCGTGAAGATGCAAATGCCTAACATAGCTTCACTAAATCGGGAATAACTTTTTACTCTAAACTCCAAATAAGGCTAACTTGGTGGTTTTGAAAAGAGGACTCAAAGACCTTTAATTTTGAAATATTATGGGCCACCTAGTTCTTTATATTATATGAGCTATAATGTTTTGAAGTGGACACATGTAAAATCTTATATCGAAACTTCATTTATAAGGAACCTTTGAACTCAATTTTGTGATAAAGGATTCTTGTGACCTTAAAACATCTCTACATCTATTCCCATACTAAAGAATTGACCTTAACACCCCTAAGATAAAATTGAATAGACCATTCGATGAATAATCTTCATGGTTCATGAAATGCTCCATGGGTCGTGGGCTGTTCAGTGAACATAGCCTTGGTAAAGCTTGGATGAAGACTCATAACAAAATGGGACCACGAGCCATGATGATATCAATAGGAAATAGTGTCTCTTGTGAAGTTGACCCACTTTATAGTTTTGCAGGTTGGCTTTCATGAACCACTTTACGGTCTGTGACCATGACTATGGATTGTGAACCCAGTCGTGGTCCTCTCCTTATCTCACCTTTGTTCTCTAGCATATCCACAGCTCCTTTCCATGGGGCATGGTACTGAATATGGCCTATGATAGGCCTCTTGAACCTCAACTAGTGCAATTTTTTTGAGATTTCATCCTTACATTCTGTTTTCTAACTTTCCAACTTCCGTGGTCTTAAATAAGTTATCTTCAAGTGGTATCTTAAAGAAGGTTGAGAGTGTGGGAAAATATATCTTGTATTGGTGAGTCTTTGGCTGCCATTCTATTGAATTATGATGGGGAGGAGATCCATGACTATGATGAAGTTGTAGCCTCTTTATCGGGTTTGAGTTCCTATCACAAGAACTCTGTGAAACTCGAAATTGAATCGAACAACAGAGAAAGTGTAGCATTTCCTTTGGGAGGATGCCACTTACGAAGCAAAAAATAGTTTTTTTTGTAATCTCAAATAGTCAACACATTTAGAAAACTTTTTTGAAATTCTATTTCCAATTCAACACCATTGCGGGTCCATAAAATACACAAAACTCAAACTAGTAATTATCACAAAACTATTATCTTCCTTCGTGCATAATGACAAGTCAAAGTATAACCAGTCCATGGCATGACTTAAGTTAAAAGCACACTACGAAAATAGCAAAACTATTCACCCAGTTCAAGTTACAAGCATATGGTTTTGTTTTCACAAGCCTTCAAAATTTCATGCATGAGTGCCACATATATCTTGTATAAGTCCCCAAAATATTTACAAACTAGATGCATATGCAGATGTGATGTTCACAAGGGCTCTAAAATGTCTACTCCAAACAACCGTCTTCATATCTCGTCCTGCACATTACCTACGATAGAAAACAACTATCGCTAAGTATAAAGCATAAGGCTTGGAGCCATTAAATTCTTCAATTCTCTTGTTTGTCGTGTGTGGATCAATCAGGTAAAAGTAAGCCCAAGTGAACAAGTATATCAAATTATCGTATATCAAAGTATTGAATACAAACCTTGAAGTGTTTCAAAATATCAATATTAATATTTGAAGGCTCAATATCAAGAAAGCTTACAATTTAATTCCCAAAAGTTGTTAAATAATCAATTTCGCCCAATATATGCCTTCACACTAAGCACAATAAGTACCAAGATGGAACGAATCCCCAAAATCAAGAAGCACTAAAGCCCATATCAAGAAGGGTCATCACCCAAGATCAAGAGAATCAAGAACCATGTTGAAAGTGGCTTTCCACTCGTACTCAAAAATGGAAGAAAATCCATTGTCAAGACGAAATGTAAATCCAAAGTCAAGATGGGCAAGATATGAATCAAGAGGCATGCCAATATCGAGGATAAGTCAGTGTAACAAGAAGGACAAAGTCCCAACAAGAATGCAAAATAATCAAGCAATTCGTACAAGTGGGTGGTTTAGCAAAAGTTTTGGAATACTTGAGATAATAGTGTTACCATAATACAAGGAGTAAGGAAACAACCCATCAAAATACTTCAAATTTCAGAAATTAAAATATTCCAAGTTCAATTTTATACACAAATCTTGGCATGTTAGCACATAACAAGTTCTACCACAACTCGAGGAGTTCAATTTATATACGCCATAGACCACCCAAAATCCACTTCATTAAATAGTTACTCTTAGCTTGTATAAGAGAATATATACCTTAAATAAAAAATCAAATATATACCTAAGTTTAAAAGTCTCAGCATATCGAAACTCAATATGAAATCAATAAAAATCAGCACGAACTATCAAAATAGGAATTCTGGATAACCTACTATCTTGTATTGTTGCTCAGTTTTGAAGGGATAAATAGGGGAAATAGGCTTTATGGCCTCAATGAAAGTTATATACATGTGTCTTCGGGTCGCACATAAATTTTAATCACCCCTACAGAAATTCTGTACAAAAAAATATGCCCAAAATACCAACAGCAGTCCATGTAGGATTTTCAAAACAAAATCAGGGCAGCACTTCTCCTGTACTTTATCACCCCTTTTCGAGCAGATAAAAGCAAAAGTGGATTTTAGAGAAATTAAAGTTATATCTCTATGAAATATATTTCCAAAAAATCTTGAATCACTCAAAACAAAGATTTACACAAAGAGTTATGCTAATTTTACTAACAACAGTCCCATCCAAAAATGGGTTTGCAAAACAAAGTTTATTCCCCCAATTTCAACAACAACAACTTATCAACAACATCAACAACAATATCAACAATCATTTTACATCATAAATTAACTAATTTCACCCATTTAATCCAACCAAAACAGCCCCTAATCAATAAGTCTCAACAAAGCAACAACCAAGTTTACAACGCTACTTCCTCCGTTTTAATCCGTTAAATCTCTAAACAAGCTTGTTAACAAGAAAAAGAACCTCCATATTACCTTAGGTGTGCAGAAACCATGACAACACACTCTTTCTTAGCTGATTTGTATCTCAAACTTAAGGCAACGCAACGTGCAACACCTTTCTCTTCATGAGCTTCAGAATTCGGGACTTGAATTTGGGTCAAAAATGGCTTTTCTTAGCCTAGGAGTTCTCTCTCTCACTCTCTAAAATGTTATGGAAAGTTATGGTCTAAGAATTAAAAAATAAGTCTAAACTTATCCTTTAAATGTTAGGGGTAATAGGCCTGACCCGACTTGGAATTGGGTTGGGCCCAAAATCTCTACCTAGCTTGACCTTTCTCCCTTAAAATATCTATAAATTTTTATCTATATGTCACATATTATCCCCCGACCTATGGTTGGGAAGGTATTTCAATTATATACAACTTTTATTTTATACATTTTCCCAAATGTCCAAATTCTAATAGGTTTATGGCCTCCAAAAGTCAGATCACCCGAAAACGTAGCTAAAAAACATTTTTTTTCTTCTTAAAAGAAAATTGAGGTGTTACAACTCTCCCCCCCCCCTTAAGACATTTCATCCCAAAATTTACCTTATACTATCCTTAAAACAAATGTGTATATTAAATTCGCATATCCTCTTCTCGCTCCCAGGTTGCTTCATTGCCAGAATGATTCCTCCAAAGGACTTTTACTAAAGGAACTTTCTTGTTTCTAAGCTCTTTTGTCTCACGGGTCAAGATTTGGATAGGTTCTTCATTATATGTCAAGTCAGAACTTATATCAATGGATTCGATAGGAAGAACATGATATGGATCTGAGCGATTTCTTCTAAGCATATAACATGGAAGCCATTGTGGATCTTATCTAATTCCAGTGGAAGAGCTAATTTATATGCAACTGGACCAACTCTCTCAAGTACTTCATATAGTCCAATAAATTAAGGACTAAGATTTTCCTTTTTGGCCAAATCTCATAATCTTCTTTCATAGAGAAACCTTTAAAATGACCTTATCTCCTACTCGATACTCAATTTCACCCATCTTAAGATCAGCATAAGACTTTTGTCTATCTGAAGCAATTTTTAGATGATTCTTTATGACTTTTACCTTATCTTCAGTTTGTTTCACAATCTTAGGACCAACCAGTTTTCGTTCACCAACTTCACACCAGCAAAGAGGAGTTCTACACTTTCTCCCATATAAGGCTTCGTAGGGAGGCATGCCTATAATTGATTGGTAGCTATTATTATAAGCAAATTATATCAAGGCTAGGTGTCTGTCCCAACTACCCTCAGATTCCATAATACAAGCTCGAAGCATATCTTCCAAGATTTGAATCACCCTCTCGAATTGGTCATCTGTCTGAGGATGGAAAGTTGTACTAAAGTTCAACCTAGTGCCCAAAGCTTCTTACAATGTAGTCCATAATCTAGATATAAACCTTGGGTCTTGGTCAGATACAATAGAAATAGGGACTCCATGTAACCTCACAATCTCCTCAACATACTATTCTGCTAGACGTTCAAGTGGGTAGTCCATCTTGATGACCAAGAAATGAGAACTTTTGGTTAGCCTATCAACTATAACCCAAATTGCATCATGACTTTTTTGAATGTATGGAAGCCCAGAAACAAAGTCCATAGTTATTCTTTTCCATTTCCACTCAGGTATCGATAAGGGTTGTAACAAACTAGTTGAGACTTGATGCTCGGCCTTTCTATTGACACACTAAGAATCTAGAAGTAAACTCCGCAATGTCCTTCTTCATACCATTCCATCAGTAGTGTTGTTTAATGGTTTGGTACATTTTAGTACCTCCAGGATGCATTGCATATGGTGAAGTATGTACTTTATTCAAAATTTCTTTTTTCAAATTGTCATCTTTAGGGACACATAACCTGTTTTGATAAAGTACAACACCATACTCCCTTAATTTAAAATCAAGCTTTTCTCTAATTTGAGCTTCTTTGATCAATTTCACCAGCTTCTCGTCTAACTTCTGTGCTTCTTTCACCTGTTCAAGTAGAACTGGTTTGACTTGCAAACCGGAAACAATAGAGCCATCAAATTTAAATGCAAGACAAGAATTCATGCTTCTTAATTTAATAAACAAAGGCAAGTGGCTTAGCGATAAACTAGCAAGGGCTTTATGACTTATAGTATCTTCTACCACGTTGGCTTTACCCAGATGGTAATCGATCGTACAGTCATAATCTTTAATGAGTTCAAGCCATCTATGTTGCCTCAAATTCAACTTTTTCTTTATACCCAAGTACTTCAAACTCTTATGATCAGTAAATATGTGACATTTTTTGCCATATAAGTAATGTCTCTAAATTTTCAAGGCAAACACTATGGCAGCGAGCTCAAGGTCATGAGTAGGATAGTTTAATTCATGTGGTTTCAATTTTCAGGAAGCATACATAACCACTTTCCTTTCTTGCATTAAGACACAACCCAAACCACAATGAGAGGCATCATTATATATCACATATTCCTTCCCTTCGGTTGGTGGAGTACATATAAGAGCTTGTGTTAATAAGGATTTGAGCTTTTCAAAACTCTCCTGGTATTTATCATCCCATACAAACTTGACATCCTTCCTCAAGAGTTTAGTCAAAGGGGAGGCTATAATGGAGAAGCCTTTGACAAACCTTCTATAGTGTCCCGCTAAACCCAAGAAACTCCTTACTTCAGTTGGACTTTTAGGTGGTTTCCATTCAACAATAACTTGAATTTTACTAAGATCCACTTTCACACCTACCGCCGACACAATATGTCCCAGAAAGGTCACTTCACCGAGCAAAAATTCACATTTAGAAAGCTTGGCATAAAGCTTCTTCTCTTGCAGAATTTGCAAACCAATTCGAAGATGCTTTTCATGGTCTTCACTATTCTTGGAGTATATTAAAATATTATCTATAAAAATCACTAAAAATTGATCAAGATAAGGCTTAAATACACAATTTATCAAATCCATAAATACCGCAGGAGCATTCGTCAACCCAAATGGCATCACCAAAAATTCATAATGGCCATATCGAGTCCCAAAGGCAGTTTTAGGGACATCATGTTCCCTTACCCGCAGTTGTTAATACCTAGACATTAAGTCATTTTTTGAGAACAAACTAGCACCTTTTAACTGGTCAAATAAATCATCAATCCTAGGTAGTGGGATATGTCCAAAATACCAACAGCAGTCCATGTAGGATTTTCAAAATAAAATCTGGGCAGCACCTCTCCTATACTTCATCATCCTTTTTTGAGCAGATAAAAGCAAACATGGGTTTTATAGCCTAAATTAAAGTTATATCCCTATGAAATAGGTTTTCATAATATCTCTAATCACTCAAAACGAAGCCTTACACAAGGAGTTATACTAATTTTACTAATAATAGTCCCATCCAAAAATGGGTTTGCAAAACAAAGTTTATTCGCCCAATTTCGACAACAACAACTTATCAAAAACAATATCAAAAATCATTATACATCATAACTTAACTAATTCCACCCATTTCATCCAACCAAAACAACCCCTAATCCATAAGTCTCAACAAAGCAACAACTAAGTTTACAACACTACTTTCTCCGTTTTAATCCGTTAAATCTCTAAACAAGCCTGTTAACAAGAAAAAGAACCTCAATATTACCTTAGGTGTGCAGTAAACATGACAACACACTCCTTCTTAGCTCAAACTGAAGGCGACAAAATGTGCAACACCTTTCTCTTCACAAGCTTCAGAATTCGGAACTCGAAATTAGGTAAAACATAGCTTTTCTTAGCCTAGGAGTTCTCTCTCTCACCCTCTAAAATGTTCTAGAAAGTTATGGTCTGAAAATGAAGAGATAATTCTGAACTTATCCTTTAAATGTTAGGGGAAATAGGCTGACCCGACTTGGAATCAGGTTGGGCCCAAAATCGCTATCCAGCTTGACCTGTTTGCCTTAAAACATCCATAACCTTTTATCCCGATGGCACATATGAGCCCACAACCTATGGTTGGAAACTTATTTCAATTATCTACAACTTTCATTTATGAGTTTTCCCAAATTTCTAAATTCTAATAGGTTTATGGCCTTCCGAAGTTAGATCACCCAAAAACATAGCTAAAAAATATTTTTTTTCTTCTTAAAAGAAAATTGGGGTGTTACAGAAATTCCTCCCACAAAACCATCTATTCAAGAACTACCGAAGCTTGAGTTGAAAGTGCATCCCTCACATCTTCTCTATGCTTTCTTAGGAGGTAAAAATACCTTGCCTGTGATCATTGTCGTTGATTTGTTAGATTGGCAAGTAGAAGCTCTTGTGAGTGTATTAACAAAGTTTATCAAAGTCATTGGGTGGACTATCAATTATAGTGTTGGGATTCTTCCAAGTATATGTATTCAAAAATTTTAATTGGCTAGTGATTGCAAGCCAAACATTGAGCATCAAAGAAGGTTGAACCCTCCGATGTAAGAAGTTTTCATGAAAGAAATAATTATGTGTCTTGATGCAGGTGTGGTTTACCCGATTGTAAATAGTAAATGGGTGAGTCTCATCTAATATGTGCCTAAGAAGGGTTGAATCATCATAGTTTCAAATGAAAAAGGTGAGCTTGTGCCTATTATGATCGGTTACCGATTTGAGAGTTTCCATGGATTACCGTAAATTTAATTCATGGACCAAAACAGACTATTTCCCCATTTAATTTATGGATCAAATATTAGATCTCCTTGAGGGTAGGGAATGGTATTGGTTGTTTTATGCTTGCTCATGTTATAATCATATTTCCATTACATTGGAGGATCAAGAAAAGACAACTTTCATATGTTGTTATGGAACATTCACCTTCTAAAGATTTCCAATTATATTATGTAATGCTCCAGTGAAATTTCAAAGATGTATACTCTCTATATGGTAGAGGATAAAATGGAAGTCTTGATGGATAACTTCTCGGTCATAAGAGATACATTTGAAGAATTACTTGAGAACCTTGGTAACGTATTGCAAAGATGTGTCGATATAAACTTTGTTTTGAATTGGGAAAAGTGTCACTTTTTGGTGAAATAGGTCATTGTATTGGGACACAAGAACTCGGGAGATTGTATCCAAGTTGATCAAGACAAAGTAGAGGTTATTGCAAATTTACCTCCTCTTATTTTGGTTAAAGATGTTTGAAGCTTCTTGGGTCACATAAGTTTCTACTGACAACTCATAAAAGATTTTTGTCTAGTGGAATATCCTTTTTGTAAGTTACTCGAGAAGGAAAATGTCATTGATATTGATGAGGCTTATTTTGAAAGCATTTTTATGTCTTAAGGAGAAGCTCGTTTCAGCCCCCATTATAGTTGCTATAGATTAGAGCCTCCCATTTAAACTTATGTAAGATGCATGTGGTGTTTTATTAGGGTTGTACTTGGACTAAGAATGGGAATTTTTTTTCAGTCGCTGTGTTAAGCTAGAAAGGCCTTGAATATAGCTCAAAATAACTATACTGTCACTAAACAAGAGTTATTTGTTGTGGTGGATTCCTTAGAAAAGTTTACAGCTAATATATTGGGGACTAAGGTGGTGGTACATACCGATCATGCATCACTTTGTTATTTAATGGCAAAGAAAGATGCAAAGTTGAGAGTAATCGGATGGATATAGTTTTTACCGAAGTTTGACTTTGAAGTCAGATATCAAAAGGGTCGTGAGAACTAAGTAGAAGACCATTTTTCAAGGCTTGAATCAAATGTGGATATTTTCAGTGAAAAATAAATTAAGGAATATTTTCTTGATGATTTGGTGATGGACATGTCTAATGGTGTTACGCTATGGTATGCTAATTTTGCTAACTATATTGTGTGAGGTTTCCTTCCTAAGGGGCTGAATATGTATTAATGAAAGAGATTTCTTTTGATGTTAAGGGGTATTGTTAAGATGAACCTTACTTGTTATGGGAATGTGTTAATCACATGATTTGAAGATGTGTTCTAGAGGTTGAAGTAGATGCCTTCCTTGAAGTTTGTCGTGAATCGCCGAATGGTAGACATCATAATGGGGATCGTACAGCTACAAAAGTCCTCCAAATTGGTTATTATTGGCAAACCATGTATCAAGATGCTAATTCCCTTGTTAAGAAGTGTATATAATGCCAAAAGAAAGGAGGGGTGTCTCGACGTAATGAATTACCTCTCACTCCTATTCTAGAGGCAAAATTGTTTGATGTATGGGGGTTAATTTCATGGGTACTTTTATCAGCCCTTATGAGAACAAATAATTTTTGATTGTTGTTGACTATGTTTGAAAGTGGGTAGAGGTGGTGAACTTGCCTAACAATGAAGGGAGAAGTGTAGGTGTAATTTCTAAAGCGGTATATCTTACCAGGTTTAGCACTCCATATGCAATTATTAGTGATGAGGGTTCTCATTTTTGTAAGCAAATGTTCGCATCATTGTAGAGCAAGTATGGATTCAAGCATAAATTTGTAACTTCCTATAAACCACAACCCAGTGGGAAAGTTGAGGTGTCCAATAGGGAGATCAAGGAACTTTTTGCAAAAATAGTGAATGCAAGTCGCACGGATGGGTCCCAAAAGATAAATGATTCTCTTTGGGCGTATCAAACAACATTCAATACATTGAATGGTATATATTTCTATCAGTTGGTATTCTGTAAATCATGTCACTTACCAATGAAACTGCAGCATAAGGTTTTGTTGGACTTGAAAGCGATGAACTTGAATTAGGAGTGTGCTTCAAAAGATCGTGTTGATCAACTCTATGCATTGGAGGAATTTTGACTCCAAGCCTATGAGAGTTCAACACTCTATAAGAAGAGGATGAAGAAATGGAATGATAGCAAATCCTACAATGTGAGTTTAGGGTAGGTGTTCTCGTGTTGCTCTACAACTCTTATTTGAAACTTATTCTCAAAAATCTCAAATTGAAATGGTCTGCGCCTTTTAAAGTGCTTCATGTTTTTGAAAATTTCTCTATATAAGTCAAAGTTAAAGAAAAAACTATAGAAATTAAAGTTGAGGATGGGTTAATGTTCAAAAGGAATAAGAAACAATTGAAGAACGTTCCAATTCAGCTTTGATTGAAGTGGTGTATTTGGATGATGATTGAAAGCATGTCCAAGTAAGCCATAATGTTAACTAAGGAACCTCTTTGAAATAAACCCAAGATTCACTTTTTTTCAATTGAATAACATGTGTTGTATGTGGAGGTTGAAACTGAATTTGATGAAAAGAGCTAAATGGGCGAGGTACTTTCCAGTTCGGCGAGTCGCTAAAATACCTCTGAGTTTGCCTAATTGTATTAATTATTGAAGGTCACAACTTATCTAGGTGTAGGAATTTTGGGTGAGCTTAAATCCCACTATGCGAATCAACTAGTCCTATCGGTGGACTCGACTAGTCTTGCCTTTTAAGCCAAAAAATAGGCAGGAAGTCCTGGATATTTCAGCGAGCTAACATTCAATTTGGCTAGTCGCATAGTTTGATTGGAAGACTCGATCGAGCTTGCCTTTTGAACTGAATAATTGGTTGGATTCTCTGTAAAATTGTTATACCCCACACTCTTGAGCTCAGAATAGTTCTTAAGCTTCTTAGAAGTGAGCATGTGAGCCGGATAATCTACGACACCATCAAATGACTCCAAGGAAAGAAGAGTGCGATACCCTGTCAGAGGGAAGGTTGGAAATAGAGTCATAAGAAATCTGAAAGGAATTGAAGGCCAAGAAATGAGTCGTAGGACTTGATTTACCTAGGTAAGCTACTAATTTAGAAGTCTTATAAACTTGAGCTACTTAAGGACATACCTAGCCTACGTAGCAAGGATTACACGGGTTCCTAAAATAAGATGAGATTACGAACCCACGAGGAAGAGAAAAAGGCGACATGTGGTAGCCTAGGAAGGCGACATGTGGCAGCACCTCAAGCAATCAGGTGACCCACCTGCTTGGGGTCAAGTAGGTGACCCACCTGCTTGGGGGAGGTGGACCCCACTACCATGTGGCAGCACCCTATTGGAAGTATGCATATGTGGCCCAATAAGGGCTAGACACGTGTCACCCTATGGGGATGACATGTGTCACCTCCAAAGCCACCCTACATATGTGTAATATGTTACTAAGTACTTCATTATTCATCCAAAAATCAGCCAAGAATAACAGAGAAAACGTGAGAGAAAGAGGCAACCATAGTTTGAAAAGTTTAAGGTGAGTTTTCTAATTTTTCTCCGTGAATTAATTATCTACGGTATTCTTCAACAACATGAAGATGTATATATGTATCTTACAATATCTAAGGAATTAATTATTCAGCTTAGAACTTGAGAGGAAGTTGAAAGAACAAAGAGATAAAATGTTAAGAACTAGTTAACAAACCCATTTTTGGAAGGGACTGTTGTTAGTAATATTGGTATAACCTCTTGTGTACAGCTTCGTTTTGAATGATTAAATATTTTTTGGAAAGGTGTTTCATAGGTATATAACTTTCATTTAGCCTTTAATATCCAGTTTTGCTTTCATCTTCTTGAAATATGGTGATGAAGTATAGAGGAGGTACTGCCCAGATTTTGGTTTTGGAAATCTTACACGGACTGATGTTGATATTTTGGGCATATCTTTTTGTACAGAATTGATGTAGAGGTGATTCGAAATTGTATGTGACCCTAAGACACATGTATATAACTTTCATGGAGGACATAAATCCTGTTTCCCTTAATTACCCCTTCAAAATGAAGCGACAATGCAAGATAGTAAGCTGTTCAGAATTCACGTTTTGATAGTTTTGAGTGAGTTGTTTGGGATTTGTATTGTGTAATGTTGGTGTGAATTGATTGTATATATGTTGTAGGTTATTGTTTTTGGTTGGATGTAGTTATTAGGGGTGTGATTGGAAATTTGGATAGGGCACGTTATAGGGGAGGTGCTGCCCAATTTTCGTTAACGCCTTAACTAATTAAAGGACTAGTCAAGGAAACGAACAAGGAAATAGATTCCATGAATACTAAGGTGCAACTGAAGGTGATGGAAAGTACAGAGTGGTTGATATTCGTATTACTTCCATTTTGAATAGGTTCAAAGGACAACAAGGCGAACATGACAAAGAGTAACTCGTACGAGTTATGTAAAGCTTTCTCTTGGCATATTTTAGTATAAGTACGTACAACTATATTTATTTCCTTTTGGCAAGTCTTAGCCTTAAGTTAATTGTATATGGAATGTGGGGATAATTCCATTCCCAGAACTCCAAGTGCGCCTCATAATCCCTAACTATAGTTAGGTGTTAATACCCCTACAAGAATTGAGCATTGCCTGTTAAGGCTTCTACATGCTAAAGAGTAGTGTATGGGAAACTATCTTTTCTTTCTCTTGATATGTACTTGGTATGAAAATGAGATTATGATGTCATAGTTGTTCACCGATCCCCAGGATGGGCCGGGTATGAGATATGTATATAATGACCACCTGAAGGAAAGTACAGACTATATAGAGTTTACTCTCTTTCTTTTCTGGCATGTCTTAGTTGTACGTTAAATATGATGTGATCTCCAGAGTAACTCCATTCTCAACATCTCCTATTTACTTTTGAATGTTGAACTCTGATAGTAGTTGAACTATTTCCCTAGAAACTTCTATATGTTAAAGAGGTACCAAATGTACAGGCTCCAAGTCTTAAAGACTATATGAGACTAAGTATTTTTGAGTCCGTAAATGATTTGGCCCTATGTTAATACATGTCTAGGGTACTCGAGATTACTTTTGAGGCAGCCCATAATGGCATTTAGAGGACACTCGAGATGACTACACCGTTACTCGGGTCCTCAACCAAAAGCTTAACTTTCTTATTTTGTCGAGTCTATAATAATAATTTAAATTGCATATAGTTACGCACTACAATACTCGTGTATACTATAACCCTTCTGTCACCGAGTCCCGGGCCGGGTACGTTATCATGCACAATTCACTACATTGTCCACCAAGCCCCTTATTAAAGGGTTGGGTACGTATGTATATTTATGATGATGTGTTGTAATAAGGAGGTAATGGCACTGGGGCCATGATGGTTTTACAGATATGATTCACCAGACCCCTGAAAGGGCCGGCTATATGGTATGATATGAGAATGAATGCTTTTGTAATTCACAGAGTATAGGTATAGGCTTCTAATTTGATAATTTGTTCCCCTACTTCTTTATTTCGGATATACTTTCAGTTGTGTTATGTTACATTTTACATACTCAGTACATATGTCGTACTGACTCCCTTTTCTCGGGGGGCTGCATTTCATGCCCGTAGGTATAGATACAGGTTTTGAGAGTCCGTCAGCTTAGAATTCTACGCAACTCAGTTGGAAGAGGCTCCATTGAATCAGATCCTAGTTTTTGATACTGTCCACTGATGTATAAAATTGTTTTGTCTATTCAGGGATACAACGGGGGCCCTATCCCGCCATATGTTGTCGTTAATATTTTTAGAGGTCTGCAGACATGTATATGTGGGTTGTGTATGTCAGTTTGATTCAGCTGGGTCTATATGATGTATGATATATGCTAATATATTGTGGCAGCCTTGTCAGCTAGCATGCCCTTTCATATTATGATAAGAATGAAAGAGGCTATAGATATATAAAATATTATGACCCATGGGGGTTCTCATGTACGTATCATGTCATTGTAGTCCGGTTTGACTACACTTGATTTATATGCATTGCATGTTTATAATTTGATATGACCACGACTAATAGATATGTATACAGGGGGTCCAGGTCGGACCTCAGTTGCGGCCTACGGGGTTAGGTCGTGATATAAGTGGTATCAGAGAAATTCGTCCTTGGATTGTCTGCAGACCGTATCTAGTAGAATCTTTTGTATCGATGTGTTGCGCGCCATATGTATTAACAGGAGGCTACAGTATACTTAGGATGTTAATTTTCTTTCACATCTTAGATCGTGCTATAGATCCGAGTCATAGGATAGTATTTTATACTAAACTTGGATCTTAACAGAAGGACGACATCAACAGAAGGAAGTAAGTGATGACATGGGAAGTTATGAAGCACGCAGGTAAGTAAAGTAAGTCCCAAAAGATATCTGTTGGGTAAGGTATTGACATGGGATTTAAATGTAAAGTTGAAACCTAAAAGGAAAGCAGACAGAAAGTGCAACAGATGGAGTTTGAAGTTGGACATACGAGGTGAGTCCATTACTTTCATACTATTGTTAACGTTGAAAGCCCTGTATGGCTACGATATGAGATGATATTGATAGCCCTGTGTGGCTATGATATAATATGAATATATATATATATGTTGTCCCTGTGAGGTATTGTTGGTATTTTCTGCGTGCAGGTTTGGGATAAGTAAGAAATATAGAGGAAACTCTGCCAAAATTTTCTCAGGACAAGAAAAAGGAATGAAACATAGCTTTATAAAATGTCTTGGAAGTGGAAACCAAGTACCCCTATTGTGTTTAATTAAAGCTGTAGGAGGTACTCTTCATGTCACCAACAAGGGGCACCATTCCTACTGGGAGAGTTTTATTTCAGAGAACCAAAAGCCTATCTGAGTAGTAAAGTTCAGATCACGGTATCTCCAGCCGTATTTGTGTTGTAGGAAAGGAAAGAAAAACTCTGGGTAAAGGGTAAAATGTCCAGCAATTGAGTTCACTTTTCTTGAAAAGTACCAAACCCCAACTCGTAGTTAAAAATTGAATAAGTTGTTCATAACTTGAGGATTAATCTGGAAAGGAACCAGGGAAGTCAAACATTAAGAAGTATTGTGATGTTTAAAGGACTCTAGTTTTTTTTTAACGATGGTTGAAAAGTGTTTTATGATAACATTTTATTAGTTTCCCACCGACTAATTGGAGAAAGAAATTCTAATAAAAGTGCCCCAAAGAGATGTCATGAACTGAATATGAGTATAAATTTAAAGGTATGGTATAGCAGTACGGGGAAAAAGTGAGACCGCTACTAAGGTGCACTTGGTAGAGGCTAACTAAGTTAAAAGCCTGCGTTGAGTATGCAACAAGAGTATGGAGCTTAAGATATAAAGGAATGATGCGGGTACACAACGTCGCCCTAAAAATAGTGGAACCCTTAAGGGACGAGGATGGCAAACTTAAGGAATAATTGGTGTAACCTACATTTACCCCAAGGAATAAAAGGTGCAGCTTCCATTCATCTCAAGAAACAAAGAATATAGGTTGGGAAAACCACTACTCCAAGAGAACATGGGACAATGAATGCCGGAATACAAATGTTGCCTAGTTGAAAGAAAATTTAGAACGACTACAAATGTATATTAAATTTTTATAAAGACAAGTAGAATGTGGCCTAGGACGAGTTGTTCCGTGGGTCCCATTACTCAAGTACAAATTATTAGATGAGGTGTTGCACTATGTATGAAAAGGGTTCTCGACGCTTCATAATTTAGCCTAGGTTCCGTACATGGATAATCAGGTTGGCAAAAAAAATGCAGACAGAAGGGGACATGATACAGTACCAAGTAGACTGAGGAAGGAGACTGAATGAATTTGAAACTGGGCATAGAGACATAGAGCAAGGTATAACCGGATAAAGGTATAAGTACCCTCTAAAGGGGGGGAAGGAAGTGAGAGAACTACAAGGGTAAGATGGAGGCAATTGATGTGACAACATGCTTGAGATTGATGGTTAAAATTCAATAAGATCCCTTGCTGAACAAAGCTAGAAAGATATAGAAGCAACCAGTAATTGGATAGAAGTCAGAATGGTATGTAAGACAGGGTTAAGAAGTTTTGATGAGACCCTGAACGGTATAACACTAGAAGATGGCTGCATATAAAAGCAAAAGAATATAGCAAGGAAAGGATATCGAATAACTCAAGGGACACTACGAAGGATAATGACAGCATGCTAGATCAAAAGCCAAATATTAGATGTAGAGTTGGTCGCAAGTGATATTGCGATAGATAAATAACCAAGGAAAAGAAATAACAAGACTCCTATGGTAGGAGATAAGATGAGAAAGGAGTAAATAAGGAAATAGAAAGAAGTGCGACAAGGTATTTCTTGCACTCTCTCATATTCTAGTAAAGATAAAGAATGACACGAGAATGTGTCAAGCGGGGGTAAGAAAAAAATGTGACATGGTTTAAATAAGAAGGACATGACTAGCTGGTTACTATAGGATTGGCAAGCTTATATGACAAATTCCTTTAAAACTATGCCAGCTAATGATAGACAGAACTCAAAATTGCTCAAAGGGCACTATACGAACGAACTTTAGCACTACTCAGTAGCCAACCCTAATGAATGGGTGCATATAAAAAGGGGTCAATACAATAGAAGGATTTAAACCAAAATGACCAAAAAGGGACATGGTCGTAGTGGAACTAAAGATCTACCCCTATATCGGTTGCAAGATAACAGATGAAAGGGCTAGGAAACACATAAAGACCAGTAAGACGACGTTAAGATAAATTTTGGGCTAAGTTGAGTGCCCCACACATTATTGCAAGGATTGCCATGAAACGCGACATGAGAACTTCCCAAGGAGGTCACCCATCCCAGTATTTCTCTCGCCCAAGCACGCTTAACTTCTAAATTCTGGTGGAATTTAGTGCGATGCTGCAGATGTGGCCGCACGAGATGGAAGAATCTTAACTAGCGGCGGAGAAACGACATGAGATTATGTTCCTGGAGTACTATACGTTATGTTGAGGGTATTGTAAAAAGGAATTAGGAAAGACAAAAAGGATTAGCTAATTCCTATCTAATGATGCACTCGAATGCCACAGTTCTTCAACATAGTACCAGTTAATGAGAGGCAAACCACAGAATGACTATACAGGTCAGTGGGCGAGGGAATTTCAACACCACTTGGCAGCCAACTCTTAGGGCAGAAAAAAGCAAAACCCAAAAGGTAAGGGTACCAGTGATGTAATTTACGGAAGACAGGAAGAAATATGCGAGGCTAAAAATCTCAAAATATGACCAGGGCTACAAGATTCATTTTGCACTCCAACGCCAGATGACTCTAGAGGTAATGTTACTTGTGGATTAACGATATTA
Source organism: Solanum dulcamara (assembly GCF_947179165.1). Lineage (NCBI taxonomy): Eukaryota > Viridiplantae > Streptophyta > Magnoliopsida > Solanales > Solanaceae > Solanum > Solanum dulcamara. Next base: position 35,546,613 of record NC_077237.1, on the reverse strand, counting down.
GTCCATTCTCCTTCAATCAAAGTCTACCTACTCAGCCAAAAAGGTGTAAAATTATGGGGAAAAAGAGTGGTAGGACCTTACGGAGTCTGCATATCTATTATCCCATAGGAAGGAGCCTAAGTTACAGTTAACCACCGAGAATCAGTCCGCGAAGAAATTAGAGAGACACATAAGTCTTCGTACACTACTTTACCCTCAAACCTGATGAACAGGCTAAAGCGTACCATTTAAACGCTAGAAGATATGTCATGAGCTGGTGTTGTTAACTTCAAAGGTAGCTGGGATAATTATCCATCACTTATCAAGTTGCCTATAATAATAATTACTACTTTAATTTCCCAATGGCCCCGTACAAGACTGGTAGAGCAAGACGTGTAAGTCCCCTATTGGATGGGTCGATGTTAGAAAGACTAAGGTAAAAAGGCCTCGACATGATTAAGCAAGCTATTGACTAAAAGCCCAGAGTTGGAAGAAATGATATACAAATAATCGATATCGACATACAGAGTTTAAATTGATGATTGGATGTTCATAACAGGGTCACCAAAAAAGGAGACTTAACCCAAAATATATTAGACTGTATCAAATTGCTCGTAAGGTGGGCAAAGTGGCCGGTGAGTTGAGCTTACCACCTTATTTGGAAACTATACGCCCAATCCATCAGATAGGGATGCTTCACAAGGGTACTGATGAGCCACCTAGGGTATGTTCCATAGATGATGTCCAGCAAATAGAATCCTGCGAGGAACAACCTATCGCCATCTTAGATCGGCAAACTGGAAGATTGTAGACTAAAGACGTACCTCCCATCAAGATACTGTGGCAAAACCAAAACCAGAAAAGGGGATGATCTGAGAATTTGAAGAGGACATAAAACATAAGTATTCATACCCATTCCCAATGTCTACAAGTAACTCTAACTCCTGAAACTCATATATTAAGTACTTAGATAGAAGTATGTGTTATGGAAATAGTAAAGAATCTCCCTACGATTTGTATAAGGTGCTAAGGGAAGTTTTGTTTAACGTTTGGGGACGAATGTTCTAAAGGGGGGAAGAATGTTACACCCCACACTCTTGAGCTCGGAATAGTTCTTAAGCTTCTTAGAAGTGAGCATGTGAGCCGGATAATCTATGACACCATCAAATGACTCCAAGGAAAGAAGAGTGCGATACCCCATCAGAGGGAAGGTTGGAAATAGAGTCATAAGAAATCTGAAAGGAATTGAAGGCCAAGAAATGAGTCGTAGGACTTGATTTACCTACGTAAGATACTAATTTAGAAGTCTTATACACTTGAGCTACTTAAGGACATACCTAGCCTACGTAGCAAGGATTACACGGGTTCTTAAAATAAGATGAGATTACGAACCAATGAGGAAGAGAAAAAGGCGACACGTGGCAGTACCTCAAGCAAGAAGGTGACCCACCTTCTTGGGGTCAAGTAGGTGACCCACCTGCTTGGGGGAGGTGGACCCCACTACCACATGGCAGCACCCTATTGGCAGCATGCATACGTAGCCCAATAAGGGCTAGACACGTGTCACCCTATGGGGATGACATGTGTCACCTCCAAAGCCACCCTACATATGTGTAATATTTTACTAAGTAATTCATTATTCATCCAAAACTCAGCCAATAATAATAGAGAAAATGTGAGAGAAAGAGGCAGCCATGGTTTGAAAAGTTCAAGGTGAGTTTTCCAATTTTCCTCCGTGAATTAATTATCTACGGTATTCCTCAACCACATGAATATATATATATATGTATATTACGATATCTACGGAATTAATTCATCAGCTTAGAAATTGAGAGGAAGTTGAAAGAACAAAGAGAGAAAATGTTAAGAACTAGTTAACAAACCCGTTTTTGGAAGGGACTGTTGTTAGTAATATTGGTATAACTTTTTGGGTACAGCTTCGTTTGAAATGATTAAATATTTTTTGGAAAGGTATTTCATAGGTATATAACTTTCATTTAGTCTTTAAAATCCAGATTTTCTTTTATCTTCTCCAAAAATGGTGATGAAGTATAGAGGAGGTACTGCCCAGATTTTGGTTTTGGAAATCTTACACGGACTGCTGTTGGTATTTTGGGCATATCGTTTTGTACAAAATTGATGTAGGGGTGATTAGAAATTTTATGATACCCTAAGAAACATGTATATAACTTTCATGGAGGACATAAATCATGTTTTCCTCAATTACCCCTTTGAAATGAAGCGACAATGCAATACAGTAAACTGTTCAGAATTGACATTTTGATAGTTTTGAGTGAGTTGTTTGGGGTTTGTATTGTGTAATGTTGGTGTGAATTACTTGTATATATGTTGAAGGTTGTTGTTTTTGGTTGGCTGTAGTTATTAGGGGTGTGATTGGAAATTTGGATAGGGCACATTATAGGGGAGGTGTTGCCCAATTTTTGTTAACGCCTTAACTAATTAAAGGACTAGTCGAGGAAACGAACAAGGAAATAGATTTCATGAATACTAAGGTGCAACTAAAGGTGATGGAAAGTACAGAGTGGTTGATATTCATATTACTTCCATGTTGAATAGGTTCAAAGGATAATGAGGCGAACATGACAAAGAGTAACTCGTACGAGGTATGTAAAGCTTTCTCTTGGCATGTTTTGGTATAAGTACGTACAACTATCTTTCTTTCCTTTTGGAAAGTCTTAGACTTAAGTGAATTGTATGTGGAATGTGGGGATAATTCCATTCCCAGAACTCCAGGTGTGCCTCATAATCCCTAACTACAGTTAGGTGTTGATACCCCTCCAAGAATTGAGTATTGCCTGTTAAGGCATCTACGTGCTAAAGAGTAGTGTATGGGAAACTATCTTTCCTTTCTCTTGATATGTACTTGGTATGAAAATGAGATTATGATGTCATAGTTGTTCACCGATCCCCAGGATGGGCCGGGTATGAGATATGTATATAATGACCACCTGAAGGAAAGTACAGACTATATAGAGTTTACTCTCTTTCTTTTCTGGCATGTCTTAGTTGTACGTTAAATATGATGTGATCTCCAGAGTAACTCCATTCTCAACATCTCCTATTTACTTTTGAATGTTGAACTCTGATAGTAGTTGAACTATTTCCCTAGAAACTTCTATATGTTAAAGAGGTACCAAATGTACAGGCTCCAAGTCTTAAAGACTATATGAGACTAAGTATTTTTGAGTCCGTAAATGATTTGGCCCTATGTTAATACATGTCTAGGGTCCCCGAGATTACTTTCGAGGCAGCCCATAATGGCATTTAGAGGAGACTCGATATGACTACACCGTTACTCGGGTTCTTAACCAAAAGCTTAACTTTCTTATTTTGTTGAGTCTCTGATAATTATTTAAATTGCATATAGTTACGCACTACTCTACTCATGTATACTATAACCCTTCTTTCACCGAGTCCCGAGCCGGGTATGTTATCGTGCATAATTTACTATATTGTCCACTTAGCCACTTACTAGAGGGCCGGGTACGTATGTATATATATGATGATGTGTTGTAATAAGGAAGTAATGTCACTGGGGCCATGATGGTTTTACAGATATGATTCACCGGACCCCTCAAAGGGCCGGCTATATGGTATGATATGAGCATGCATGCTTTTGTAATTCACAGAGTATAGGTACATGCTTCTAATTTGATAATTTGTTCCCTTGCTTCTTTATTTTGGATGTACTTCCAGTTGTATTATGTTACGTTTTATATACTCAATACATATGTCGTACTGATTCCCTTTTCTCGGGGGGCTGTGTTTCATGCCCATAGGTATAGATATAGGTTTTGGGAGTCCATCTACTTAGGATTTTACGCAACTCAGCTGGAAGAGGCTCCATTGAATCAGAACCTAGTTTTTGATACTGTCCACTAATGTATAAAATTGTTTTGTCTATTTAGGGATACGGCGGGTGCCCTATCGCGCCATATGTTGTCATTAATATTTTTAGAGGTCTGCAGACATGTATATGTGGGTTGTGTATATCAGTTTGATTCAGCTGGGTCTATATGATATATGATATATGTTCCTATATTGTGGCAGTCTTGTCGGCTAGCATGCCCTTTCATATTATGATAAGAATGAAAGAGGCTACAGATACACGAAATATTATGACCCATGGGGGTTCTCATGTATGTATTATGTCATTGTAGTCCGGTTTGACTACACTTGATTTATATGCATTGCATGTTTACAATTCGATATCACCACGACTAATAGATATGTATATGGAGGGTCCAGGTCGGACCCCAGTTGCGGCCTACGGGGTTGGGTCATGACAAAAATTCAACCAAATTGTGTTCATTTCACACATCGCCGAGTTTACTCGGCGATATTATGCTTGCTCGCTTACTTTTTTGTGCACTGAAGGATGAAAAGTTATTTGACCTTTTAAATTCAAGCTATTTCTTCTCTATGAAATTTTGTGTTCCTTCTTTTCATCCATACTCCTTTAGCCTGATAATTTTTAATTAATCCTCATCATCTTGGGTTTACAACATCATTTTTGTAATTTTCTAAGAGAATCATCAAATTTTTCATATTTCTCTTGCTCTTCTATTGAAGTTGGTTTTCTTTGATTCTCTTTAGAATGTAAGAAAATCCAATGCTTTGTAATGGGTTTTTGAATGGCTTGTTCAATTTTGTATCATGGTGATTTCTTGATTAATACTGTTATTATAAATTAGATACGAGCATATCTAGTTCACCCCTTGGGTTTCACAGGTCTTTAAATATGCTGTTAAAATAATGACTAGTGTGGGCTTGAGTGTTTGGGTAGTAAGTGGATGAAGTATAAGTAACCCAAATTTAGTCAAATGACTTTGGTTTTCCTAATAATGGATTGGGTGACATATTTATTAAGGGAAAATCATTGTTTAGTTAAGTTTAAATTGATTTTGAGGGAAGTTTGAGTACCCTGACTTGTGAAATCACTTTGGGTAGGTTGGAATTATGAAAAATTATAATAAAATTGATAAATCATGGGTAGATAATTGTGAATTGAAAAAGAAAATAGAGTGGTAATATGTTGGGTTATTTTGGAGAGCTTCATCGAGCTCACCAATTTAATTTGGCACATCATCATTTTCTCTCTCTATAACCTAAATTAAATAGATTGTGAAGATTAGGTCCTGATCATTTTAGCGATGATCCTTCATCTAGTTGAGTCAACTCAGTATGTCGCCGAATAGGCTTCTAAATATCCTATTTTGCCTGAGTTTGTGAAGGGTCACCACAGTGACTTTTATATTATGCTTTTGTATTTGATTTAGTTTATTTTACCTTATATATGCTCATGTATGATATGATAAGATGCTTGGTTGGGTACATTAGGATTCTAATCATTGTTTTACAGCTAGGCCCTAGTTCCTGTCGTGACAAACTTGGTATCAGAGCATAAGGTTTAAAGTTTGCCTAGGAGTCTAATATGCCGTATCGAGTAGAATCTTTTTTATTGGTGTGAAGCATCCACATTTATGAATAGGGGATATGACGTATCTTAGGAAAAACTACCCTTCTATCATGATCACATCGTACTATAGAGTTGAACTCTAAGGTTTTCTCCTCTAACGCTTTCTCTTTGAAATTATAGAATCATGACTCCACAAAAAGATCTTGTCCGAAGAAATATAGAAGTGGAGCAACAAGCTTCGAATGACCATTTGAATGAATAAGTGACTAATTTGGAGTTCTGAGACATCTTTCTGATGCTAGCCCAAGCCGTGACTACCCAAGTGATCTGAGAAGTGGTTGTTCCTTCAAATGTGTCTACTCCATCTTTAAAGGTTAGAGACTTCACAAGAATGAACACTCCTGAGTTTAATGGGTCTAAGGTTGATGAGGATTCCCAAGACTTTTTTGATGAAGTGTACAAGATCGTGGATATCATGGTTGTAACACCCCGAAAATTTCTAAGCTTAAAACCCAAACCATTCTTCATATACCCATAGGTACGTAAGGGGTGATTCTTAATTGTGCATTGGTGGTAAGTTTAATTCTTTAATGTGGTAATAGATTTGGAGATGTTTTAAGGTCATAAGAGTCCTTTAGCATAAAGTTGACTTTAACGCTTCCTTACCTATTGAGTTTCGATATAAGATTTTACTAGACTCAACTTCAAACGATCATATCTCCTAGAATATAAATAATTAGGTGGCCTATGACATATCAAATTAAAGGTCATTGAATCCTCTTTCCAACTCTACCATGTTAGCCTCATTTGGAGTTTGGAGTAAGAAGTTAGGGCTATTTTAGAGAAGCACTGTTAGACAGTCATTTGTTTATGATCGCTCTTCACGGGCTGTAAAGATGATTACGGGCCATGAAAGGTCACAATGGTATAGCCTAGTGCAATTTTTGATCAAGGGTGAGGAACGACAGGAGAGAACACGACCCGTGGAGGCCACCAAAATCCATGGTGGCCTTCGTGGAAGTCACCCTCCAACCCAGAAATGAGATTTCATCAGCACGCCACCTACCATAGGCCATAGTATAGTTCACGGTCCATGGTGGCTCATTCGTCTAGGGGTTGGTTCAATTTTTTTAAAGGTGTTTGGATCTTTATCAACTCTCTCATATAAATAGTTGGACATGTTTATGCCCTTCCCTATAACCTTTAAATACCCAAAACCCTCTTTTAACCTTTCACTCTATTTCAAATACCAAACACAAAAATAATCCCTCTAAGAATTTCTCCCCAAAAATTTTTCTTCTCCCTCAAGTCAAGTTAGGGTTCCGAAGTTAAGATCAAGTCTCCATTGCTAGAAGCTTATGTTTAGGGCTTTAAATTACCAAGGAATGTGGGACTTCATTGATGGGTACCTTTTACCCATGTAGTCTCAATTTTTTCTCTCCAACTCCTTTATGAATTCTTTAATCAAAAAGCCCTAGATTCATGTTTTGCATTGGATCTTCTTAATTATGATATATTTTAATGCTATTAACCTGCTTATGCGTAATTTACTTCATATTACATGATTTTAAGATGAATTTCAATGTTAATGATTCATGTTATTTTCAATTATGATTTATGAGTTAAAATCATGATTTCAAGTTATATTCAATGGATTTATTGAAGGATCTTCAAAGTTTATGAATAATTTAAGAAAAGTTTTGAATGATGATTCAATGACATTTCAAGAAAGTTAAATATATGGTGACCTAAGACCCTAATGATGTTTTATAAAAAGAATTTGTAATGATGGAAGGCCTACACCAAGATTACATGAACTACATAAGAAGGAGCAATTCTATGACAATGTTTTTTTATAAATAATGAACAGGTAGTAGATATGGCCCCTCCCACATGATGTTCACTTATGGTTTGTCTATACTGTTGAGAGTTTACATAGCACCTAGTGGAATTTTGGATAGGTACTATCACCCGTAGTTGAGGCAAGATACCCATAGTAAGATCTCATTATCCCAAAACTACTTGCCACTGTAGGATAACGGATCACCCGAAGTAGAGGTTCAATTCATTAAGGTTCACTTATAGTTGATGCTCGATATTTCATATAGCTTAGTGGATCTACATAGGAATATAGGAGTATATCTTGGCAAGTAGCCTGCTACTTTCCTCTAATATATGGGTAAACATTGGAACTCCATGTCATAGCTCACAAAGTTTATGTTGGTTAACAATGTCTCTCACAAATATAAAATATGTCTTCTCATAAGATTAAATATTTCTCTCAAAATATTTATGGTATACTTCATTATGATGCATGGTATTTTAAAAGTATACGACTTCCTACAATGACTCATGATTACAAATATAGTGTTTAAAGTTTTTTATGATTCATGATGGCTCCTATATAGCATTTGCCAATTTTTATGATTCCAAATGGTAATTCAAATGATTTCATAGTCTTAGAATGGTCTATGGCATCACTATATTCTATCATGGCATATTGCATTACATGCCCACATACTTAGTACATTCAAAATACTAACGCATACTTTTTTTGTTTGCCTACATTGTCTTATAATGTAGGGCTTGGAGATCACCCTACATACTCTCGTGGCTAGATAAAAGATTTTTTAACTTGATTTGGTAAGTCCTCATGCTTCGGGGACTACCTATCGAGCTTATATTTTCTTGCTACCTCTAGAATAAGTTGTTACTTATAGAATGTTTCTTTTCTTGTTTGGTTAATCTAGTGACTTGTTCTATGCCCCAACCTATTTTATACTAGTAGAGGCATATTAGATATTCATGGAGTCTATGTTGTCATTTTTTCTCTTTCGAGACTTATGTTCCTTTTATCAAGACTATGCTTCCGTATTTTGATTTAGTTTTATTTGCTTTATTCACCTTATGTATGGTTATGATATGCTAAGATGCTTGGGTGGGGTTTCTTTGGAAATCCTAATCATTGTGTCACAGCTAGGCCCTAGTGGAGGTCATGACAAACTTGGTATTAGAGCACAAGTTTGAAGTCTCCTAGGGAGTCTAACATGCCATATCGAGTAGATTTTTGTTCATCAGTATGAAGCATGCCACATTTATGTATAGAAGGCTATTATGCATTTTAGGGAATCTTCACTTCTTTCATGATCTATGTTATGCGATAGAGCTTACTCTAGGTCTTTTCATTCTAACTATTTTTCTTTGTAATTTTTATAAGATGCCACAAAGAAAGGCTCCAATATGATGAGGGGTTGATACTAATGATGGCGATGTTATTGTTTGAAATGGTTCAAAAAAATCATTGGTAGTTTATGAGAAATTAGTGGTTGTAAAAAGGTTGAGGTTCTCTCACAATGAGGAGATAGAGTACTTCGTTACTAAGGTCAGTTGTGTGTTCCAAATGTTGATGGCCTAAGAAATAATGATATTGAGTAGAGCCCATAGCTCTTGATGGATGCGTTAGGGCTGATTGGGGCAAGAATGGGTGTTCCATATTATGATAATTATGGCATGCTTATTCCATTTAAGGATATAGACATGGAGGAAGAACTAGATGGGATCTTATTGTATGCAATTGATACGTAAAAGTATATTGATGTGCCCTTTTGGTAGGAGTTAATGCAAATACGGATGTTGAGATGCTAAGGTAGACATGAAAGTTCTTCAACAATGTTGATTTCAAAGGAGCCATAAAGTGTTTAGAATGATAGTCTTGAATATGTTGTCGTAGTTATGTGAGTGATTGCATTAGGCTAGTGATGACTTCTTGTTAAGGGTATCAAGTGAGTATATTATAATGGTTATTAGAATTAGGCTTAAATATGTTGTTGATGGCAAGTGGGTGAATGTAAAGTGAGGATGCTTCTTGATTTGGCCTCATGTTTTGTTTAATGTAGTGGTAGGGAGAAGTACACTTGGGATAAAATTATTTATAGAGGTACAGGATTCTAAGGCATATTGGTAAGGTGACCTACGAACTTGATTTTCCAATGGAGTTAGCCTCGGTTCATTCGGTATTTCCTGTGTCTTTTTTGAGGAAGTTTGTTGGTGATCCTTATTCTATTATTTCATTAGACAAATTGATGTGAGAGATATTCTTTCATATACATAGGTTCAGGTTGAGATCTTTGATCGGCAAGTTAGAAAGTTGAGAAAAATAAGGAAATAACTTCAGTTAAAGTGTTATGGAAGAATCAAGAGGTTGAGGGTGTTGCATGGGTGGCCAAAGTAGATATGATGTTGCGGCGTTATCATCACTTTCCTTCAGTGCGTAGTTTAGGTATTTATTTCCTTCATTATCCATTCATCCCAAATCATGTGTCATAGTTATTCTCAATTTTCATATGCATTCATGTTCATGAAATGAGTTTTAAAGTCAAGTTTTAGCTTCAGATTAAAACTTCATGTTTTATGCATTTATGAGATATTTTACATTCATGTTGGGATACTATGTCTAATTCATATCCTATCCATGGTATCTTGAGTCTCATTCGAGGAAGAATGTTCCCAAGGGGATATATTGTAACACCCTAAAAATTTCTAAGCTAAAAACCCAAACCGATCATATAGCCATAGAGTCGTACAAGGTGATTCTTAATTGCACAATGGTGGTAAGGTTAATTATTTTGTGTGGGAGTATATTTGGAGATGTTTTAAGGTCACAAGAGTCCTTTAGCAAAAAGTTGAGTAGAAAGTTTCATTACCGATTGAGTTTTGATATAAGATTTTATTTTAGTCAACTTCAAACAATCATATCACCTAGAGTGGTCTATAACATATCAAAATAGAGGTCTTTGAGTCCTCTTTCTAACGCCACTGAGTTTTCCTCATTCAGAGTTCGTGGTAAAATGTTAAGGCAACTTTAGTGAAGCTCTTTCAGACATTCATTTGTTCATCACCGCCCTTCACGGGCCGTAAAGATGAATACGGGCCGTGAAAGGTTCGTGTAGTCTTGCCTGGTGCAATTTTTGATCATGGGCAAGAACCATGGGAGAGACCACAACCCGTTGAAGGCACCACGTTCTGTAGTGACCTCCGTGGAAGTCAACCTCCAATCCATAAATGAGCCTTCATCAGCACGACCCCTACTAAGGGCCGTAGTGGGTTCACGGTCCGTGGTGGCTCCTCCGTCCAGGGGTCGGTTTAATTTTTTTAAGGGTATTTGTCTTTACCCACTCTTTCATATTAATAGTGGACGTTTTTAGGACCTTCCCCATAACCTTTAAATACCCAAAACCCTCTTTAACCTTTCATTTTCTTTTAAACACCTAGCACAAAACTCATTTTTATATGAATTTGTCTCCAAAGATTTTTCTTCTCCCTCAAGTCAAGTTATGGTTCCAAGGTCAAGATCAAGTATCCATTTCTAGAAGCTTATGGTTAGGGATTTGAATTATCAAGGTATGTGGGACTTCATCCATGGGTACCTTTCACCCATGGAATATCAAAATTTTCTCTCCAATTTCTTTATGAATTCTTCAATCAAAAAGCCCTAAATTCATGATTTGCAATGGGTCTTCTGAATTATGATATATTTTAATGCTATTACCCTACTTATGCATAATTCATATCATATTGAATGATTTTAAGATATATTTAAATAATTAATAATATATGTTAGTTTTAATTATGTTTTATGAGTTAAAATCATGATTCCAAGTACTTTTCAATGAAAGCTTTATCGAATGATCTTCAAGGTTTATGAATAATTTATGAAATGTTTTGAATAATGATTCTATAATGTTTTAATCAAGTTAAGTATAGAGTGACCTAAGACCCTAATAATGTTTTATAAAAATAACTCATGATGGTGGAAGGCCTACACTCATATTACACAAATTACATATGAATAAGCTATTCTATGACAATGTTTTATAAATAGTAGATGGGTAGTAGGTATGGCCCCTCCCACATAATATTGACTTATGATTTATCTATTCCATTGAGAGCTTACCTAGCACTAAGTGGAAATTGGGATAGGCACTATATCCCATAGTTGAGGAAAAACACCCATAGTAAGATCACATTGTCCTATAGCTACGTGCCACTGTAGGATAAAGTATCACCTGAAGTAGAGGCTCTATTCATTAAGGGTTACCCATAGTTGAGGATTCCTTCATATAGATTAGAGGATCCACATAGGCATTTAGAGTCTACCATGGCAAGTAGCCTCCCCTTTTCCTCTAATATATGGGTAAACATTGGGATCCATGTAATAGCTCATATGGTTTCGATCGGTTAACGATGTCTCTCACAAAAGTAAAGTATGTGCTATCATGAGGTTTAAATGTTTCTCTCAAAAGATTTATGGTATAAATAATTATGATTCATGATATTTTCAAATTATACGGTTTCCTATAATGGCTTATGATTACTATGATAGTATTTAAAGTTCTTTTATGATTTATGATGGTTCATATATTATATTTTCTGAGTTTGACGATTCCAAATGGTAATTCAAATGATTTCTTGCACACATACTTAGTACATTCAAAGTTTTAACGCATACATCATTTCCTTGGCTACATTGTCTTATAATGTAGGGCTTGTCTATCACCCTACACACTCTCGTGGCTACATAGAAGACTTGTTCACTTAATTTGGTAGGTCCTCATGCTTCGAGGACTACCTATCGAGCTTATATTTTCTTGCTACCTCTAGACTATGTTTTTATTTTGAAAATATTTCATTTCTTGTTCTACTAAGCTAGTGGCTTATTCTATCCCCCCACCTATGTTATACTAGTAGAGGCATGTTAGATATTCATGGAGTCTATGTTGTCATTTTTTCTCTTTTGAGACTTAGGCTCCCTTAAACGAGACTATGCTTCCGTATTTTGATTTAGTTTTATTTTTCTTATTCACCTTATGTGTGCTTATTATATGCAAAGAGGCTTTATTGGAGTTTCTTTGGGAATCTTAATCACTCTATCATGGCTAGTTCCTAGTGCGAATCATGACAAACTTGTTATCAGAGCAAAATATTTAAGTTTCTTGGGGAGTCTAACATGATACGTTGAGTATATTCTTTTGCATCAGTGTAAAGTGTGCTACATCTATGAATAGGAGGCTATGAGGTATTTTAGAAAATTTTCACTTCTTTAATTATTTGTGTTGTATGATAGAGCATATTCTATTCCTTTCCCCCTAACGATTGTTCTTCGTGATTATCGTAAAATTCCTCAAAGAAGAGCTCCAACCCTAAGAGGGGTTGATATGAATGAGGGTGATGTTCTTGTTTGAAATGGTTCGGAATCATCATTGGTAGCGCATGACAAATTGTGGTGGACGAGAAGATTAAGGTTCTCTCACAATGGGGAGTTGAAGTACTTCATTTCTAAGGTTCATTGTGTGTTTCAAATGTTGATGGCCTAAGAAAAATGATATTGAGTAGAGCCCATAGCTCTCGATATATGAGTCAGGAAAGATTGGGGGAAGAATGGGTGTTCTATATTATGATAATTATGGAATACTTTTTCTATTTAAGGATATAGACATGGACAAAGAGCTATATGGGATCTTGTTGTGTGCAATAGATATGTAAGAATATATTGATATGCCCTTTTGATAGAGGTTAAAGTAAATTTGTATGTTGAGATTCTAAAGTAGACATGAAAGTTCTTAAGCAACGTTGATATCAAACAAGCCATAGAGTTGTTAGAATGATAATGTGTAGTTGTGGTTATGTGAGTGATTGCAATATGCTAGTGATGACTTCTTGTTAAGGGTTTCGAGTATATTAGAATGGTTATTACAATTAGGCTTGAATGGGTGTTGATGGCATGTGGGTGAATATATGGTGCATTTGGTGCTTCTTGATTAGGCCTCGTGGCTTGTTGAATGTATGGTTAAGGATTAGTAATCTTGGGATCAAATTCCTTATAGAGGTACACGATTCTAAGGATTATTGGTAAGGTGACATATGGACTTTATTTGCCAATGGAGTTAGCCTTGGTTCATTCACTATTCCATGTGTCTTTTTTGAGGAAGTTTTTTTGGTGATCCTAGTCCTATTGTGTCGTTGGAGAACATTGATGTGAGAGAGATCTTTCATATGACGAGGTATGATTTTGATCTTTGACCGCAGGTTAGGAAGTTGAGAAAAATAAGTAAATAGCTTCAGTTAAAGTGTTGTGGAGGAATCAAGAGGTTGAGCTTGTTGTATTAGAGGCTGAAGTAGATATGATGTCGTGGTATCCTCATCACTTTACTTCTGTGCCTAGTTTAGGTATTTAGTTCCTTTTGATCCATTTAGCCAAATCATGTGTCACAGTCATTCTCATGTTTTCGTATGCATTCATGTTCATGAAATGAGTTTTAAGTCATGTTTTAGCTTCATATTGAAAACTTCATATTGTATGCATTTATAAGATATTGTGCATTCATGTTGGACTACTATATCTGCTTTCTATCCTATCCCTAGTAACTTGAGTCTCATTTAAGGACGAATGTTCCCAAGGGGGAGATATTATAACACCAAAAAATTTCTAAGCTAAAAATCTGAACCATTCTTCATATACCCATATGGTCGTACAGTGTGATTCTTAATTTTGTATGGGTGGTATGGTCAATTCCTTAGTGTGGCAATAGATTTTGAGCTGGTATAAGGTCACAAGAGTCTTTTAGCACAAAGTTGAGTTTAAAGCTTCCTTACCAATTGAGTTTCAATATTAGATTTTACTTGGGTCAACTTTAAACAATCATATCTCCTAGAATATAAAGAATTAGGTCGCCCACGATATATCAAATTAGAGGTCTTTGAGTCCTCTTTCCAACTCTATCGATCTTGCCTCATTTTCTGTTAGTAGTACAGTGTGATTCTTAATTTTGCATGGGTGGTATGGTCAATTCCTTAGTGTGGCAATAGATTTTGAGCTGTTATAAGGTCACAAGAGTCTTTTAGCACAAAGTTGAGTTTAAAGCTTCCTTACCAATTGTGTTTCAATATTAGATTTTACTTGGGTCAACTTTAAACAATCATATCTCCTATAATATAAAGAATTAGGTGGCCCACGATATATCAAATTAGAGGTCTTTGAGTCCTCTTTCCAACTCTATCGATCTTGCCTCATTTTCTGTTAGTAGTAAAAAGTTATGGTAATTTTTGTGAAGCTCTATCAGACAATCATTTGTTTACAACCGTCTTTCATAGCCGTGAAGATGAATACAGACCGCGAAAGGTCCCCTTGGTCCAGCCTGGTGCAATTTTGATCATTGGTTAGGACTACCGGAGAGACCACAACCCATGGTGGGCATCATGGTCCATGGTGGCCTCTGTGGAAGTCACCCTCCAACCCAGACTTGAGCCTTCATCACTGTGACCCCCATCACGGGTCGTAGTGGGGTTCACAGTCCATGGTGGCTCTTCTGTCCGGGGGTTGGTTTAGTTTTTTTACAGGTGTTTTGGTCTTTACCCACTCTTTCATATTAATAAAGGGATGTTTTTAGGGCCTTCCCCATAACCTGTATACCCAAAACCCTCTTTAAACTTTCATTCTCTTTCAAACACCAAACACAAAAATTATCTCTCTAACAATTTTTCTCCAAAGATTTTTCTTCTTCCTCAAGTCATGTTAGGATTCCAAGGTCAAGATCAAGTTTCAATTGCTAGAAGCATACTCTTAGGTCTTTGAATTACAAAGGTATGTAAGACTTCATTCATGGGTACCTTTCACCCATGGAATCTCAATGTTTTCTCTCCAATTTCTTTATGAATTCTTGAATAAAGTCCTAAATTCATGATTTGTATTGGATCTTCTTAATAATGATATATTTCACTGATATTGGCCTACTTATGCATAATTCATATCATATTGCATGATTTTAAGATGAATTTCAATAATTAATGATATATGCTAGTTTTAATTATAATTTATTAGTTAAAATCATGATATCAAGTTATATTAAATGAAAACTTTATTGAATGATCTTCACGGTTTATGAATGATATATGAAAAGTTATGAATGATGATTCTATTATTTTTCAATCAAGTTAAAGATAGGGGTGACATAAGACCCTAATGATGTTTTATAAAGAGAATTTATAATGATGGAATACCACCACCCACATTACACGAATCACAAGAGAAAGAGATATTCTATGACAATGTTTTTATGTAAATAGTAGACTACTAGTAGATATGACCCCTTCCATATGACTTTGACCTATGATTTTCCTATTCCATTGATAGCTTACCTAGCATCGAGTGGACCTTGGGATAGGAACTCTTTCCTATAGTTAAGGCAGAAGACCTATAGTAAAATACCATTATCCCATAACTTCATTCCACCATAGGATAAAAGATCACCAGAAGAAGATGCTCGATTCCTCAACAGTCACTCATAGTTGAGGCTCGATTCTTCATATAGCTTAGTAGATCCACATAGGTATATAGGAATCTACATTGTCAAGCAGCCTCCCTCTTTCCTTCGATATATGGGTAAACATTGGGACTCCATAATATAGCTCACATGGTCTTTGACGGTTAACGGTGTCTCTCACAAAAATAAAGTGTGTGCTCTCACGAGATTAAATGTTTATTTCAAAGTATATGTGGTATACTTCATGATGATGCATGGTATTTTAAAGGTATACGGTTTCATATAACGACTCATGATTCCCATTATAGTGTTTAAAGTTATTTTATGATTCGTGATGGTTCTATATTGCATTTGCTAGATTTCATGATTCCAAATTGTAAATCAAATAATTTCACGGTCTTAGAATGGTCTATGGCATCACTTTATTCGATAATGGCATATTGAATTGCATGCTCACATACTTAGTACATTCAAATTACTAACGCATACTTCTTTTGTTTGCCTAAATTGTTGTCACGACCCAACCCCATTGGCCATGATGGGTGCCCGAACTGAACACTCATGTGTACCCCTGCTAACTATAAGTAAACCTGCCTCCTGTTTGAGTTATAACGTACCAAGAGACAGTATAAGGCTACACAATATAAAAGCCGACGAGGCTATCATAACATATAGGGTTATTTCATAATGAAGATGCGCGCGAGCCGATAAGGCTTCCATGATAAAGGAAATGACCCAAAACATAATACATATAGGCACAACTGTACACACGTACATATACAACCCACATACATGTCCACAGACCTCTAAGAATAAGAACAGTAACATAAGATGGGATAGGGCCCCCTCCATATCTTGAACAAATAAATATATACATCAAGGGTTAGTACCAAAATCTAGGCTCCAGCACAATGGATTGCCTCTGAACTGCTGAGTGGGACTTCTACGCTGGCCGATCCCTAAAGTGTGTATCTGTACTTGCGGGTATGAAACGCAGCACCCCCTGAAAAGAGGGGGTCAGTACGATATGTGTATTGAGTATGTAACGCATAAAATACCACGAGTACACAATTGACATAAGGATGCAGGGAACAAGTATAACAATTAATAAATCACTGTAGATGCATCTTGTAAATCGACATTATGCATCTCAGTGTCATATTCTGTACCTGGCCCATTGTGGGACTCAATGTTATAAATGTATCATTATGTCATCATATGTATATATATATATCATACCCAGATCTTTATGGGACCCGGTCAATAATCATGTCATCTTACCATCATATACATATATCATACCCGTCCCTTTATGGGACTCGGTCATACCCAGTCGTTTATAGGACTCGATGAATACTTATATCATCTTATATCGTACCCGACCCTTTATGGGACTTGGTCATACCCGACCCTCTTATGAGGGACTCGGTGGAAGATATATTAACCATATGCACGATCAGGGCAGTGAGTAACCATATGCAAGCTAAATCATTATCTGAGACTCCATGAAATAGCTAAGTGAACCGTCACTTGAAGATCCGGGTAGTAATTGTCTTGAGTACCCTTTAAGGGTCATTAGGGATCATATTAAGTGGAGTCTCAGGCATCATAAAAGTGCATCAAGCTAATGCTACACATCTTACGCAATCAGAGACATTCATCTCCCTAGAGCCCTTAGGAATACGAGATTGCATAGCTAGTTACTACCCAACATATGGAAGGCTCGAGGGTAGTAGTTCAACTGCTTTAGGACCCTTAATATTCAGAAGTGAGTATAAGCCATGAGTTATACCCGTAACCTATAAATGGAATTACCTCTAACTCATATCGTATACCGTTTCACTTTCATTATGCCATTTCAAGAGAAAGAAGGGATAGGCTTCATGTGTACTACCTTTCATCATGTAGAAGACTTACAAGACAATAGCTCAACTATTGCAGGATTTCTAACATCAACTATGAATGGAATTATTCCCACAGTACATATATCAACCACTTATGACTAAGACATGCCAAGAGAAAAAAAAAGATAAGCTTTACATACTCTCTACTTCTCCTCATATAGTCGTCATACACATATGTGCCATGGAAAATATGGCCTGATCATTAGATAGTAACATATATCCTACATGGCCCATCAAAAGACTCGGTACCATAAACATTTCATCATAACAGATGTCAAAGACATATCAAGAGAAAAGAAGGGTAGCTTTACATACTTATGCAAAAAATATGCCAAGAGAAAGAAGGTAGCTTCACATGCCTCTTATGGATTACCCTCACCATGTTCACCTTGTTGTCGTTTGAACCTATTTAAAATAAAAGCACTACTAAGGTTAATAACCTTTCACTTTCCAATTTCCAACTCTACAACCAAGTAGCCATTTCCCTCGACTAGTTCATTACTAGTTCCGAAGTTATCGGAAATCGGGCAGCATCTCCCCTGTAACTTTCCCTATCCAACTGCTAATCTTAGAAGACATATTATAAACAATAACCAGCAGCTATATAAACAATCAAATTACTTCAACATTACTCAATACAACTCTAAACAACTAGCTCCAAACTACGATGCCAAAATAGAGTTTTTAACCTTTATTTTGTAAGACCTTTAATAGTACGAAACAGAGGATCATGTGGCCTAAACCAGAAGTACCTACACCCATTTTAGAACACTTTACAAACCTGCAACATGCAATCCAACCAGCTTCAACTGCAACACCACAATCACAACACACTACTCGACTTCGATTTGACTATAACAACTTCAATTTAGTTTGTTTCTAACGTCAAGCATCCTTATATAAATTTTCCACTTCCAGACCCATTTAAACATGTAATATACTTCATAAAAACATAATAAAATCCAATTTTAAAGTGAAAACCTTACCTTTCCTGGAACTCGCCAAAACTAGTCAAAACTCACCTCGGAAGTTCTTCTAGCACGGCTGAAACTTTGTTGTTGTTTGATATCCTTTTAGTGCTGATCAAAACCATAAATTTACATTACTAACACCTTCATACCCTCTTGTTATACCCTATATAATTAATTTACGGAACGAAATCAGAGAACTTACCTTTTTTTCTCCCAAAATCCGTAGCTCTCTTCTCTCTAGCTTAAGGTTTCTCTTCTCTTTTTTTTTCTAGAAATTTCCTTGGATAAGAACAACATATTTTGGATAAACATGAACATAAATCATATATATATATAGGCCACCTTAGGGGGTGAAATATGTCATCCCCTAAGTGGTGACACATGTCAAGCCCTCATAGGGCCAACATACCCCCTCCTCCACCCTTGGGCTGCCACATGGCAGGTGTGGCCCACCCCCTTGCTGCAGCTGTTGCCATGTGGCACTCCCAGCTGCTACCATTGTCTATCATCTCATATTGAGATACTCAGTTCGCATCTCAAAGAAATTTCAATGGATTTCTTCAAGGTCAGAGTTCAATTCACTTCAGTCTAAGTTCCCTAAAGGTCAAGGTGTGTGGAATTTCATCCATGGATACCTTTCATCCATGGAATCCCAAAGTTTTCTCTCAAATTTCCTTATGTTTTCTTAAATAAAAAAGCCCAAAATTCATAATTTGTATTGAGTCTTCCTAATAATGATATACTTCAATGCTATTATCCTTCTTATGCATAATTCACATCATATTGCATGCTTTTAAGATAAATTTAATAATGCATAATATATTCTAGTTTCAATTATGATTTAGGATTTATGATCACGGTTTCAAGTTATATTCAATGAAAGCTTATTTCAATGATCTTCAAGGTCTATGAACAATTTATGAAGAGTTTTTAATGATGATTCTATGATGTTTCTAGCAAGTTAATGATAGGATGACCTAAGACCCTAAAGATGTTTTATGAACAAGGGTTCGTAATGTTGGAAGGTCTACACCACATTACATGAATCACATGATAGATGAGCTATTCTTATGGTTTTACTATAATGATGATAGATGACCTACTCCTATGTTATCCTCATAAAGATGGATTGACATTATTGTTATCTTTCCCTATGAGTTTACTTACTATATGAAAGTTTCGTTGGGATAATGACTAAGTACTGAGAGGAATTTAAGGTAGGGTTTGGTCTGGTATGCCATTGTATCTACCCAAGGGAATCCTAGTAGAAATATTTAGTCCCAAACTATGTTACTCGTGTAGGTTCAAAGATGCCAATATGGCGAAGCTAGTGGATCTACATAGCAAAGTTAAAGAGTTAGTCAATGGAGTATGCTCTGACAGGGTAGCCTCCTCCGTCTCGATATGGAAGTCATCAGATTTCATGTATTATATCGCATGGTCTTATATGTCTGTTAAAGGTCCTATCCCACACCAGTTAAAGTAGGTTATGAGTTCATATGATAATTATGAGATTTTGATGAATTGACCAATGAGATAAATGTTTCAATATTTTCATGGTTTTATACATATTTTAAGATATTGGTCTTGCATCCCATGATTCATATTTATTGTGTCCTATGTTTATATTTCATGCATGCTTCTCTCATATGTAGTCCATTCCATTTGCTAACACATACTTTTACCTATATTTTATCATAATTTAGGGTTCGACAATTACGCTCATACTCCTCCTGCTCATGGCTTGTGCTTTATTACCTTACTGCTGGTGAGTCTTTACTGTTCAAGAACATAACACTTATTTCCTATTTGATAGTTGCTACTTCATTACTCTTATGTTGTCATGGGTGAGGTAGGAGGTTGCCTTATGCCACCATTGAGTTAGTAGAGGCATGTTAGATATTCATAGAGTCTATGTTATCATTTTTTCTCTTTGAGACTTATCTTCCTTTTATCGAGATTATGCTTCCGTATGTTTATTTATCTTTATTTATATTATGTATGCTCAAGTATGATATTCTAAGAGGCTTGGTTGGGGTCCATCGGTATTTTAGTCTCTGTATCACGGCTAGGCCCTAGTTCGGCTCATGACACTTCCCCTATACACAAGCACCAAAGAATTTTTAGTTTTGAAGTTATTTTTAGGCAATCCTATAACTATGTCCTTTAATGCTATCTTGTTTAATTGGTTTAGACTACCATGTCAAAGTCTTTTGTGCCAAAGTAAGGGATCATTAGCAATCACATTGAGGAATTTTTTTTTTAATCCTCACATGCCTAAGATATCTGCCTTGTACACATTTTTGTATCTGTTTACAGTCAGAGTAATCTCCTTTATATCTAGCTTTTTGACGGTGCAACTTGTATAAGTCAAAGCTACCTTGTTTCCTTTGTCACATAGATGAGAGATACTTAGCAAATTATGCTTTAGTCCATCCACATGATAAACTTCTTCAAATACCTTTGCTTCAGATTTTCTGATCTTGCCAACTCCTACTACAATTTCCTTTTATCCATATCCAAAGGACACACTCCCTCTTTTTTATGCAGTAAGAGAAATTATTGTTCATCTCTAATCATATGCCTTGAGAAAGCCCTATGCATGTACTAATGCATGATTCATTTAACTCTTACGTGCAAAACATGTTCAAGGGTTAGTTTTAGGAACCTAGACCAGCTTGGGTCCTTTCTATGATTGAAGGGATTAATAAGATTTCGTTCTACCTATCTTGGCAATAATTTCTTATTCTTATTTCTATTAACAGTTTTGAAGCTGCTTTTGTTTGCTAACTCAATATTTTTATTTCTACATCTGTTAGGAACTAGACACTTAGTGGTTGGATGTCCAAGTTTGTCACAAATAGAGCATAAGTCTGTTGTACTAGCACTCTCTTATAAAAACATATGCCAGCCTTTTCAGTGTGATTTGTTTCACTCAGATGATTGACAATTCTGGATGAGTGATACTATATGTTGGCCTTTTCAAGATCCATTTTTAGTTTAGCCACTTTTTTATTCAGTTTTCTTACCTTTTTCTTTTCACAAAAGAAATCAATTTTGCATTCTTTCATATCATGCTCAAGTTTTTTTAATCAGTTTTCACTCATGATCCTTTGTTTCTTTTCATTAATAGACATCTTGATAATTTCATATTTTAAGTTCAAGTTTGATGCATCAAGTTTATCAAACTATTTCTTTAGAGAGTAGTTTTCTTCATCAGTAACTATTTTACAATTTTGGAGTTCCATGCACTCAAACTTTTGTTCTTCAAAAGCTTTGAACAACTGATCTCTTTCACAATTTAATTCTTGAAAATCAATAATTAAGTCATTCATTAAGAAAATTAATTATTTTTTTGAAAATAGATGCATTTTTCTAAATTAAGAACATTTACCTCAGATTTTCCTTCCTCTTCTTCAAGATCAAAGTCATCGATAGCCATGAGAGCTATTTCAGCTACCTTTTCATTAGATTCTTTAGTTACTGTCCCCAAGCTGCTACCATGTCACATTCTTCCTTTTCTTTTTATCTTGCAACCAATTCTCTTAACTCTTTTTTTATCTCTTTCTTTCCTCCATTCTCTCTCCCATTGAGGACATTCTCGGACATGATGATCAACCTTTCCACACTTGTAACAGCCAAACTGAAATTTTTTATTGCACCAATTCTTGACACATGTTTCTCTTTTGTCATTCCCTTTCCTATAGAACTTCTTGAATTTTTTTGCCAAAAATGCCATTGTTTCTTCATCTAGATCAAATTCCTCATCATCGAAAGCTTTCAGACCTAGTTATCTTTCATTAAATTCTTTCTCTTTTCTTAAATCATACATATTCACTCATGGGTTCTAAGATTTCCTACCAGTTCATCAAGTTTCATAATAGAGATATCTTTAGCTTCTCTTATAGCAGTTACTTTTACATCCCATTTGGCCTTTGAAAAAATCCTCAAAACTTTACCAACTTGCTCCTCAATAGTGATAACCTTTCCTAGAGATAACAACTCATTCATTAGAGTTGTGAGTCTGTAAACATTTCTAGTAAAGGTTTATTTTCCTTCATCTTGAAGGTCTCATATTCGATGAAAAACATAGCAACTTTAAATTTCCTAACTTTGTTAGTTCCTTCATGAGCATTGACCAGTGAATCCCAAATCATTTTACCAATCATACAATTCAAGATCCTATTTTACTCATCAGGTCCTAATCCACATACTAAAAAGTATATTTGACCTTAGCATTTTTTTTAGAGCTTTCAGATAATCAGCGATGAAATCAACACTTACTTTTGAAACTTGAGCTCCCTCCATAGTCTTCATAAGAATAGTTGGTCCTATAGTTATCCTATCCCAAAGTTCATAGCCTTCTGCTTGAATAAAATCCTCCATGTGTGCTTTCCACCATCCAAAGTGTGACCCATTGAACACTGGGGGTCAGATAGTTGATTGTCCTTCGATGTACCCAATAGATGGTGCAGAATTTATCATGATCTTATCTTAGGTGTTTGCCTTCTATAAGATAATTTGTTCTGATACTAATTAATATTATACATGACCTAGAATAGCTTATCTTTACATTTACCTTTCTAAACCAAGTTTCCTAACGTATTTTAACTGAAGAGGTTAAATCAGTAAAGTAAGAACACAATAGTTATGTGGAAACATCTAGCTCAAAATGTGTCACGAGCCAAACTAGGGCCTAGATGTGACACTGCGATTAGGATTCCTAAAGAAACCTCAACCAAGCCTCTTAGCATATCATAAGCATACATAAGGTAAATAGTAAGCAGAAACTCATAAAATTCCAAGGAGAAAAAGCATACCTAGATAGAATCAAGACAATATAGACTCCTTACATAATATGAGCACATGCCTTTACTGACAACTTAGGCGGGGACTAGGACATGTTCCTAGCTCACCCTCAAAGAAAGTAATGACACCATATAGAATAGTCTTTAAATATCACCATAGTATAAAACAACGATAAAGAAAAGAATGACTCAGATTGCCCTGGAAGCGTGAAGACTCACCACACTAATCTTCAATGGAACACCAACTAGCCACAGAAAGAGGATGGAGCATCCGACTCTACATTATGATATAATGTAGGCAGAAAGTATGTGTTAGTATATTTGAATGTACTAAGTACGTAGGAAATTCAATGTATAGAAAACCATGTATGTGCAAATGACCACTTTAAGTAGCATGATAGGAGAACTAGTAAAAATTATAAGTAGTCACAAGAAGAATCAATATATAATAAACTATAAGAGTATCATATAAAGTAAAGGATAGGATTAGTCATTTTAAACATAAAAAGGACCATACATATATGGGATAGGAACCATAGCCGACAATAAGACCATGCGAGCTATAACATGGACTCCCGATGTAGACCCTACAATAGAAAAAGAGGAATCTACTTGCCAAGGTAGACTCTACCCTACTAAGCGGATCAAAACATACGCTATATATGGATCTACTAGCTACGCCAAAATGGGAAATCCTACGGTAGCACATAGTTATGGGACAAGAGACTTTATATAAGGACCCCATATTTTGAGCACCCACCTCAAGTCCATATTCGATCCTAAGTAAAATCCCAAGGAATACATTCATAGCTTGAGAATCATAATGGACATATATCATAGTCATGATCATAGGTTTGAAATCATAGAGTAGCTCATTTTCATAACATAAGTGCAATGCGGGTATTGTCCTTCCACATTACAAATCATACATAGAAAATCATAGTTCATACTTGAAAATTTGGGGTAAAACATGAATGCATGATCAATTGACTTGAAAATCATTAAATTGTCTTGAAAACATGCATGATCCTATACTTTCAATCAGCCCATACATAATTTATAAAGATAATATCATTTGGAAGTATAATTGAAAATACCCATAATTCACATTATGAATCCTAGAGATCAATATAGGATAATTCATGAAAAAACTCTTCAATTCATTTCAATAACCATCAATTTATATCAAAATAGACTCATAATCATAATTTGAATCATAGTTTATGCATTTGGAATAGAGATCATAAAACCCATAAAATCTCATATTTGAATTTAATAGAAAACTTAAGAAATTGATTGGGTTCATGGATGAAAGAATCCATGAATAAATACCCAGATACCTTGAGTGAGAAGACCAAGGAATTTGAAAGAATTTGAGAGTTTTGATGGAGAGTTTGGGTGAATTTATTTGAAGTCTTCAATGGATTCCTTGAGATCTTTTGTAGAGAGAGAAATATTTGAGTCGGTAAATTGTAGAAGAACAAATGGAATTAATGGTTAGGGTAGTTTATAGAGTAGACTTAGGTACTAAAAATATCCAGATTCATTGACTAAAAATTAGGGAAAAGTCTAAAGTGCCCTTACTTAAAAATTGAATTCGGACAGAATTTCTTGCCTAGGACCGCGACGCGGAACTGCTCTCGAATAGGCCAATTTTTTGCAAATGAGATTTAGGCCAGATTTTTACTCTGAGAAAAATTACACTGAAAGGGAATAAGTGGGCGAAGTGGAGTTGTCGTGCACCTCACTGTTTTGTGCAATTTTTGAGAAAATTTATCTTTCGGTACATGAGTACTAAAAATCTATCGAGACCATTTTCCCACAGGTTTTGACTGCTTGATCGATATTTCAGAATCAGATTTTCCGAAAAGAATAAGGATAATGCGTTACACTAGCGGCCTATTCCCAAAGCATTCTTAAGGCATTTATGAGCATTTTGAAGAATGTTACAATATATTCCCCTTGGGAACATTAAAGGACGGAAATAGAAAGAGGAATAGCAACTCAACTTGTACATGAGGATACTTTCAAAATACATCGAACATGTAAACTTCATAGTTCACATAAAATATGACATTTTTGAAACAATTATTTTCATGAATCTTGCATGCATATGAATGACATATGGAACTGAAATGTAAGAGTTTAATCGATTTGGTCATGAACAACTTAGTACCTTTAAGCTTGAGTGAAAGAAAAGAGGTACACATAACGCTTCATCATGTCCACTTCCACTTCCTATGTAGCACTCTCTACATGTTGATTCCTCCATAACACTTTAACGGATGCAACGTCTTTATTTCTTAACCTCTCCACTTGTTGGTCTAAAATTTCCACCGGGACTTCCTCATAAGTCAAATTCTCTTCAACGTTCATAATTTCCAATAGCACAATACCATTTGGATCACCCACAAATTTCCTCAACATTACCACATGAAATACCGGATGAACCATAGCCAATTCAAATAGAAAATCTAACTCATATGCCACTTTGCCAATAAACTTCTATATCTTATAGGTTCCTATATATCTAGGACTCAACCTTCCTTTCTTACCAAATCACATCACACCTTTCATAGGTGATACCTTCAAATACACCCAATCATCCACATCAAATTCAAGCTCTCTTCTTCTAATATCTAAATAAAACTTTTGACGACTTTGAGCCATCTTCAATCTTTTTCTTATAAGCCTTACTTTCTCCATTGAATCAACTATCAAATCTGGACGAATCAATGTCATCTCACCCACTTCGAACCGTCCCACGGGAGATCTACATCTTCTCTCATACAAGGCTTTAAAAGGAGCCATTTGGATGCTAGAGTGATAACTATTATTGTAAGCAAACTCAATCAATGGAAAATTCTCATCCCAACTTCCTTTAAGATACAACACACATGCCCTTAACATATCCTCAAAAGTTTGAATCATTCTTTTGGATTTTCCATCAGTTTGAGGATGGAAAGCGATACTTAACTTGACTCTAATACCAAGATGTTTTTTAAATGACTTCCAAAAATGTGAAGTATATTGAGTACCTCTATCTTATATAATCGACAAAGGAACACTATGAAGTTTCACAAGTTCACACACGTACAACTTAGCATAGTCTTCGGTACCATAAGATGTCTTGATCGGCAGAAAATGTGCTGATTTGGTCATTCGGTCCATAATGACCCAAATAGAATCATGTTGTCTCTTAGTACGAGGCAAACCCATTACAAAGTTCATATTCATATCTTCCCACTTCCAAGAAGGAATCTCAATGTCTTGAACTAAAGCTCCTTATTTTTGATGCTTGTTGACAATTAGGACACATAGCCAAAAACTCCGCTATGTCCTTCTTCATCCCATTCCACCAATACACTTTCCTTAAATCACGATACATCTTAGTGGATCCCAGGTCAATTGAATATCGAGAACTATGGGTCTTATTCAATATCAACTCTCTTAATCCGTCAACCTTAGGAACACACAAACAACCTTGGTAACGTAATACCCCATATTCTCTTTGGGAGAAATCCTCAATGACTTTTTTGGCAACCGACTTTTTCAATTCAACCAACACTGGATCATTGTCTTATTTGGCCTTAACATCCGCCATAAGAGATGATTTCAAGCCATTATGTATAGGAATACCTCCCTCATCGAAGTCAACCAAACAGACACCTAAACGTGCCTATCTATGGACCTCTTTAACCAACTCCCTCTTACCTTTCTCAACACATGCAAAACTATACATAGACAACCAACTAAGAGTATTGAGTACAACATTTGCCTTACCAGAATGGTACAATATACTCATGTCATAGTCTTTGATGAGTACAAGCCACCTCCTCTACCTAAGGTTCAAGTCCCTTTGGCTAAACACATATTGTAAGCTTTTGTGGCTGGTAAATACATCAACATGCACCCCATATAGATAATAGCGCCAAAGTTTCAAAGAAAACACGACTGCCGCAAGTTCAAGATCATGGATTGGATAGTTCCTTTCATGCACTTTAAGTTGCCTCGAGGAATAGGCTATAACCTTACCATGTTGAATCAATATGCAACCCAAACCAACATGTGAGGTATCATAATAAATAACAAACCCATCCGAACCTTCGGGCAATGTCAAAATAGGAGCCGACATAAGATGATTCTTCAATGTTTGAAAACTCATCTCACATTCATACAACCATTAAAATTTCATCTTTTTTGGGTCAACTTAGTTAAAGGTGAAGAAATAGATGAAAACTCTTTAACAAACCTTTTATAGTATTCGGCTAAGCCCAAAAAGCTTCTAATGTTCGAAGGAGATAATGGTCTAGGCCAATTCTTAACCGCCTCTATTTTCTATGGATCTACTTTAATCCCATCACCGAACACCACATGGCCAAGAAATGCAACTTTCCTTAGCCAAAATTCGCACTTACTAAATTTGGCAAATAATTGCTTCTCTCTCAATGTTTGCAACACAATCCTCAAGTGATCCATATGATCTTCCTCATTTCGAGAATAAATCAAGATGTCATGAATGAATACCACAATAAACATATCCAAGTATGTCTTAAAAATATGATTCATTAAATTCATGAATATAGTGGGAGTATTTGTCAAATGAAATGACATTACTACAAATTCAAAATGACCATACCTTATCCAAAATGTTGTTTTGGGAATATCATACTCCCTTACTCTCAATTGATGATAATTGGAATGGAGATCAATCTTGGAAAAGTAACTTGCTCCTTGTAATTGATCAAACAAGTCATCTATTCTCACAATTGGAAATTTGTTCTTTATAGTAACCTTGTTCAATTGCCGGCAGTCTATACACATTCGGAGTGACCCATTTTTCTTCCTAACAAACAACAGTGGAGCACCCCATGGTGAAATATTTGTCCTTATGAAACTCTTATCCAATAAATACTTCAATTGCTCTTTCAACCCCTTAAGTTCCGTCGGAGCCATATGGTAATGGGGATTATAAATAGGTTGGATATCGGGAAGGAGATCTATGCCAAAGTCAATTTTTCTTTCAAGAGGAATACCGGTCAAATCATTGGAAAGATCATTAACTATAGGGACTGACTCAAGAGTAGGAGTTTTGGAATCAACATCCCTAACTTGCACGATATAATAAATGCACCTTTTGGAAATCATTTTTTGGGCCTTAAGACATGAAATGAATCGACCCTCAACCACGGAATTGTTACCTTTCCATTTAATAATAGGGTCATTAGGAAAGTGAGACTTAACCATACAAGTCCTATAACATATAGATGCATAGACAACATGTAACCAATCCATACCAAGAATGATGTCAAAATTAGTCATGTCAAGTTCAACAAGATCACATGGAATAACTTTGTGCAAAACTGACACAGGACAATTTCTATAGGCTGTCTTAGATAATACCGAATCACCAACAAGAGTCTAAACCAAAAAAGACTCTAATAACACTTTGGGGCACACATCAAATCTCATAGCAAGTTAAGGAGTAACAAAAGACAAGTTGGTACCCGAATCAAGCAATGCATAAACATCAAAGTTAATGACCCGTAACATACCCGTGACCACATTGGGAGTCTCATCCACATCTTGCCTAGCATGAAGAGCATAGAATCGGTTGTTGCATTGACCACTCTTGGGTTGAGCTTTGGCACCTTGTTGAACTTTACCTCCTTGAGGATGACCTACTTCACCCTTGTTGGCAACATAAGGACACTAAGATTTCTTATTGCCCATATTTCCACATCCATGACAAGCACCCATCCCCATCAAGCACTTTCCTTCATGATTCTTTCCACACTTTGCACATTTAGGAAAAGAAGGGATACTAGCATTCACACCTCCTCCTCCTTGAGCTTTAGGGTATGGAACCCTATCTATAGAAAACTTCTTCCCCAAATGTTCGCCTTGTTGAGAGTGGCTACTACTACCACCGGTCCTAGTATTGGAGAATCCACCTTCATGTTAGGCCCTCTAACAATCCCTCATCCTATCTCCTTTAGTTTATCTTCTTCAATTTGTTTGGCAAAAGTCATGAGCCGAGATATGTCCATATCCTTAACAAGCATAGTGGTACTCCATTCCTTAGAAACCAAGTTGGATACCTCAAATATGAATTGAATCATTTGGTCACTTGGATCAACAACCAATGAAGGAGCATACTTAGATAGCTTAGTAAACATGAGTGCATAGTCCCTCATTCTCATAGTGCCTTGTCGAAGATTTATGAACTCTAACACTTTGGCCTCCCTTAGCTCAAAAGGGAAAAAACGATCAAGGAAACTAAGTTTGAAAGCTTCCCATTTAATAGGACCTTCATCCACTCTCTCTAACTTCCACTGAGTATACCAAACTTGAGAAACACCCTTAAGTTGGTAAGCCACCAACTCCACTTTCTCTTCTGAAGTCACCCCCATGATACTCACTATCTTATAGATCTCATCTATTGATTTTTGAGGATCCTCATCAATCTTTGAGACATGAAACACCTGAGGGTTCATTCATGCAAACTCCCTCACTCTTGAGGCAGAAGTAGGAACATTAGTAGGAGCCACAACCCCTTGATTGATCATCACTTGGGCTAGTATAATAATGGTGGTACGGAACTCCGCATTAGTTAGTTGGTTCGGTAGAGGACCATTGTCTTGAGGAGCCAGGAGAACTTGGGATTCATTAGCATTATTTCCCCTTGGCAACGGTGGTCTTCTTGGAGCCATTTTTATGAAAAGCACAAAGAAAAATCCTTGGGGAAAGGAAGTCTTAGAATACACTCTACCGCACGACATAGATTATGAAAGTGAGAATTCCTAAAACGTCTCATAGCCTTCTATTCATAAATGTGGCATATTTCACATGTAAGAATAAAACTCTACTTGACGTGGCATGTTGGAAATCCTAGGACACTTCATACTTATGATCTGATATCAAGTTTTTCATGACATAAACTATGGCTTAGATGTAATACGGTGATTAGTATTCCCGAAAAAACCTCAATGAAGCCTCTTAGCATATCATAAAAATACATAAGATAAAAAAAAAGAGCAAACTCATAAAAGTCCAAGGAGACAAAGGATAGCTAGAGAGAATCAAGACAACATAGACTCCTTACACAATATGGCATATGCCTCTACATAAAAACCTAGGCGGAGACTACGACATATTCCTAGCTCACCCTAAAAAAAAGTAATAACACCATATAGAATAGTCTTTAAAAATCACCATAGTCTAAAATAATAATAAATAAAAGAATGACTCAGATTGACCTTGAAGAAAGAGGACTCACCATACTAATCTTTAATGGAACACCAACTAGCCATGGAAAGAGGATGAAGTGTTCGACTCTACATTGTGATATAATTTAGGCAAAAAGTATGCGTTAGTACGTTTGAATGTACTAAGTATGTAGGAAATGCAATGCATAGAAAACCATGTATGTGTAAATGACCATTTTAAGTAGCATGATAGGAGAAGCAGTAAAAATTATAAGTAGTCACAAGAAGGATCAATGCATAATAAACTATAAGAGTATCATATAAAGTAAAGGATAGGATTAGTCATTTAAAACATAAAAAGGAGAATACATATATGGTATAGGAACCATACAAGCTATAACATGGAATCCCGATGTTTCTCCTACACCAGAAAAAGGGGAATCTACTTACCAAGGTAAAATCCAATCCGCTGGGCGGGTCATAACGCACGCTATATGTGGATCAACTAGATAGAACAAAAAGTGCAATCCTACGGTGGCACATAGTTATGGGATGAGTAAATTTATATAAGGACCCCATATTTCGAGCCCCCACCTCATGTCCACATTAAGTGCTAAGTCAAATTCCACATAATACATTTATAGTATGAGAATTGTAATGGACATATATCATAGTAATGATCATAGGTTTAAAATCATAGAGTAGCTATTTTTATAACATAAGTGCAATGCGGGTATTGTCCTTCCACATTACAAATCATACATACAAAATCATAGTTCATACATGGAAATTTAGGGTAAAATATTAATGCATGATCAATTTACTTAGAAATCATGAAATTGACTTGAAAACATGCATGATCATATACTCTCTATCAACCCATACATAATTCATAGAGATAATATCATTTGGAAGTATAATTGAAAATATCCATAATTCACATTATGATTTCTAGAGATCAATATAGGAGAATTCATGGAAAAACTCTTCAATTCAATTCAATAATCATTAATTTATATCAAAACAGACTCATAATTATAATTTGAGTCATAATTCATCCAATTGGAATAGAGATCATAAAACCCATAAAATCTCATACTTGAATTTAATAGAAAACTTGAGAAATTGATTAGGCTTCATGGATGAAAGAATTCATGAATCAATACTCACATACCTTGAGTGAGAAGACCAAAGAATTTTGAAGAATCTGAGAGTTTTGATGGAGAGCTTGAGTGAATTTCTTTGAAGTATTCAATGGATTCTTTGAGAGCTCTTGTAGAGAGAGAAATATTTGAATAGGTGAATTATAGAAGAATGAATGGAATTAAGGGTTTAGGGTAGTTTATAAAGTATAATTAGGCTCTAAAAACGTTCAGGTTTATTAACTAACAATTAGAAAAAAGTCTAAAGTTCCCTTACTTAAAAACTGAATTCGAAAAAAAATTCTTTCCCACGTCCGTGATGCCGAGCTGCTCTCGTATAGGAAAATTTTTAGCAAATGACATTTTTGCCAAATTTTGACTTGGAGAACAATTACACTGAATGGGAACAAGTGAGTGACACGGAGACTATTTTCCTGCAGGTTCTGACCCCGTGATCGATATTCCAAACTTGAATTTCCCAAAAAGATTAAGGATAATGCATTGCGTGAGAGGGCTATTTCCAAGGAATTCTTAAGCCAATTATGAGTATTCTAAGAAATTTTACAATATGTGTAAAAGCCACGACCTATTCCGTAATAGGAATTTACTCCCAACTTCACTAAATAAAAATGAGCCTTACCCAAAAACGATTACAAACTATGTAACCTAAGAAATAATAAATTAAACCTTATGCTAGAACAAACCTCCCAAGGTATGTGTTCCAAAGTTCTCAAGTTGCCCATAACATGAAGACAATATCTTTATTTCAGTCTATAACTCACTGAACAGTAACATCCCTCAAAATGCTCATAAGTTCCTTAAGAATGCCTTGAAAATAGGTCGCTCACATAATGTGTTATCCTTAATCTTTTTGGGAAATCCGAGTTCGAAATATCAATTAGAGAGTCAAAACTTGCAGGAAAATGGTCTCTATGGATTTTTAGAACCCATATATCGGAAGATGGATTTTTGAGAAAATCCATAAAATAGAAGGGTCCACGACAGGTCCGCGTCGCAGACCTGGGATAGTTTTCCAACTGAGTTGATCGCGATAGGTCCACATCGCGGGCCTGGGAGGGCTTTCTGGTCGAGTTGGGTTTTTTAAAGGGCATTTTAGATCTTTTTCAAATTATTAGTTAATGAACCTAAACATTTTTAGGACCTAATTCAACTCTATAAATTAACCTAAACCTCTAATTCTATTCATTTTTTTACAATTCATCTATCAAATATTTATCTCTCTACAAAAAGGCTCTCAAGGGTTTCTATTGAAAACTTCAAGTAAATTTACTCAAGCTCTCCATCAAAACTCTCAAATTCTTCCAAATTAATTGGTGTTCTCACTCAAGGTATGTGGGTATTGATTCATGGATCCTTTCATCCATGAAGCCTAATCAATTTCTCAAGGTTTTCTATCAAATTAAAGTATGGTATTTTATGGGTTTTGTGATCTCTATTCCAATTGCATGAATTTTAATTTAAAGTATGATTAGGAGTCTATTTTGATATAAATTGATGGTTATTGAATTAATTTGAAGAGTTTTTCCATTAATTCTCCTACTTTAATTTCTAGTGTTTATGATGTAAATTATGAATATTTTCAATTATACTTTCAAATAATACTATCTATATGAATTATGTTTGAGCTGATATAAAGTTTATGATCATGCATGTTTTCAAATAAATTTCATAATTCTCAAGTCAATTGATCATGCATTAATGTCTTACCCAAATTTTAAGTACAAGCTATGATCATGAATTTTCAAAGTATGAATTATGACTATGTATTTTTATTATGATCATGAATTATAAGTATGTTTCAAAATATGGTTCTTCATGCAAGTTATGAAGTAAGGATACCTAAGGCTTAACGATATGAATTATGCAAATGTGATTGTAATGATGAAAGGACAATTCTCACATTACAAGTATGTTATGAAAATGAGATACTCTATGATTTCAAGCCTACGATTCATGACTATGGTATATGAAATTATGATTTTTATGTTATGTATGTATTCCGTGAGATTTGACTTAGCACCGAATGTGAACTTGAGGTGGGGGCTCGAAATAAGGGGTCCTTATATAAAGTCTCTTGTCTCATAACTATGTACCACCATAGGATTGACTTTTTGGCCTAGCTAGTAGATCCACAATTAGCATATGTTCATGATCAGAAGTCTACATTGGTAAAGTAGCCTCCTCCTTCTCGACGTGGGGATCATTGAATTTTATGTTATAGCTCGCATGGTCTTATTGTTGGTTATGGCTCCTATCCCACATATGTATGATCTCTTAAGTATGTTATGATTTTGAATTTATGCTTTTAACAGCTTTGGTCAATATGATTTTCTCATGACTTTATGTATTCCATCTTATCATATGATTTACTTGTCCTTTGCATTCCATGATTTAGGTTGCATGTCACGCCCTCATACTTGGTACATTCTAATATACTAATGCATACTTTTTGCCTACATTGTCTCATAATTTAGGGGTTGAGGTTGATGATCCTAATCATCTATGCAACTAGTAGGTGTTCTCCATCCGACGGTGTTGTGGTGAGTCCTCATTGACCGGGGACTAGTTTCAAGTTACTTACTATTTTTTTTTTCGAAAGACCCTTGTTTGAGTTGTATGTTGAGGGTGAGCTAAGGATATGTCTTAGCCCCCACCCACACTCATGTTTAGAGGCATCTAGTTGGACATATGTTCGAGTCTATGTTGTCATAAGACATTTTCAAATTTCTATTCATATTTTAGACTCTCTTATGATGTTTTCACTTTTATATTTTACCTTATATATGCTTATGATATTTATAAGAGGCTTGGTTGGATCCCTTCGGTATTTCGATCACCGTATTATGACTAGACCCTAGGTTAGGTCGTGACAAACTTGGTATCAGAGCATAAAGTTTTTAACTGTCCTAGGATGTCCAACATGCCACATCAAGTAGAGT
The DNA here is from genome assembly GCF_947179165.1 of Solanum dulcamara. Taxonomy (NCBI): domain Eukaryota; kingdom Viridiplantae; phylum Streptophyta; class Magnoliopsida; order Solanales; family Solanaceae; genus Solanum; species Solanum dulcamara. The sequence goes on along the minus strand of NC_077237.1, from coordinate 35,511,882 downwards.
GTTATTCATGGGTGTGAAGCGCACCACACTTATGAGTAGGAGGCTATGAGGCATTTAGGAATTTCCACTTCTTTCATGATCCATATTGTGCTATAGATTTTACGTTAAGACTTCTTTTCCCTGGCGGTCTTTCTTTTCAATTTTCAGAAAGATGGCTCCAATAAGACCACCATTTCTAAGGGGAGAGAATTTTAATGAATCCTAAGCTCCCCCGGCTCCTCAATATAATGGTCCTCTACCGGACCAAGTGACTAATGTAGAGTTCCGAACTGCTATTACTATGCTAGCCAGAGTGGTGACCAACCAAGGTGTTGTGGCTTCTCCTAATGTTCCTACTCTAGACTCAAGAGTAAGGGACTTTGCACGAATGAATCCTCTGGAGTTTCATGGCTCAAAGATTGATGAGGATCCTTAAGAGTTCATTGATAAGGTCTACAAGATAGTGAATACTATAGAGGTGACTTTAGAAGAAAAAACGGAGTTTGCGGCTTACCAACTCAAAGGTGTTGCTCAAATATGGTACACTTAATGTAAGTTGGAGAGGGTGGATGAAGGTCCTATCGAATGGGAAGCTTTCAAACTTGCTTTCCTTGATCACTTTTTCCCTCTTGAGTTAAGGGAGGCTAAAGTGTTGGAGATTATAAATCTTCGACAAGGCAATATGGGGATGTGGGATTATGCCCTCAAGTTTACAAAGCTATCTAAGTATGCTCCTTCAATATTTGTCAATCCACGTGCCCGAATAAGTAAATTCATATCGAGGGTGTCTGACTTAGTTTCCAGGGAATGTCACACCGCTATACTTGTCAAGGAGATGGACATATCTTGGCTCGTGACTTTTGTCGAACAAATTAAAGTAGAAAATCTCAAAGAGATGAGGATGGCAGATTATAAGAGGGCCCGGTATGAAGGTAGGTTCTCCAATGCTAGGACCATCGGTAGCAGTGGATGCTCTCATCATGGCCGAATCTCGGGGAAGAAGTTTGCTAAGAATAGGGTGCCATACCCTAAAGCCCAAGGAGAAGGAGGTATAAATGCTAGTAACACTTCTTTTCCAAAGTGTGCAAAGTGTGGAAAGCATCATGGATGAAGGTACTTGATGGGAGCGGATGCTTGCTATGGATGTGGCAAGGTGGGCCATAAGCAATTCGAGTGACCCCTTATTGACAACAAGGGTGGAGAAGGTCTTCGTATAGGAGGCCAAGTGCAATAAGGTGCCCAAGCTCAACCTAAGGGTGGCCAACGCAACAATCGATTCTATGCTCTTCATGCTAGGTAAGAGAATGATGAGTCTCCCGATGTGGTCACGGGTATGTTACGAGTCTTTAACTTTGATATTTATGCATTTCTTGATCTAGGTGCTAACTTATCTTTTATTACTTCTTACATTGCTATGAGATTTAATGTGTGCCTCAAAGTATTAATAGAACCTTTCTCGATTTATACTCCCGTTGGTGGTTCGTTCTTAGCCAAGATAGCTTATAGAAATTGTCCCATATGGGTATTGCATAAAGTTATTACATGTGACCTTGTTGAACTTGATATGACTGATTTCGACATCATTCTTGATATGGACTAGTTACATGCCGCTTATGCATCTATATATTGTAAAACTTGTATAGTTAAGTTTCACTTTCCTAATGAGACTATTCTTGTATAGAAGGATAATGATTCAGTGGTTAAGGGTCGATTCATCTCATTTATTAAGGCCCGAAAAATGACTTCCAAAGGGTGCATTTATCATATTGTGTGAGTTAGGGATATTGATTCCAAAACTCCTACTGTTGAGTCGGTCCCTATAGTTAATGAGTTCTCTGACGTGTTTCCCGATGATTTTCTCGGTATTCCTCCTGAAAGGGAAATTGACTTTGGAATAAATCTCCTTCTCGGTACCCAACCTATCTCTATTCCTCCTTATTGTATGGCTCCGGCAGAACATAAGGAGCTGAAAGAACAATTGAAGGATTTGTTGGATAAGGGTTTTATAAGACCAAGTATTTCATCATGAGGTGCTCCCGTTTTCTTTGTTAAAAAGATAGATGGGTCACTCCGAATGTCTATAGACTACCGGTAATTGAATAAGGTCACCATAAAGAACAAATATCCAATCCCAAGGATAGATGCCTTGTTTGATCAATTACAAGGAGCAAGCTATTTTTCTAAGATTGACCTCCGTTCCGGTTATCATCAATTGAGGGTAAGGGAGTGTGATATTCCCAAGATGGCTTTTCAAACAAGGTATGGTTATTTTGAATTTGTAGTAATGTCGTTTGGGCTGACAAATGCTCCCACTATATTCATGGATTTGATGAATCGCATTTTCAAGACATATTTGTACATGTTTGTAGTGATGTTTATTGATGACATCTTGATTTACTATCGAAATAAGGAAGATCATATGGGTCACTTGAGGATTGTGTTGCAAACAATGAGGGAAAAGAAACTATTCTCTAAATTTAGTAAGTGTAAATTTTGGCTAAGAGGGGTTGCATTTCTTGGCCATGTGGTGTCCGGTGATGGTAATAAAGTAGATCCAAAGAAAACGGAGGCGGTTAAAATTGGGCTAGACCATTATCTCCTTCGGACATTAGAAGCTTTTTGGGCTTAGCCGAATACTACAAAAGGTTTGATGAAGGGTTCTCCTCCATTGCTTCGCCTTTAACTAAGTTGACACAAAAGAAGGCAAAATTCCAATGGTCGGAAGAATATGAGAAAAGTTTCCCAATATTGAAAGATCGTCTTACGTCAACCCCTATTTTGACATTGCTCAAAGGTTAAGATGGGTTTGTTGTTTATTGTGATGCTTCACGTGTTGGTTTGGGTTGTGTCTTAATGCAGCATGGTAAGATGATAGCCTATGCCTCTAGGCAACTTAAAGTACATGAAAGAAATTATTCAACCCATGATCTTGAACTTGCGGCGGTTGTATTTGCATTGAAAATGTGACACCATTATCTTTATGGGGTGAATGTTGATGTGTTTACCGACCACAGAAGCTTGCAATATGTGTTTAATCAAAAGGAATTAAACCTTAGGCAAATAAGGTGTCTTGAACTCATAAAAGACTATGATATGAGTGTATTCTACCATCCGAGTAAAGCAAATGTTGTAGTTGATGCTCTTAGTCGCTTGTCTATGGGTAGTGCCGCACATGTTGAGGAAGGTAAAAGGGAATTGGTCAAGAAGGTCCATATATTGGCATGTTTAGGTATGCATTTGGTTGATTCCAATGATATAGGCATTCTTATACATAATGGTTCGGAATTATCTCTTGCGGCAGATGTCAAGGCCAAACAAGACAATGATTCATTTTATGTCGAATTGAAGAAGTCGACTGCCAAAAATTCCGTTGAGGATTTCTCCCTAGGAGAATATGGGGTACTACATTACCAAGGTCGGTTGTGTGTTCCAAATATTGATGGAATAAGAGAGTTGATATTGAATGAGGACCATAGTTCTCGGTATTCAATTCATACGGAATCCACCATGATGTATTGTGACTTGAGGGAAGGGTATTGGTGGAATGGTATGAAGAAAGGACATAGCAAAGTTCGTGGCTAAGTGTCCTAATTGCCAACAAGTGAAAGTTAAACATTAAAGACCGGGAGGTCAAGCTTAAGAAATAAAAATTCCTACGTAGAAGTGGGAAGATGTGAATATGGACTTTGTCACGGGCTTGCCTCATACAAGATAACATGATTCTATTTGGGTTATTATAGATCGAATGACCAAATCGGGACATTTTCTATCGATCAAAACTTTTTATGGTGCCAAAGATTATGCTAAGTTGTACATTCGTGAACTTGTGAAACTTCATGGTGTTCCTTTGTCGATTATATCGGATAGAGGTACTCAATTTAGTTCACATTTTTAGAAGTCATTTTGAAAAGGTCTTGGCATTAAAGTCAAGCTAAGTACCGTTTTTCATTCTCAAACCGATGGGCAAGCCTAGAGAACAATTCAAACCTTGGAGGATATGTTAAGGGCATGTGTAATTGACCTTAGAGGAAGTTGGGATGACCATTTGCCATTGATTGATTTCTCTTACAATAATATTTATCACTCTAGCATCCAAATAGCTCCTTTTGAAGCCTTGTACGGAGAAGATGTAGGTCTTCGGTGGGGTAGTTTGAAGTTGGTGAGATAGTGTTGATTGGTCCAGATTTAGTAATTGATGCAATGGACAAAGTAAGGCTCATAAGAGAAAGATTAAAAATGGCTCAAAGTCATCAAAAGTCCTATTCATAAACTAGGAGGACAGAGCTTGAATTTTATGTGGATGATATGATGTATTTGAAGATTTCACCTATAAAAGGGGTAATGCGGTTTGGTAAGAAAGGTAAGTTGAGCCCTAGATATATAGGACCGTATAGGATATTTAAGCGCATTGGCAAGGTAGCATATGAGTTAGACTTGCCACTTGAGTTGGCTTTGATTCATTCGATATTTCATGTGTCGATGTTGAGGAAGTTTGTGGGTGATCCAAATTCTATTGTACTAAGGAAGAACGTGATTATTGAAGAGAATTTGACTTATGAAGAGGTCCCAATTGAGATTTTAGACCGGCAAGGGAAGAGGCTGAGAAATAAAGACGTTGCATCTGTCAAAGTGTTGTGGAGGAATCAACAAGTAGAGAGTGCTACCTGGGAAGCAGAATCAGACATGATGAAGCAATATCCTTATCTCTTTCCTTTCACTCAAGCTTAAAGGTACTAAGTTGCTCGTGATCAAATTGATTAAACTTCTACGCTTCAGTTCTATATGCCATTCATATGCATGCATGATTCATGAAAATGATTTATCTCAAGGACTATGTTTTACTTTAAGTATGAAGTTTACACGTTCTATGTATTTTTCAAAGTGTCCTTATATCCATGTCGTGTTTCTAAACCCTTTTTCCATGACTTTCCTATATACTAGTTGAATCTCATTCGAGGACGAATGTTCCCAAGGGGGAGATATTGTAACATCCCTCAAAATTTTCATAGGTGCCTTAAGAATGCCTTGAAAATAGGCCGCTCACGTAACGCGTTATCCTTAATCATTTTGGGAAATCCGAGTTCAAAATATCGATCAGGAGGTCAAAACTTGTGGGAAAATGGTCTCGATGGATTTTTAGGACCTATATATCGGAAGATGGATTTTTGAGAAAATCCATAAAACAGTAGGGTCCGCGACAGGTCCACATTGCGGACCTGGGACAGTGTTTTGGCCGAGTTGATCAAGACAGGTTCGCGTTGTGGACCTGAGAGGGTTTTCTGGCCGAGTTGAGTTTTTTTATAGGGCATTTTAGACCTTTCTCAAATTATTAGTTAATGAACCTAGACATTTTTAGGACCTAATTCAACTCTATAAATTAACCTAAAGCTCTAATTCTATTCATTCTTCTACAATTCATCTATCAAATATTTATCTCTCTACAAAAAGGCTCTCAAGGGTTTCCATTGAAGACTTCAAGTAAATTCACTCAAGCTCTCCATCAAAACTCTCAAGTTCTTCCAAATTAATTGGTGTTCTCACTCAAGGTATGTGGGTATTGATTCATGGATCCTTTCATCCATGAAGCCCAATCAATTTCTCAAGGTTTTCTATCAAATTAAAGTATGGTATTTTATGGGTTTTGTGATCTCTATTCCAATTGCATGAATTTTAATTTAAAGTATGATCATGAGTGTATTTTGATATAAATTGATGGTTATTGAATTAATTTGAAGAGTTTTTCCATGAATTCTCCTACTTTGATTTCTAGGGTTTATGATGTAAATTATGAGTATTTTCAATTATACTTCCAAATGCTACTATCTATATGAATTATGTATGGGCCGATATAAAGTTTATGATCATGCATGTTTTCAAGTAAATTTCATGATTCTCAAGTCAATTAATCATGCATTCATGTCTTACCCAAATTTCAAGTATAAGCTATGGTCATGAATTTTCAAAGTACGATGACTATATATTTCCATTATGATCATGAATTATAAGTATGTTTCAAATTATGGTTCTTCATGCAAGTCATGAAGTAATGCGACCTAAGGTCTAACGATATGAATTATGCAAATGTGATTGTAATGATAAAAGGACAATTCTCACATAACAAGTATGTTATAAAAAATGAGATACTCTATGATTTGAAGCCTATGATTCATGACTATGATATATAAAATTATTAATTTTATGTTATGTATGTATTCCGTTGGATTTGACTTAGCACCGAATGTGTACTTGAGGTGGGGACTCAAAATAAGGGGTCCTTATATAAAGTCTCTTGTCTCATAACTACGTGCCACCGTAGGATTGCCTTTTTGGCCTAGCTAGTGGATCCACAATTAGCACATGTTCATGATGAGGAGTCTACCTTGACAAAGTAGCCTCCTCCTTCTCGATGTGGGGATCATCGGATTCCATGTTATAGCTCGCATGGTCTTATTATCGGTTATTGTTTCTATTCCACATATGTACGATCTCTTAAGTATGTTATAATTTTAAATTTATGCTTTTAAAAGTTTTGGTCAATATGATTTTCTCATGACTTTACGTATTCTATCTTATCATGTGATTTACTTGACCTTTGCATTCCATGATTTACATTTCATGTCACTGTCACGTGGACGATTAGGATCTTCAACCTCAACCCCTACATTACTATCAATACATCAAATTACAAACTCAAAGAAAAACTTCCTAAACATAAACTTTATAAAAGGACCTGGTTCTTCAATGAGTTACTTCAAGGTTCAGCAGCACCTTCAAAAAGTCAATATGCCAATTACTTTTTTACTATGTGTGTGCTTAAGTCTTCAGAGACTCTTCCCTTCTAGTTGAATACTACCACCCACAAAGTTTAATTTTACCCAAACTCCTTATTATAAACAAAGTCTGTTATCAAAACAAACTTTGTTGCTCTTGAGTTCTACTTTGAGTTGGACTCCCTCTTTCAACTGACATCTCTCTTTATTAGTATTTTCACCTTGAATCAGAGTTATCCATTCCTAGAATTCTGCACTTCTGTCCGTATTGATTTCATACGCCACACTTGAAAGTATACTCATTCAATTTATTGTTCATCGGGAATATGTTGACTGACATGTTTTGTCTTTCTCTATTAATCATCAAAACTCATAACTCAATATCATTGAATCTTCTTAAAATTATTGGTGAAATTATAAATTATAATTGAAAATAAAATGAAGAAAATAAAATATTTTCAGGCTGAGGTGTAGATATTTTGCTCTCTTTATGGAGATTCACGTCCATTGCAGCAAAAATATTCTTGACTTGTCTCCTCCAGGATGCAGCAACCCAATTACAAAGTACAACTCAACAAACTTTGAGTAAGAGATTAGTCCAAAGTTTTACAAAAAGAACACACCCCTTCAATTAATAAAATGTTTTTTTACTAATTTTTATGCACTTTATATTTTCTTGTACCCAAAATAATGTAAGACCATAACTATTTATAGATGAAGAATTCTTCCTTGCAATTAATATAAAGAATATGAAATAGTAAATTAGGTAAATAAATAACTTTAAAACTTACATGAATTACAAAACATAAAGAGATAGAATAAAAGATGAATATGAGTTAATGGTTATAGGAAAAATAATAGCTACTAACTAATGTGAGTAAAGGAGGCATATAATGCCATAAAACGGACAAAATAGATGCTGCACAATGGCCCTTCAATACACTTCAATGTAAAAGTATTGGACACCAAATGCAATTGCCACAAACGTGCAGGAGCACACTTTGATATTTATAGAATTATGCCCTTTAATATCAAATATAATATTAAAATGCTTATGAAAACCAACCGTAGTTGTTATGTATGCTATTTTTTGGATACTTTGATTCGTTGAAATAATTATATTGGGGTCATTTTATTTTTTTTAATTTTCTCATTCTCGTAATCATGGAAACATGCAGTAGCACATTTTGATATTTTTAGAATTACGCACTTTAATATCAAATATAACATTAAAATACTTCTGAAAATTACCAACAGTAGTTGTTATGTATGTTGCTTTTAGGTAGTTTGATTGGTTGAAAGAGTTATTGTGAGGTCATTTTAATTTTTTAAATTTTTCCCATTTTCGTAATTATGAAATAGAATTTCTGCAAAATTAAAATTTTACTATAACAATCTTGTGGGAGGTTTTAACCGCTGCAAAATAAAGTATTAAAATTTTGTATTGAAAAGGTTGTGAACCCGCACAAATTAAAATTTAATTACTTATCAAAAAAAGATTGTGGAGGTGATAAACCCCTGCTAAATGAAGTTTGATAATTTATCAAAATGATTTCTACATGAAATATGTGTGATGTTTTTGAAACCGCTCTAACAATAAATTGTGTGGGTTTTAAACCCCTACAAAATGAGTGTTGTTTTTGTAGAGATTTTAATAAGGCATAACACATAAATGTGCTTTTTAACTTGATCTCAATTTACGTCTACGCCCTCCAACTTTGAGTATGCACAAATAAATACTTTAACGTGTATAAAATTAAAAAATAGACACATATATTATACGTGACATATTATATTTAGGATTCCACGTAGGCTCACTAATTCATGTAAGATAGTTTGTATATCACGCATATGACCTGCAATAAAGTGTTTATTGGGATACTCTATTAAAAGTGACAAACTAGTTTGTTAATTAGGTAGGAGTCCTCAAAGTCCTAAATAATGGGTAGAAGTGATAAATATATAATTAACATTAATGAGATTGAAAAATATTTACTCAGCAGTCCCAAACTTTTAACTTCTACACTTTTGCCTCTACATTTTTTACCTCAAAACATACCAGAACAAAAAGACGCGTACTTTTTCTCACCTTCAGCTCTTCAATCAGAATTGCCTTCAACGAGTCTGAAGTACAACTACTTCCTTCAAGTATATTTCTCAATCTGCTGCTTCTTCTTCTTCTTCATCGTCATCATCATTCTTAATTCGTAAAAATATATGTGCTTTTATTGAGAAGACCTATCAAGAAAATATTGTGAAAAAGGATATCAAAATAGTTTTGAAATTTTTGCATTGCATTTGTTCTGTATGAGCTTGGAATTAACTCAAAAGAGTATTATTGATAAATATAAAAATCACTTTGTGTCCATTCTTCAGCTAGATTTGGTGAACTTAATTTGATTATTTCAATCAAAAAATTTTGTAGTTGTTTGGGCAACTACAAAAGTTATTTGTAGAAATAACTGAACATGCCTCATAGATATAGAAATTTTCCAACAATTGTTTGTAGTTATCGGACGGTTATAGAAGTTGTTCAACAACAATCTGTAGTTATCGAATGATTATAGAAGTTGTCCCAACAACTACTACAGTTGGTTGACAATTGTGTTCAGTTATTGATCAACAGATTAATTTTTAGGATAAATAATATAAATTGTGGGCAAAGTATTAATTGTTGAAATAAATAATTGAAGAATTATAAAAGTCCTCAAAGACTACTAAAATTTTCTATCAATTGTTGATAGTTGTGAGGCAACTAAATAGGTGTAAAATAAGTAATCAATGTTCTTTAGTAATTTTGTAGTTCTTTCATGAGTGTCTCACTCATGATGTCTTCGGGTATTGTTTCCATCTAAGAAAGACCAAATATTAATAGGAGTTGATTTACATGGCTAATGGGTGGAGAATCCTACTCGTTATACTTGGAGTTTGAAGGGCCGAGAGACAGTACCAATAAAGATAATTGAGAATGTTATGTACAATGAGTTGGCTGAGATCATTGTTTCTAGGTTTGAGTTAAATTGTGATAAAAATGATCTCACTAATAGTTACATGCTTGGCTTTGTTGAAAAGTAAAAAACAGCTCCTTCTACGATAAGGGACGATTTTGTTTGTGATTTTTTTTGGATGATCGAAGTAGGCCCATTTTAAGGATATTTGTGGTTGAAAAGATAGAAGAGACAACAAATTCAATTGAAAATGATCAAGAGTATCCTGTTACTATTTATCTTCCGATAAATGAGGAAGCTTCACAACATTCTATACCAACACAAGGTAGCCACACAAATGATGATGACACAGATTTTTATAAGGGTAAATTTTTCAAGAACAAGCAAGAATTAACTAAATTGTTGAAGCTTGCTTTCGTGAAGAAAGATCAAAGACTCAAATCAATGAAGAGTTCTAAAGATGTGTATTATGCTAGATATATAGATCAGAATTGTGATTGGTGGTTGCGAGCTACAAAACTTAAAAGTTGTAATAGATTTGAAATTACTAAGTATCACAATATTCACTCATATGGGGGACAACACCTTACAAGTCATCATACAAATGCTTCAGTGGATGTCATTGCAGAATACATGCAACCTAATTTCTTGAATGGAAAAGGTCCCTCCACAAAAGATATAAAAATTATAGTTCAAACATATTTGGGCTACAAGATTAGTTACTGGATGTGTTGGAAAATCAGTGAGATAGAAATAGCTATGATAAGAAGGACACCGGAGCACGGATATGCAGTTCCAAATGGTTATCGACATATGCTTATGACTATAAATGAAGAAGGCAAGATATCCTTGAAGCTTGATGACAAGGGAAGGTTAAAATATTTTTTTGTATCTTATGGAGCTTGGATTAGGGGGTTTGTGCATATGAGAAAAATTTTATCCATTGATGAAACAGTCTTATGAAGTCGTTATGATGGAGTTTTGTTGGTTGTTGTTGCATAGGATATAGAAAAACATATTTTTTCTATTGCATTTTATGTAGTAGATAAAGAATATAATGCCGCATATGAGTATTTTTTTGAGAAACTGTTACACATAGTCCCTGATACTTCAGAGGTGTGTATAATTTTTGATAGGTATCCAAGCATAGAAAAAACGATATCAAAATTTTACTCTAAAGCACACTACGGATGTTTCACAAGGCATATTGGTGAAAATGCCCGTAAAAATTTTTAGTATGAAGATTTTCTTGGACATTATTATCATGCAACAAAAGCATATTGAAGAGATGTGTTCTAGGACCATTTTGAACAAATCCAAATTATCAATGTAGAAGTCGCCCATTATCTTGAGGATGTTGCATTTTTCAAAAGGAGTAGAGTATATTTTCCATAAAACAGGTACCACTTTTTTTACTAGTTCAAACATAAATATTGTAGGTCTCCAACAATTATTGTAGTTGTGGAAACAATTATTATAGTTCTTAAAATAATTATTGTAGTTGTTGAAACAATTATTATGATTGTTGGAATAAATTTCACAATTTTTTCAGCAACTGCAGTAGTTGTGGTACATTAAAAATAGTTGTTTCAAAACTATAATAGTTATTGAAAATCTACAATCATTTGTATTTTAGTTTTTTTGATATTTTTTAATCTTTATATTTCAGGTATGATATATTGACCTCAATTATTATTGAATTTTTTAATGCAATGTTCAATGAAGCAAGAGAATTTTTTATTACTGTCCTGTTCAATGATATAAGTAAGAGATGATCAAAAAAATTATGAGAGAAGAATGGCATACGCCAAGTTAAAAACCATCTTTGTCCCTTCAGCTGAAACTAAAATAATGGCTAATAAGAATCTTGAAAATAATTTATTGGTCCATCAAATTGATGAAGAAACCTTCAACATCACCGTGGAAAATGAAATCGCAATGGTCCATCTTCAAAGTAAAATGTGTTCGTGTCGAGAGTTTGACTTCGATAAAATACCCTGTCAACATACTATGACAATGCTCAAACACAAATTTGGAGATGTATATGGTAAGATGATTTATAAGTACTCTTCTCTGTATTATAAGGTAGAGTCATATATACTTGCATATGCAAATCCAACCTATCCGATGCCAGCTGAAGAATTTTGGAATCTTACTTCGAAAATTTTAGACAGGGTAATACCTCCAGCTGAAAATATAATTAAATCGGGAATGAAGCGGCTAAAACGAGTACCTATAGTAGGAGAAGTGGTTTCAAAGAAAAGAAATAAATAATTGTGTAGTTTCATGAGCTATTAGCATTTGTATAACATGTATTTAATGATGCTATGATTAGTTCAAAAAACTTATATATTTATTGAGATTTTTATCATATCAAATGTTGTTGGACAACTGATACAATTGAAGGGGTATTTTTCTTTAAAAAGGTGCACAAAATTGTTGAACAACTTCTTTAATTGTTCCAACAACTTTTTAATTGTCTAATGTCTTCTCACAGTTGTCCAAAAACTTCACGTAGTTGTCTAACAATTCTAATAGTTATTGAAACAACTTCTATAATTATTGAGATAACTTCGCCTTGATATTGAAGATCGGTTGAGTCATTTTATAAATTATTAAGTATAATGTAATGACCCTCAAGGTCATTTTTGAATTAAAACATTCATTCTGTTGTTTAGAGTGTTTAATTAGTGACCCCAAGTAATTTATAACTTGTTGATACTGATTGTTTGATCGCCTGATCGTTCGTTTGGGTTGTAGGCCCATTTTCCTATTTTGGAGTTGTTATACTTTGAAAAGTTGATTTTGGTCATAACTTTCAAAAAATGACCTTAGAACAGAATTTTGACGGTTCTATTAGTTTTAGAATAGCCAAATTAGGCTAGTATCATGGTCAGCATGAGTATCGAGGCACTCGGTACGAGTTTAAGACCATTTGGTGCTTTTGCCTTTGAAATTTGGCCTATAGTTGACTTTGGTCAGCATTATTGGAAAACAAACTTGGATAAAAATTTTAACAGCGTGATTAGTTCCGAAATATCGAGTTTGGTCTAGAATGACCCTTCGTTCTCTTCTCGAGGATTTTGGTCTAGCCCCGAGGCTCGTTATGGAATAGGCTCAAAATGGCACTTGGGTGTGGGATCTACTTTTTATTAGAATGACCTTGTATGGGAATTTTGAATATACCATTGAGTCTAGAATATCGAATTTAAAGGGGTAGCATATCTTGTTTGCGCGCATGGGGTTTCGTACGAATTCCAAACACACCATCGAAGGATTTGGCATTCTAAACTTGTTTGTCCACCAACTGTATCTGGTGTCGTTGCTTAAGAGACCCTTGGTCGCTAAAGCGAGTGCCACTTAATTGGCCAGTATCTCGCTTAAGCAACCAGCCCATTTGGGCGGGTGTCGCTTATGCGACAACCCTATTGCTAAAGTGACTGGTCACTTAAGCGACCAGGCATCGCTTAAGCGATGCCCACCATTTAGGTGGGTTTATCTTAAGCGATCCCTGGATGGTAGCTAAAGCGACATCTGAGGGTCCTTCTTAAGACCCAAAAATCAATTTTTTGTATCAAATTCAAACTTGGTTTTCTTCTTCAATTCTTGGGCGGTTTGGGAGATTGAAAAGGCTAATTTATGTGGTTTTCGAGAGGAATCCAGTGGTATGTTCAGAATTAGGATTTGAGGCTTTCTTTGAGGTGATTTCTCCATTTTCATGCATTTCTAACTTCTTAATCCTTGTAGTTGATCATGAATACATGATAATGTTAGGGTTGATTTGGTGTGTGAATTTTATTCCCTATGAAACATGAGCTGGGGTAATAGTTAGAGCCTATTCTCGAATACAATTACGTGAACTATAAAGCGGTTCCCACAATTTCTGATTTTGACTCCAAAATTGGTCGTCTCCGAATTTAATAATTTTAGTGTCATAGCGATCGTATTAACATTGTGATGCTATTGTTGATAGTGTGGCAAAAATAAGAGGCTGCTCGAAAGGGAAAAGATCTAATTTTGTGAGTTGGAGCACGTGTGGTCAGCTTACAGGTAGTCTAATTATACATTGATTTATATGATTTTGGAGGTGTTTGGGTGTCGAGCATGCTAAATTCTTATAATTCATTTCCTAGGCTCACTTCGGGTAATTGTTGGACTATTTAGGCATGACTCCTATGGTTGTTGGTTGTTCCTATCCTATGATGAATATTAAGCTTGTAGATATATGTTTGCAAGCATGTTTGGCCTTAGTCTAGGCTTAGACTAGTATTGCCATAGACTTGCCCGATTTTGGTGTCGTTGGGCCTTAGACCTTCTCTAATGTTGTTTTAGACGGTTAGCTCCCTGTAGACTAATATAGCTGACTTGAATCTGATTGTCTGAGCCTTAGATAGGCAGTAACTCAGATTGTGAACTTACCTCCATAATGCCTTATTCTCCTACCAGTCCTGTATCTCTTGGTTCTTGATTTTTGGAAGTTTTCTCGGCGATTCAGGTTATATTTGGTTTAGGTTGGAGCGGTGCATTGATGATACTCGATTTAGGGGTACTCCTCATAATACATGGTTGGTCTTTAATTCTAATTTGGTAAGATCCCTTAGCCATAGATACCCGGTCAAAGTCCGCGGTCTAACTTACTTGTGTTCGGCTCCTTATCTACAAATACCCGGTCAAAGTCCGTGGTCCAGCTTACTTGTGTTCAGTCTTCCTAGAGAAAGTTACCTAGTTAAATTCTGCGGTCTAGATAGCTCCATCTAGAACAAAGTCTAAGGCCTCGAACGATGTGATCATAGGTATGATTTTATTATGCCATCAGCCCAAATCTTCTTTATTTGATCCTGGCTCTACATATTCTTATATACCTATATATTGTGTCCCTCGACTAAGTATGAGCTTGGAGCCATTAGTTGAGTCGTTGCGTATTTTGACCCCGGTAGGTGAGTACTGGATTGAGTCTTTATATCTAGTGTGGTCACTATTCAAGGGTGTGACACTAAAGTTGATCTCATTTTACTTGATATAGTGGATTTCTATTTGATTCTAGGCATGGAATGGCTATCCCCTCACTGTGTGGTCTTGGATTAATATGACAACACTGTTACCTTTGCCATGCCTGGTATCCTACTGCTGGTATGGCAGGGCTCTTATAGTCGCATGCTGATTGGGATGATCTTTTTTGTTCGGGCGTGAAGGTTAGTTGCTAGATAGTGTTTGGCATACTTGGATTCTGTAAGAGATGTGAGTAGGGAGGGCCCTACACTTGATTCAGTACCTATTGTCTGAGAGTTTGCAAATATGTTTCTTGCCGATCTGCCTGGCCTTCCACTGACTACGATATTGACTTCGCTATTGATATAGAGCTGGGTAATCATCGTATTTCCATCCCATCATACCGTATGTCACCCGTAGAGATCAAGGAGCTTAGTGTTCAATTTTAGGATCTCTTGGATAAGGGATTCATTCGGCCTGGTATCTTGGGATGCCTCAGTCCTATTCGTTAAGAAGGACGGTACTATGCGGATATGCATCATTTACAAGTAGTTGAATAAGGTGACGGTGAAGAGATGTTACCCCATGCCTAGGATTGATGATCTATTTGACCAACTTCAAGGTGTCGTAGTGTTTTCTAAGATTGAATTGTGATCTAGCTACCACCAATTAAGGATTCGGGTAGTAGACGTCCCTAAGACCGCATTTAGGACTCATTATATCTACTATAAGTTGCTAACACTACAATCACACTTAATCCACTCTTTTACAGGATGGCTCGCATGCGCGCTAGAGGTAGAGGCTAACCATAGGGTCGTGCCTGGGCTGCGCACCAGTCCGAGACCGAGAGCTAACTCCGGAGCCAGAGGTTGAGCCACAAATAGCTCCAATACATCAGCAGTAGGTGGGCCCAAGACTAGCCTAGCCACCGCCCGAGCCAACTGTAGATCCAGGCTTACAGGCAATGTTTACCCAAATGTTAGCTGCCATTAGGGGTATGTTGTAGGCCCCAGCTCTCGTTGTTCCAGTACCGCAGGACCAACCTACACCAGCGGTACCGGTTGTTCAGCAGCCACCGGCACTGGCCGCTCATCTTGATGATTTGGAGGGTGTCATGCCACTCAAGTAGCAAAAGATGCTTAGGGTGTTCCTTAGACTATCACCGCCAAGATTTTCTGGGGCTGTTAGTGAGGATGCCTACGAGTTTCTACTTATTTTCCATGAGCAGCTATAGACCTTGGGTTATGTGGAGTCGAGAGAAGCTGACTTCACTTCTTATCAGTTAGACGGTCCTGCCAGGCAGTGGTGGCATACCTACCTAGAGACCATCCCAGTTGTGTCTCCACCAGTCATATAGGCTGAGTTTTTAGAGGCTTTTTTGGCCCAGTTTATCCCTAAAAATGTCAGAAGTCAGCTCCGGGATCACTTTTCATAGTTGGAGTAGGTCTCTTTGACAGTATCAAAGTACGAGTCCTTATTTCACGAGCTCTCCAGGCATGCCTCCATGATATTACCTACTAAGGAGAAAAGAGTTTAGTTCTTCATTAGGGGATTGAGGCTCCAACTTTGGATCGAGACTTAGTCTTTAGTCTTAGTGGGCCACTCATTTATAGAGGTAGTAGACCATGGCTGCATGCTAGAGCAGCTCCATCGTGAGACCCTAGGGGACAGCGGAAAAATAGCTAGATAGGAGGATACCCATGATTGGCACCGCTTTAGACCCCAGGAGTCCTATGATAGATCTCGCTAGAGACTTCCGTCGGGTTAGTCCAATTACCCCTTCCAGTCCTCTCTTCATATAACAGAGGGTGATCAGTACCGCTAGATTGGTTCTAGTGCCGGTCCAAGTTAGGGCCAAGGTGTTTCATGGATGGGTTTTTCCGGCCGAGGTGTCCGACCTCTAGCTTTTAGCCTTCATTCCTAGGGATTCTATGAGTGTGGAGAGCTAGATCATTGGTCCCATGAGTACCCTCAGTGCAGGCTAGCCTTACCATCTCTACAGGCAGGTAGACCCGCGCTAGCACCAGCACCTCCAGTCAGAGGCAGAGGGCCAAGACTGCAGGGGTATTCATCAGGATGCATGTGGAGGTAGGTTAGGAGGTAGAGTCGAAGTGCATGGTAGAGGAGACCTGGACTATTTCTGTGTAGCTCCAGCTAGAGCATAAGCTGAGGCCTCAAACGATATGATCACAAGTATAATTTTATTATGCCATCAGCCCGCATCTGCTCGATTTTAATGGATTTTTCAACCACAAACTCTTCTTGATGTGTAGGATCTGAATTTTAAATAAAATTCCAACTTTGCCCTTTTTGTTTCTGAGGTGATTTTTGGATGATTTTGACATCAGATTCTAAACTCTTACAATATAGGTATCATTGGACTCCCTTTGATAAACTCTTTCCATTCTTGATAATTGGAGATCATTTCTAAGCAGGTAATTGAGAGTAGAGCTCTGGTAAGAGTGTTGGGGTGAAGACTCGACCATCGAGGTAGGTTTTTGGGTATCCTTCATTGGGACTAGGATTTGGTAAATGATCATTCTTATAAAGTAGATGTTGGGATAGGGTCGTAATGTGATTTGAGATTGTTTTTTATATTATGATTCTCATGTGGGAGCTTGATTATATTTTTATACCTATGTAGGGACTTGATTATATTGTGTTTCCCGTGTGGGGCTTATTTGTGTAGTTTAGCCCGTGTGGGGCCTTATTTGTTATTCTATTTTCTTTGAGAGCATGTAATCCATGATTTGCCTATGAGAGAGGCTTGTAACACTATTTGACTTGTAATTCCTTCGTGAGGATTGAGTTGGAGGTTTTGATCACACATGAGTAATTAAATATTTTCAAAAGGGGTGAACACTTATTTCAATGAATTTCCTTCTTATTACTATCTATTTGAGGGTGTATATCATATGTAGGTTGAGTTTTGAGAACTTTGAACCTTATATTACATGTTGATTAGAATATTGACTCTATGCCATATGTGTGATGATGCATTCACCCTTATTCATCATATCATTGATCTTGGGAAGTAAAGAAATATACAAATTCCTTTTAAGAAAGAAAGTGCGACTCATTATTTTATATCCTTGACCACGATCTAGGTGGCAAGTTGATGAGATATTGAGATAGTGATTTGGTATATGGACTTTGATTCTCCTATGGGTCCTTGTCTAGAAGCCTTAGCTCAATAGGTGTATATGACAGGTTGTGCGATAACCTTCATTTCATTATACCACCACATCATTGCATCATCTCATTGTATTATATTATATTGCTCTTTGAATTATTTGGCTTCTATGATAATATGTGATATTCAGTTGACCTTATATTTTACTTAACATACGCAGTTCTATATAAATTGGTGGCACCGATGCACAGTGGGACTTTTCTTTATACAAGAGGAAACATTCCTTCTTTATTTCAAAAGCTTGATTTATTTGTTATACTCAGTATGTCATGTGGATTATACTCACCTCTACTTCTATGTCACCTTTGATGCAGATTCTAGTCAAGGTATTATATACGATAGCTAATCTAGTGGATAGATTTATTTTGGATTGGTGGTGAGATCCTATGTTCCGCATCACCATTAGTTCCATCTCTTATTTCAGTCTTTATTATTATTCATAGAATTATGGTGTATTTTAGACTCAAAATTTGTATTAGACGCTCTTTATACTTATGACACCAGGATTTGGAAAATTTCTTCATTTTTCTTCTTTTCTTTTCTTTTGTGGCATGTCATTCCCTTTAGGAATATCATATATGATTTACTATTAGGTTTACATATCAGATTGAGTTTTGAGATGTGTGTCATCATGACCTTGGTTTTTGGGTCATGACAAATTAGTATCAGAGCACTAAGTTCACCGATTTCATAATGTAAGGAGAGGGTATCTAGTAGAGTCTTGCAGATCGGTACATAGACATCCATACTTATCTTCAAGAGCCTATAAGTTAGTTTATAGGAGAAATTCCTTTCATGGATTCCTTATGTGCGAGTTATTCATATCAATTGTTGTATCCCTCTAATCTATTTTTCTTTCATTAGATGTTTAAGTATGATCTGTAGAGACCCCACTTAAGCCCGATTATGAGTATGAGGATGTGGAGCAACAAACTGAAGAAGTGGGGAAAATAGTCATTTAGACGATGATTGTTGGATTTCAAATTTTGGATATCCAATTAAACCCTCTTGTCATTCCTCTGAGATTCGTGTCTCCACCTATTTCTACTAGTGTTTTATGTATGCTTTGGAGTAGATGAGTTTTGAGAAATTCTTCAGAGTATTACCGCTTAAATTTTATGGTATGACTGGTGAGGAGGCTTAGGATTTTTGACCGAGTGCCAAGATAGGTTGTTCAACCTAGAGATTTTAAAGGCACATTGAGGGGCTTACACTTTATACCATTTGCGGGAATTGCCAAGGAGTGGTGGAAATTAATTCTTACTCGTAGACCTGGTAGTTCTCCTATGATGATTTGGGAGAAGTTTACTAAGGTGTTCCTCGAGAGGTTTGTGCCTTATAGCTTCCATGATCAGCAAAGGATGAGTTCAATAGATTGGAGTAGGGCTCCCTATCAGTATCTGAGTATAAGGCTCAATTTAATGAGTTTTCTCATTATGTAATATCTAGTACTCCTACAGAGTTTGAGCGGATTTGTAAGTTGGAGAAAGGGTTCACCAGTTATCTTCAACAGGCTACAACCTCTCTTATGTTATCGGGCAATATATTTAAGAGTATTATTGATTATGGTAGGATGATGAAGAGTATTTGACATGCTAGATAGGGTGGCACAAAAGGTTCTATCAGCATGGTCAGTTCAGCAGACATCCATCCAGAGGTAGGGAGTATTCAGGTCCAGGCACCCAGGGTTATCAAGAAAGGTAGTACATGTAGTGATTCATGGTACAAATAGTACAAGCAGATGCAAATCGAGTTAGTCTAGTTATGGTGGTTCTTCAGGTTCTGGAGAATGTATTGGCATTTCTGGTTATCCTCTACGGGATTCGGGTCCTCGAGGTTGCTTTCTTTGTGATAAGTTTGGGCATAAGGCAAAGGATTGCACTAGATATGCTTCTTCTACTGTTCAACCTGGGTCACAAGTTGTTCTTGCTACATTGGTCCCAATTATTTGAGGTGTTTCATAGAGTAATAGATGTGGCACCAGGGGTTCTAACGGTAGAGTTCATGGTAATACTCGGGGTGGTTCTCCAGCTAGTGGTGACCATAGACTATGTTATGCTATATCGCGTAAATCTAAGGTAGAGGTCTATGATACACTGATAATAGGTATCGTTCCATATTGCTTCTACTTTACTTGAGTTTTATATGAACCCAAGTCTATCTACTTTTATGTGTAAACTTAGGTTGTCTCAGATGTTGATCTTGTATATGAGTCCCTTATAGTAGCTATTCGTGTCTCTACCCCAGTGGGTGATTTCTTAGTAGTGGATAGGGTATATCAAGAGTGTAGTGATGTTTTTTAGGACATGAAAGGCCATCACAGGCCGTGGTGGTGATTCAAAGACCCAGACCTACAGGGAAGGGACCATGATGAAGGACCACTGATCGTGGTGAGAACCATCGGCCCTGAAGCCCTCAGTGGTGACCCGTTCCCAAATCCCCCAGGAAACTTTCTAAGGCAAGGACCACGGACGACCACCACGGGCCGTGAAGCTCTTCATGGACCGTGGTGTGATCCGTGGTGGTCACTCCTACAGGCCCTCCTATAGGACCTGCACCATGGCCGAGGTTCATAGGTTGTGATGCCCTCCAAGAACTGCGAAGGTCTCTATGAAGGAAGTTCAGAGACTCTCCCTACAAATTTGAAAAAAAACATTCCCCAATTCCTTTACCATAGCACACCACTACGGGTCGTTGTGAGAACCACGGACCGTGAAGGGTCCCCATGAAGCCCAGTCTGGTCATATTTTAAAAGGGCATTTAGGTCTTTTCCTGTGTTTTAATATTGTAATGTGGTCATTTTGGGTACTGAATTATCCCTATCTAAAGATCATAAACCTTCTAAGGCCTTCATTTGTCACACTTAGACTCAAACGCAAAATTCCCATCCTCTCAAAGTTCGCCCAAGGATTTCAAGAAAAGCTAGGGTTTCAATTCAAGGTCCTTCAAGTCTCCATTGTTTTCAAGATTTCATTAGGGGTTTTTTTTCCCAAGCTATGTGGGTCTCATTCATAGGTGTTTACGGAGCTCAAATGTTCTTCTCAACTTAATAGTTGAATTTCAAATGGTGAAATCTTATGGATTTCTATATTATGATTCTAAATGCATAGTTTATTATTTATTTAAAGTTTATTTATCTTAGTCCATACTGACTCTTAATTTCATGAAATTGATGATTTTATTAAAGGTCCTTATATGAAAGCATGAAAGAGTTTCAAGGTGATTTGGTGGGTTGTTTCAAAGATATCTAAATTGATGATTTTATCACTTTTATGCATGCTAGCATTGTTTTAAATGATTTAAAGGTTTAATTAATAGAACCCACCTAGTTTTACTATGTTCTCAATGAAGTTGAATTGAAATCTTTGACTCCAAAATAAAAGTTTATGAAAGTAATGTTTATGATCAAAAGGGAGTCTTATGAAATGAAAGAATGATTGAATGATGATGAAAGGGCTTCTTAGCCAAACAATGAATTCTTTATGTGATATGGACAATTCTCACATATTTGAATCAAAGAAAGGTTTTAATGATCTATTCTACCAAATGATGCTTTGATGATCTAAAGTTATGTACATGATTATGTTCTTACTATATGAACTATTTTGCAGGATTTGACCTAGCACCGAATGTAGCATATAGATGGGGACTCGACCTAAGAGTTCCTTAAGTAAAGTCTCATGTTTTATTAACTATGCACCAACATAGGAGTCCTTGTAGTCTTAGGCTAGTGGATCTACAAATAGCCCTTAAAGTTAAAGTTAAAGAAATGAATAAAGTTGACGGAGTTCTACCCGACAAGTAGTCTTCTTGTGCCAACGTAGGGTTATGTTGGATTCTATGTAGTAGCTCGCATGGTCTTAAATGCCGGTTACGATCATCATCCCACAAAATAAATGTTTCAAATGTTATATATGTTATTTACATGATCGATCATGTATGCATTGCACTATTTTATATATTATGTTAATGTTCTAATATTTCTTCAACGTTGATGCATGCCTACATACATAGTACATTCAAAGTACTAACGCATACTCTTTTTCCTAGATAATATCACCATGTAGGGACCGGTGTTGCTCCATATTCTCCTCCTCGTGGCTAGTTGATTTCGTTGAAGGCTACTACCTTGGTGAGTTCCCATTTTTTAGGGACAATATCCTTTCTTTTCTAGCTTATGACATGCATAGACTTATGGTCATATTTTGGTACTTTTCATACTTATTATGAGGGTGAGCTAGGAACATGTCTTAGCCCCCACCAAGTATAAAGTTGTAGAGGTATTGTTAGACAAATAGATGATGTTTGATTCTATGTAAATGATTCCTAATTCTATGTGGTTTTCCCTTAGTCCCATCACCCCTTCTTCTACTACTTATTATTGAATGTCATTACCTATGAAAATCTAAATGAATGATAAGAGGATTGGATGAGGTACCTCTTGGTATCTCATTCGCCGTGTTATTTCTAGGCCCTAGGCTTGGGTCGCGACAAACTCTGTGTCAGAGCTCAAGGTTTTGAATTGGTTCTCGAAGTCCAACATACCATATTGAATAGGATCTTATTCATGATTGTGAAGCACGCCACAACTATGAATAGGATACTATAGTACATTTAGGAAAGTTTTTACTTCTTTCAAATTCATGTCATGCCCTAAAGTGTCCTAAGAGTTCCTCCAACTGACGCCTCATTTTATGTCTTCTAGATCATGCCTACAAGAAGAGTACCTCCACCTAGAGCAAGGGTTATTGATTAGGACCAAGATCCTCTGGTTCCCAAAGCTCCACACCATGAGGAACGAGTGACCCATGTGGAGTTTTGGAACATTATCACAATTGTTAGCTTAAGTCGTAGCTAACCATAACAACCAAGGTGTTGTTCCTCCTCCTCAAGTGACTACTCTGGCATCTAGGATTTGGGACTTCAAGAGAATGAATCCACTTGAGTTTGATGGTTCTAAAGTGGATGTGGACCCTATATAGTTCATTGAGAAGGTTTACCGAATTGTGGCCATCATGGGTGAGCCTTCAAATGAAAAGGCCGAGCTAGTAGCCTATCAATTCAAGGGTGTGGCAAGAGTTTGGTATGAGCAATGGGTCATCGAGAGGGGTAAAGATATGGAGCCTATCGAATGGGAAAAATTCAAGGAAGCCTTATGAGACCGTTTCTTTCCCTTTGAGCTAAGGGAGGTAAAGATCCAAGAGTTCATAAATCTTTGCCAAGGGAGTATGAGTGTGAGGTATTATCCCCTCAAATTCACCAAATTGTCTAAGTATGCTCCTTTCATGGTTTTTGATCCAAGGGCAAGGATGAGCAATTTCATTTCTAGTGTTTCTAGCTGGGTATCCAAAGAGTGAAAGATGGCATGTTTGTCAAAGAAATAGACATCTCTCGACTTATGACATACGCGAAAAAACTCAAGGATGAGAAGTTGAGGGAGAGGTCAAGAGGGTTCAAGAAAGCTAGAGTTGATGGTGGAGGGTTCAATACTCAAAAGTCCGGTTAGGGTAGTAGTGGCAAGGGCCAAGATGGGCAATGATTCATGCGGAAAGGTTTCGATAATACTACTCCTCCAAGATTCAACAATGAAAAGGGTGCTAACCCGATGGTTTCAAAGAGAATGTTGGTGTTCAAGATTTCCCTGATTGCAATAAGTATGAAAGGACTAATAAAGGAGAATACTTAGCCGGCTCCAATGTATGCTTCAAATGTGGTAAACCGGGTCATCATGCTAGATATTTTAGAGGTTGAGGCAGTGTTAAGCATCAAGGCCAAATGACTCATGATCAACAAGATCAAGGAGGTGGCTAACACACCAACCATTTTTCTCCTTTGCATGGGAGACATATCACAACCCAAACTAGGGCCAAACCACGACACAACGATTAGGATGCGAGAGACCCCAACTATAAGCCATCTTAGCATACATCGAACACATAAAGTAAAGAACATGATGAAGATAAGAAGAAGTAATCATCACAACGAATGGGACTAAGGGAATTCAACTCAATAGATATCCAAACAGGACTATATCATAAGTCATCTAAACATGCCTCTAGTCTAGTCTTTGATGAGGGATTAGGACAAGTTCCTATCTCACCCGAACAATAGAAGTAATTCAAGTAATAGAAATAAGAAATAAATTCATTTCCCTCTGTTAGATGAGGACTCACCAACTCTTGATATCTAATGAATTCTAGCAAAGAATAGGATGATCAAGAATGTCGTATGTCCCTACATTATGAGATAATGTACCAAAAATATGTGTTACTATGTTTGAATGAACTATGTGAGGTATGCATAAACAATTAATAGAAGCGTGAACAACATGTCATAAGATGCATGATCAATCATAATGAACATGAGTAAGGCTTAAAAGCATTTGAAAACATATGAAACTCATGGTCAATGCATATCATAAAAATTTATCATAACCTCATAACTTGACATTTAACTTGTATGGGATAGGACCTTTAACTGACATCTAAGACCATGTGAGATATAACATGAAATCTGATGACACCTTCATAAAAATAGGAGAGGCTACCTTTCTAGGGTATCCTTCGTCATGGTAATCATATCAACTCAACTCAACTGTGCTATATGTGGATCCACTAGCTAGGCCATGAAGGCAAACCTATGCGGGCAACGTAGTTCGGGACTTTAGATTTCTACTAGGATTCCCTTGGGTAAGTAACTGTGCTATCGGATTGAACTCCACCTAGAAGCCCTCTCGGTGCTTAGACAATATTCCAATGGAAACTCATAAAAACATGATCATAACATAATAAACAAAGATAGTAACTGCCTATCAATCCATCTTTAAAATATATTAGAAATAGCTCAAGAACTTAGTGATTCATAAGAATCCATAACTTTGGTGAAAATTATCCTTATTAACATCTTATAACATGTTTGTGTGAGAATTGTACTTATCACACCATAATAATATCTTTGATCTTAAATTTTATCATCATCATAACTTTTATCATAAAATCATAATCTTTACTTTAAATCGTAGAAACTTTTACTGAAAATCATTAAAACTCATGATCAACTCATAGAATCATCTTTAACTTTCATAATCATAAACTTGAAAGTAATCTTATGCATGGACATTCATAATTCAACTTAAAATAATATAATTCATGTAAAAACATGCATATAATGATCATTGATAATATTTAAAAGTGGAATTAAATCAACCCAATGCAATTCATCAAAATTAGGGTTCATAATTGAATTGAAATTGGAAAAAACTTTGAGAAAACTTTGGTACTTCATGTGTGAAAGAAACTCATGAATCAATCCTCACATACCTTTCTTGAATTAACTAATAATTGAATAAGAAACCTTGTACAAATCTGGAAACCCTAGATTGAGCTTGAAGAAACCTTGAGAGAATTTGTTCTTTCCTTAGAGAATTTTGGGAGAATAAATTGAATAGGAGGGGAATTTAAAGAATTGAAAATATATATACTTTGAACTTGGCTATAAAAGTGTCTAGGTTCATTAAACCGAACTTGGTAATGACATAAATGCCCTTCATTAAATCTAAAATTTGACCCTATGAATCAACTTCTACGGGTCGTCGAAGGGATGATGAGTCGTCAAAATGACTCATTCTGCAGGCTTTGGAAAAAGGCCTGAAAAATCAGTTCTCTGAAGTTTTGGAACGAGGCTCTCTTTTAAGTATATGAGTCATAATATGGGGTCTCCTACATATACCCAAAACCTTCTATTACCCAAGTCCTTAAATTTTTGTTATAAGTCGTTGCTATGACTTGTAACAACTTCTATGGCTTATCCTATCAAGTCGTAGACTTGACCTTGAGGGACTTCTGAAACTTAGCCTCAGGAGTCTTCCTACGAGTTGTATCTATAGGTCATCTAGAACATTGTGGATCGTAAACATTAGTCTTAAGACCTTCTTTTGAGCTTGGTCATGATCAAATTCTAGGGGTCACCCCACGACTCATTCCTATGAGTCGTAGGACTATATACGGGTCGTAGAGTGACTGTAGGCTGAAGTCAGTCAAAATTTTAAGGATTTCCTTTGGGTTCAAACTTTTTCGACTTCTGGTGTCTTATAAGACAAGAGGTTGAGGAAGCACCAATGTTGTTACCGATATATTAAAAATCTTTAATTTTGATGTTTATGCATTATTAGATCTGGGTGCAAACTTGTTATTTGTTACTCCATTCCTAGCTAATAAGTTTGATGTGTTTCTTGAAATGTTTGTAGAGCCTTATTTGTATCTACCCCCGTTGGTGAGTCTGTTGTTGCTAGAAAGGTCTATAAGGGTTCTCCTATATCTATCTTACTTAGAGTCGTTCCTGATATCATAGAGCTTGACATGGTAGATTTTGATATTATTCTTGAGATGGATTGGTTACATGCATCTTATGCTTCCATAGATTTTAGAACTCATCGAGTCAAGTTTCAATTCTCAAATGAGTCTATTCTTGAATGGAAGAGTCATAATTCGGTAGTGAAGGGTAGGTTCATTTCTTGTCTTAATGAAAGTTGATCGCTAAGTGTTGCATTTACCACATTGTGAGGGTTAGGCTATTGACTCTAAAAGTCCTTCTCTTTATTCGGTCCCTATAGTCAATGAGTTTCCCGATGTCTTTTCTGATGATCTTCCCGGCATCCCTTCCAAAAGGGAAGTTAATTTTGGTGTATCAATCTTCTCCCTGACACCTAACCTATCTCTATTCCTCCTTACTGAATGGCCCTAGTAGAATGAAAAGAGTTAAAGGAATAATTGAAAGACTTATTGGAGAAAGGATTCATAAGGCCAAGTATTTCACCATGGGGTGCTCCTGTGTGGATTATAAGAAAGAAAGTTGGGTCGCTTTGAATGTGCATAGACTATTGACAATTGAACAAGGTGAACATTAAGAATAAATACCCAATCCCTAGAATAGATGATTTTTTTGATCAATTGCAAGGTGAAAATCACTTTTCCAAGATCTATCTTTAATCCAGTTACCACCAACTAAGGGTGAGGGAGTGTGACATTCCTAAGATGGTATTTCGAACAAGGTGTGTTCATTTTGAGTTCGTAGTGATATCATTTAAGTTGACGAATGCATTGGCGGTATTCATGGACTTAATAAATTGGGTGTTCAAACCCTACCTATATACTTGTGTGGTGGTCTTCATTGATGATATTTTGATTTACTCTCAAGGTGAGAAAGAACATAAGAATCATTTGAGGGTTGTGCTTCAAACCTTAAGCAAAAGACAATTGTTTGCAAAATTTAGTAAGTATGAATTTTAGTTGAAAGAGGTGGTATTTCTTTGTCACATAGTGTTCGGTGATAGGATCAAGGTTGATCCTAAGAAAATGGAGGCAGTCAAGAATTGTCCTAGGCCATTATCTCTTTCGAACATCGGGAGCATTTTGAGTCTAGCTGGATATTATAGAAGGTTCGTTGAAGGATTTTCTTCCATTTCATCTCCTATGATAAAATTGACTTAAAAGAAGGAGAAGTTCCTATGGACGGACGAGTGTGAAAAGAGTTTCCAAATTTTAAAAAATCGACTTACCTCCACTCCTATTTTGACTCAATCGGAAGTCTTAGAAGGGTTTATGGTTTATTTTGATACTTCAAAGATTGGTTTGGGCTGTGTCTTGATGCAAAATGGCAAGGTTATAGTCTATTCTTTAAGGAAATTGAAAGTGCACAAACGTAACTACCCTACCCATGATCTTGTTGGCGGCCATTGTATTTTCTCTAGAGATTTGGCAGCATACCTCTATGGGGTACATGTGGATGTGTTCACCGATCACAATAGTCTCCAATATGTGTTCATATAAAAGTACCTCAATCTAAGGCAAATGAGGTGGTTTGAAATCCTCAAGGACTATTACATGATTGTTCACTATCATTCGGGTAAAGCCAATTTGGTTGCTGATGTACTTAACAGAGTCTCTATAGGGAGTGTGGCTCATGTTGATGAAGGAAAAAAGGAAATTGGTAAAGAATGTTCATCGGTTGGCTAAATTAGGGGTGATGTTGAATGGTTTTGATGAGGGTAGTATGGTTGTCCATAATGGGTCTGAATCATCTTTGGTGATGGATGTTGAGTCAAAGCAAGACCTTGACCCAATATTAGAGGAGCTAAAGAGGTTGGTAAAACAAAAGAAAGTAAAGGTCTTTTCACAAGGGAGAGATAGGGTACTTCACTACCAAGGCCGATTATGGGTTCCGGATGTGGATAGCCTAAGGGATTTGATCTTGAAAGAGGGTCATAATTCTTCATACTCCATTCATCCCGATTTGATGAAAATATACCGAGACTTAAAGGAGCTATATTGGTGGAATGGCATGAAGAAGGACATATCAAGGTTTGTGGCTGAGTGTCCAAATTTCCAACAAGTTAAGGTCGGGTGGCCTAGCCCAAGACATTCAAATTTCCCACTTGGAAGAGAGAAGATGTGAATATGGATTTTGTAGTGGGTTTGCCTTGTACTTGGAAGCATCATAATTTGATTTGTTTTATTTTTGATAAAATGACAAAGTAGGCTCACTTTCTATCGGTCAAGACATCTTATAGTGCCGAGGACTATGCTAAGTTGTACATTCGGGAGTTGGTGAGGTTGCATGGTGTGCCCTTGTCGATTATTTTGGATTGTGGTACCCAATTCATTTCCCACTTTTGGAGATCATTTCAAAGGGGTCTTGGTACCAACGTAAAGTTAAGCATCACATTCCATTCTCAAACAGATGGGCAAGAAGAATGGAAAATTTAAACACTAGAGGATATGTTAAGGGCTTGTGTGTTGGAGTTCAAAGGAAGTTGGGATGATCATCTACCTTTTATCGAGTTCGCTTACAATAATAACTACCAATCAAGCATTGAGATGGCACCATTTGAGGCATTGTATGGAAGACGATGTAGATCTTTGGTTGCTTGGTTCGAAGTATGTTAGATGACCTTGTTGGGTCCCTATTTGGTACTTGATTCTTTGGAGAAGGTGAGAGTCGTTAGACAAAGGTTGAAGATGGCTCAAAGTCGTCAAACATCCTATTCCGATACTAGGAGAAGGTATCTTGAATTTAGTGTGGATGATTGAGTATATTTGAAGGTTTCACCCATTAAGGGTGCAGTTCGATTTGGTAAGAAAGGGAAATTGAGCCCTTGGTATGTAGGGCCTTATAAAATTTTGAGACGGGTCAGCAAGGTTGCTTATAAGTTAGAGTTGCCTTTGGAAATGACTATGGTTCATCCGGTATTTCATGTGTCAATGTTGACAAAATGTGTGGGTGATCCAAATTCCATTGTGCCTCTATAAGTAGTGAACGTTGAAAAACATCTGACCTATGAAGAAGTCCTGGTTAAAATTTTGGACTGGCAATTTAAAAGATTCAGGAACAATGAAATTGCATCCGTTAAAGTTCTTTGGAGAAATCAACAAGTTGAAAGTGCTATATAGGAAGCATAAAGAGAATTTGATAAAGTGTTACCCTCATCTTTTTCATTCTTCTCAAGCCTAAGGTACTAAGGGATTCATGCTCAAATATTTAAGACTCCTATGTTTCAGTTTTCTTGTAACACCTCGAAAGTTGGAAAATTAGAATGAATGAGAAATATCAAGAGAAGGAACAAATTTCAGATCTAGGACCCACTCTACGATTAGTAGAGGTTCCTATAACTTGTAAAAGAGAGTCGTCGAGGTTGTCCTTGGACTTGTTCAGGACAAGTCTCTGAAGGAGTTCCTATGACTCAATAGGATGAGTCTTCAACATGTTGATGAGTAGTAAAGAGGACTCGTAATCAAACTTCATAGCCTAATGAACTTGCAGGTTTGCACACCTGTAAGATGAGTCAAGATGACGGCTTGTAGGCTTGTAGATGAGTCGTAGACACGACTCATAGGTAGAGTTCAGAGACTCCAAAGTTTTCAAGGTTCAACACCTACAGGAAAAGTTTAAACAATGACTTGTAGTCATGAAAATGAGTCATAGAAAGGAATTGTATGAAAACTACAGAGACCTGAAATCAGGACTTTTCTGTGACATACAGGATGAGTCATCTGACGACTCATCGAAACTCTTATGTTTAGTAGAAAGAGGCTCTAGGTCTAAATTCTAGATTTTAATAAAAGGTATTTGTGTCATTTCCCAAGGTTTTTTTCAATGAACCTAGATAAAATTATGGCTAAGTTCAAGCCTATATCTACCCAATCCTTTGGAATTTCTCTTATTCTAAATCATTCTTCTAAAAATTCTCCTAAGGTAAGAACTAAATTCTCCCAAGGTTTCTCTCCAAGTCTCAAGCTAGGGATTCAGATTTCTTCAACGTTTCATTTCAATTC
Organism: Solanum dulcamara; assembly: GCF_947179165.1. Lineage (NCBI taxonomy): Eukaryota > Viridiplantae > Streptophyta > Magnoliopsida > Solanales > Solanaceae > Solanum > Solanum dulcamara. The sequence goes on along the minus strand of NC_077237.1, from coordinate 35,481,674 downwards.
TAAGCGATTTCAATCAAGGTATATGAGATTGGTTAATGGGTTCCTTTCACCCATGAAGTCCCAAACTATTCTCAAAGTTCCTTCAATTTTCAATTATTTATGAACCCTGGTTTTGATGAATTGCATTGGGCTGTTTAAATTTCATGTTGAATTATTAACAATGATTATTTTAAGCATGTTTCTATATGAATTAAATGATTTTAAGTTGAATTATGAATACCCATGCGTAAAACTATTTCCAAGTTATGATTATGTAGTTAAAGATGATTTTCCATGAGTTGATTATGAGTTTAATGATTTTCAAGAAAATTTCTATGATTTAAAGTTGAGATTATGATTTTAATGATAAAGTTATAATGATGATCAAGCTATGATCAAACATAGTTATTATAGTATGATGAGTATAATTCTCACACGATCATGGTTAAAGGTGGTGATAAAGACAACTCTCACTGAAGTGATGGATTCCTATGAATCACTAAAGTTAATAATGTTATACCCCGTACCTTTGTACTTCAGAACCTTTTCTTAAGATTATTAAAGGTTGCCCTGTTACCCAGATTATCTATAACATTATCAAATAACACTAAGGAAGGGAGGACGTGATGCCCCATAAGAGTGAAGGTTAGAAATAGGGCTATAAAGATTTTAAATGAGTTAGGGGCCAAAATAAAAAGTTGTGGGACTCGATTTACTTGTGTAAGCTACCAACTTGGACGTCTTACATACTTAAGCTACTGATTTACATGTTGAGCTTCATAGCAAAGATTGCATAGGTTCTTAAAGTGAGATGAGATTACGAACCCACGGAAGAGGCAAAAGAAAGCGTAGCACCTACTTGGAAGCAAGTAGGTGATGCACCTACTCAGAAGCAAGTAGGTGATGCACCTACTCGGAAGCAAGTAGTTGATGCACCTAATTGGATCAAGTAGGTGACACACCTACTTGGGGTGGGTCCCACATGGCCATGTGGCAGCCTAGAAAGGGATGCATAGATATGGTGGCCCAATGAGAGTTTGATATGTGTCACTCTTAGGAGCTGATATGTGTAATTTCTAAGGGAGGATATATATGTACAAAATGTGACTAAGTCATCACTTTGGTTTCTTTTAACTTAGAAAAATAAGAGAGAGTTGAGAGAAACCTAAGGGAAAGAAGAAGGAGAGAGCTACGGGTTTGAGGGGCTACTAAGGTAAGGCCCGATTTCATTTTGTGAATTTATTATTTAAGGTATCCTATGGTGATATGATGGTGTTTAATAAAAAAAAATCTATTTGGGGCAGCAAAATCGTGACACAAATAGTCCACTAAGTTTCTGCACGTTAAGAGGGCTTCTGAGTTTCAGCAAGTTTCGAACAAGGTAAGGTATTCCCTTTAAAAGTGGAGTTAATAATGTTGTTATGGAGTGTATTATATGTGTTAAATGAAGTTGGAAGTAGGAAAAATGTATAAGTATGCTGGACATTGTAAGCGAACGAAATTAAAGTCGTTCTAGCCGAGTTAAAATTGTTAAGGTTGTATAGTGTTGTTGTGATTGTGGCATTGTATTTGGAGATGGTTTTATGGAGTGTTTCAGGGTTGGAACGTGGGTCAAAATAGGTGTGAGTTCTTATTTTTTCAGCCACCTAACCCTCCATTCCGCGTGGTTAAAGGTTTTATGAATAATGATTGAAAACCTTATTTTGGCATCATAGTTTCAAGTGAGTCATTTGGAGTTTGTATTGCGTAATATTAAAGTGGTTTACTTGTATACGAGCTGCTGATTGTTGTTGTTGGTTGGATGTAGTGGTTGAGGATGTAATTGGAAATTTGTATAGGGCAAGTTATAGGGGAAGTGCTGCTTGATTTCCGTTAACTTCTTAGCCGATTAATAAACTACTTGAGAAAGGCACCTCGGAAAATGATTCCTATGGATGCTTAGTGATTGTTTGAGAAACTGGAAAGTTGAAAGTTATTAATGTTAGTATTACCTTTGTCTTAAATAGGTTCAGAAGGTGACGAAGCAAGAGTGGTTATGATTACTCGATAAAAGGTATGTAAAGCCTATCTCTCCTTTATTTTGGCATATCTTCAAGTTAAGTTATGAATGATATGAGCTTGAGGGTAAATCTACTCATATATGCCAAGCGTAATTCACGGTTCTTATTTACTTCTCGATGATGGAACTCTTACAGTAATTGAACTAGGGCTTCTCAAGCCTTCCATACGTTAGGAAGTGATGGGTATGTAAAGCTATCTTCTTCTCTCTTAGCATATATTATCCACAAGTGATTTGTATATGTAATGTAGGGACAATTCCATTCTTAGAACTCCTGTAGTAGTTGAGTTATTGTCTTGTAAGCCTTCTACGTGATGAAAAGTAGTATACGTGAAGCCTATCCCTTCCTTGTCTGGAAATAGCTTACTATAAGTGAAACGATGTATGATATGAGTTAGAGGTAATTCCATTTATAGATTTTGGATATAGCTCATGACTTGTACTCACTTTTGAATGGTAAGGATCTTAAAATAGTTGAAATATGACCCTCGAGCCTTCTATATGCTGAATAGTGATTGGATGTGTAAGCTCCTATACTTAGAGGCTCTTTGACATACATGTACGTATATGCATATTTTTCTATGTAGGGATTGGATTGTATGTTCCTCGGCATATTATATTATATATGGATCAGTCCATACATTCCTTGGCATCACTATACGATATACAGATCGAGCTATCGTACCTTGATATTATTATATGAAATACGAGTCGGGCCATCATTCCTCGGCATTATCAGATAATATATGGATTGGGTTGTCATTCCTCGACATTATTACATAATATGTGGATTGGGCCGGCGTTCCTCAGCATATACTTGCTATATAGATGGATCGGGTTATACGTTCCACAGTGCTAATGGCATATATATGTTTATCATGATAGATGCTGTATTTGTAACACCGAGTCACCTAGCGGGCTGGGTACAGGGTTGATGAGGGTATACACGACTTCAATTTATAAGATGCAGGTACTGTAATTTTGTGAATGTTATGCGTGTCCCCTGCATCCCTATGTTAGTTGCCCTCTTTATGATGTTTTATACTTTACATACTCAGTACATATATCGTACTGACCCCCTTTCTTTGAGGGGTTGTGTTTCATGCCTGCAGGTACCAATGCATATTTTGGGAATTCGCCAACTTAGGATTCTACTTAGCAAGTTTTAAAGAAGCTCCATTGAGTCGGAGTTGAGTTTTTGGTACCAAACCTTCTATGTATATATTTGTTATTCAGGGGTACGGTGGGGGCCCTGTCCTGTCATATATAGTTATTAACACTCTTAAAGGTCTGTAGACTAGTGTGTTAGTTGTGTATGTATGTGTGTTCGATTATGTCTATATGATTTATGTTTTGGGACATTCCCTTTATTGTGGCAGCCTTGTCGGCTCGCATGTATGTATATAATGGGATGACCCCACATGCTATGATAGCCTCGTCGGCTTATGTGTTATGTTGCCTAAATGATCAGTCGTGGTCTATCTGGAGGCAGGCTTACTTACGGTTTATAGGTGTATACGCGAGTGTTCAGCTCGGGCACCCAGTCATAGCCTATAGGGTTGGGTCATGACAAATAAGCTACTCCTCACATGTTTTATAAATATGGATTGATAGGAAGTTACTATCTTTCCCTAAAATGTTATGATCATGCTTTAATGAATTATATTGGGATATTGACTAAACCCGAGAGGACTTCTAGATGGGGTTCCATCCAATAACGCAGTTAGTTACTCAAGAGAATTCTAGTAGAAACATAAAGTCCCAAACTACATTGTCCGTATAGGATTGCCTTCATGGCCTAGCTAGTGGGTCCACATATATTATAGTTGAGTTGAGTTGAGTACCATGATGGAGTATACCCTGGAAAGGTAGCCTACCCCTTCTTAATGAGTGTTACATTAGATTCTATGTCATAGATCGCATGGTCTTAAGATATCGGTTAAAGTCCTTATCCCACATAAGTTAAAAGTTAAACTATAAGTTTTACGATAAAGTTTTATGATATGCATTGACCATGAGTTTTCATATGTTATCAAATGCTTTTAAGCCTTACTATTGTTCATTATGATGGTCATCTTATGGCATATTGTTCACGTTCTTTTACTTGTTCATGCATATCTCACATACTTAGTACCTTTTATGTACTAACACATATTTTGCCTACATTGTCTCATAATATGGGGGTAGACATCGATCATTCGATTCATGGCTAGAGTCTCTTTAAATATCGAGGAGTTGGTGAGTCCTCATTCTATTGAGGACATGACTTTTTTTCTCATTTTTTACTTGAATTTTCTTCTATTGGTTCAGGTGAGCTAGGATCTTGTCCTAAGTCCCTATCAAAGATTAGACTAGAGGTATGTTTAGACACTATGTCATATAGTCCGGTTGGACATCTATTGAGTTTTGTATCCCTTAGACCCATTTCCTTGAGCTTCTACTTTCGGTTTTATTAGTATGTTTCTTTACCTTATGTATGTGATGTATGCTAAGATGGCTTGTTGGGGTCCCTCTCATCTCGATATCCATGTCATGGCTTGGCCCTAGTTCAGGTCGTGACAAACTTGGTGTGAAGCACGCCACTTCCATGAATAAGAGGCTATGAAACATCTTAGGAAAATCTCACTTCATTCATAAACTATGTCATACGGTGGATTCATTAAGTCTTTCCCTCTAATGCTTGTTCTTTGCAAAAAAAATTCAGAAAATGCCTCCACGAAGATACCTCGCTAGAAGGAATGTGGTTGAAGAGGAGCAACAAGCTTTGAATGATCCCTTAAATGATCAAGTCTTCAATATCGAGTTCCGAGCAGACTTTCAAGTACTTGTTTAAGCCATTATTGCCCAAAACAATTGTGAGGTAGTTGCTCCCGTGAACCCAAATATAGGTACGTCAGAGACAAGAATTCATGATTTCATGAGGACGAATCCTTCAATGTTTGGGGTTCTATGGTAGAAGAGAATCCACAAGAGTTTGTTGATAGAATTCACAAGATAGTGAATATCATGGGGTTAACCTGATAGAGAGAGCAGAGTTGGCTACTTACCAATTGAAGGGTGTTTCTCAAATTTGGTTTGATCAATGGAAAAGTGAGAGGCCTAGAAAGGCAGATACTATACTTGGGATGAGTTTAAAAGAGTGTTTTTTGATTGCTTTTTCCCCTTGGAGTTGAAGGAGGCTAATATACAAGAATTCATAAATCTTAAGCAAGGTGGTATGAGTGTGATGGAGTCTTCCCTCAAGTTTACTCAATTGTCAAAATATTCTCCATTTATGGTTGCCAATTCAAGAGCTCATATGAGCAAGTTCATGTCGGGTCTGTTGGATGTGGTTCTAAGGAATGTAAGATGGCCATATTGATTTGGGAGATTGTCATCTCTAGACTTATGACCTATGTGGATGTAATAGAGAGTGATAAGCTAAAGATAAAACCAAGGAGTCCAAGAGGCCAAGGACCGATGGTGGTGATTTCTCTCATGCCAAGTCCGAAAAGAGTAGATGTCCTCATTTTTGCCAAAAGTACTCTAGACATGGATCTTCAAATTCCACTACTCCAAGGTTTGACAAAGATAGAGTGCCCAAACCTAAGACTAAAGGAGGTGCTCTTATTGTTCAAGTGAACCCCACATGCAAGAAGTGTGGCAAGAACCACAAGGGTGAGTGTTTAGCGAGCTTGAATATGTGCAACCGATGTGGCAAGCTGGGTCATCATGCTAAAGAATGTAAGGTCAAAGATGATCGTCCCCAAGGCCAAGTTGTTCAAGGTGCCCAAGTGTAACCAAAGTGTGGTCAACGCAAAAACCGATTCTATGCTCTTCATGGTAGGCAAGAGGTGGAGGAGACTCCAGATGTTATCACTATGATGTTTATGCCTTACTTGATCCGGATACAAATTTATCTTTTGTTACCACTTATGTGTCAATGAGATTTGATGTTAGCACTGAAGTATTGTTAGAGACTTTTTTCAAAGATACTCTCGTATGTGAGTTAGTTGTGGCTAAAAGTGTATATAGAAATTGTCCGGTTTTGGTTTTCCATAAAGTTACTCTATATGATCTAGTTGATCTTGAGATGACCAATTTTGATATTATCCTTGGTATGGATTATCTATATGCATGTTATGTTTCTATTTATTATAGAACCCGAGTCATTAAGTTTCAATTTCTTAATGAGCCGGTCCTAGAATAGAAGAGTAGTAATTACGTGTTCAAAGATCAATTCATTTCATGCCTTAAAGATCAAAAAATGATTTCCAAGGGTTGTATCTATCATTTTGTAAGGGTTATGGATACAAATTCCGAAGCCCTTACTCTATAGTTGGTCCCCATTAAAAATGAGTTTTCGGATGTGCTTCCTGATGATCTACACGGTGTTCCTCCTGAAAGGGAGATTGACATTGGTATAGACCTTCTTTCAAGTAACCAACTTATTTTTATCCCTCCTTACCGAATGGTTCCATCAGAACTAAAGAAATTAAAGGATCAATTAAAAGACTTGTTAGAAAAAGGTTTCATTAGACCAAGTATATTCCTATGGGGTGCTCCTATTTTGTTTGTTAGAAATAAGGATGGTTCGCTTCGTATGTACGTTGACAATTTACAATTGAACAAAGTAACCATCAAGAATAAATGCCCAATTTTGATGATAGTTCATTTGTTTGACCAATTTCAGGGGGCAAGCTATTTTTCTAAGATTGATCTCCGTTTATCACCAACTAAGGGTGAGGAAGTGTGATATTCCCAAGATGGTATTTTGAACAAGGTATGGTCATTATGAGTTCTTAGTTATGTCATTTAGTTTAACAAATGGCCTTGTAGTATTCATGGACTTGATGAATAGGGTATTCAAACAATATTTGGAAATATTTGTGTTGTGTACATTGATGATATTTTGGTTTACTCTCGGAATGAGAAAGAGCAGGTTAATCACTTGAGAATTGTGTTGAGAACATTCAGAGACAAGAAATTATGTTCTAAATTCAATAAGCATGAGTTTTGGCTAAGGGAGGTGGCTTTTATTTGTCAAACTGTGTCCGCTGAAGGGATTATGGTTGATCCTAAGAAAATTAAGGTAGTTAAGAATTAGCCTAGACCGTTGTTCCCTTCAGATATTAGAAGTTTTTTGGTTCTAGCTGAATATTACAGAAGGTTCATGGGATGGTTTTCATCGATATCGTCACCTTCGACAAAGTTGACTTAAAAGCAGGTGAAGTCTAAATGGTCGGAAGCTTGTGAGAAGAGTTTCCAAGAGTTGAAAGATTGTCTCACTACTGCTCCTATTTTAACTCTACCAAAAGGGTTCGATGGTTTTGTGCTATATTATGATGTTCCAAGGTTGATCTTTGTTGTGTTGTGATAAAACCTGGTAAGGAGATAGCCTATGCTTCTAGGAAACTTAAGTTTGAGCGGAATTGTCCAGCCCATGATCTTGAACTAGTGGCGTTTGTATTTGCTTTGATGATTTGGATACACTATCTTTATGGTATCCATGTGGATGTGTTCACTGACCATAAAAGTTTACAATATGTATTTAAGCAAAAGGATTTGAACCTTCGGTAAAGGAGATGGCCTAATTTTGTATAGGACTATGACATGAGTGTGTTGTACCATCATGGCAAAGCTAATGTGATTGTCGATGCACTAAGTAGATTGTCCATGAGTAGTGTTGCACATGTTGAGGAGAGTAAGAAGGAATTGATCAAAGATATTCATAGATTGCCATTTTGAAGTGTTCGGTCCGATGAAGGAGGTATTCTTGTTCATAATGATTCAGAATCGTCTCTTGTGGTGGATGTTAAGGCTAAACAAGACCATGATATGGTGTTGGTTGAGTTAAAGAAGTCAGTTGCCGATAAATCCATTGAGGCTTTCTCCCAAGGGGGAGATGGTGTGCTTCTTTATCAAGGCCGGATGTGTGTACCTAATATTAATGGGTTAAGAGAGTTCATGTTAAATGAGACCCATAGCTCTCAATATTTAATTCATCTAAGTTCTACCAAGATGTATCGTGATTTGAGGGAAGTGTATTGGTGGAATTCCATTAAGAAGGACATAGTGGATAATTGTCAACAAGTTAAAGTTGAACATTAAAGACAGGGAGGTCTAGCCTAAGACATTGAAATTCCTACTTGAAAGTGGGAAGATGCGACTATAGATTTTGTAATAGGTTTACCTCGCACTAACAAGCAACATGATTCCATATAGGTTGTTGTGGATCGAATGACTAAACCAGCTCATTTTCTACCAGTTAAGACTTCTTATGGTGCCGAAGATTATGCTAAGTTGTATGTTCGTGAGTTGGTAAGGCTTCATAGTGTTCCTTTGTCCATTATATCAGATCAGGGTACTCAATTCACTTTGCACTTTTAGAAGTCATTTCAAAAGGGTATGGGTACAAAGGTCAAGTTAAGTACCACTTTCTATCCTTAAATCGAGGGTCAAGCCAAAAAAATGATCCAAACAATAGAGGATACATTGAGGGCTTGTGTTATTGATTTTAAGAAAGTTGGGATGAACATTTGCCATTGATTGAGTTTGACTGTAATAATAGTTATCACTCTAGTATCCAAATGACTCCTTTCGAAGCATTGTATGGGAGGAGATGTAGGAGGTCCCCGGTGGAATGGTTTGAAGTAGCTGAGATGGCCTTGATTGGTCCAGATTTAGTGATAGGTGCTATGGAGAAGGTGAGATTCATAAGGGAGAAATTGAAGATGGCTCAAAGTCGTCAAAAGTCTTATTTTGATGTTAGAAAGAGAAACCTTGAATTTGAGCTGGATGATTGGGTCTATTTGAAGGTTTCGTCCATGAAGTGTGTAATGCATTTTGGAAAGAAAGGGAAGCTAAGTCCTAGATATGTTAGGCCTTATAAGATATTGAGACGTGTTGGAAAAGTGTCTTATGAGTTAGATTTTCCATTCTAATTAGCTATGGTTCACCCAGTGTTTCATGTATCTATGTTGAAAAGGTTTGTGGGCGATCTAAATTCCATTGTACCATTGGAAGATGTGAATATCAAAGAGAACTTGACTTATGAGGAGGTTCAATTGGAAATCATAGACTGGTAAGTTAAGAGGCTAAGGAACAAAGAAGTTGAGTTTGTCAAAATATTGTGGAGGAATCAACAAGTAGAAAGCACTAATTGGGAATCGGAGGCAGATATGATGAAACGGTACCCGTACCTCTTTCCCTGTACTCAAGCCTAAAGTAGTAAGTTGCTCTTATTCAAGTTCATTGAACTTTTATGTATTCAATTTATCCTATGTCATTCATATGCATACATGTTCATAAAAGTTGAATTTTAAGTTATGTTTTATGTTAAGTTTGAAATTTTCATGTTCTATACATTTTAAGATGTCATCATATTCATTTTGGGTTGTTAGTCCCCTTTCCATGTCCTTCCTATGATAATTTAATCTCATTCGAGGATGAATGTTCCCAAGGGGAGATATTGTAAGACCTAGAAGTTAGAAAGTTAGAAAGAAGGAGAAATCTCAACATAAGGAACAAATTTCAGATCCACGACCCACTCTACGATTTGTAGAGGTTCCTACAAATCGTAGAAGCGAGTCATAGAGATTGTCCTTGGAATTTTTCAGGAAAAGTGTCTGAAGGAGTTCCTACGACTCAACAAGATGAGTCGTCATCATATTGACGAGTCGTAAAGAGGAATCGTAATCAAACTTCAGAGGCTAATGAACTTGTAGCTTTTCACTCCCGCAAGACGAGTCGTAAACACGACTCGTAGGTAGAGTTCAGAGACTCCAAAGTTTGTAGGGTTTAACACCTACAGGCCAAGTCAAAATGATGACTCGTAGTCATAAAGACTAGTCATAGAAATGACTCATATGAAAACTTCAGGGACTTGAAAATCAGGACTTTTCTCAGACCTGCAGACTTGACGACTCTTCAAAACTCTTACGATTCGTAAAAAAGGGCTCGTAGGGCCAAATTCCAGATTTTAATTAAGGGAATTTGTGTCATTTCCCAAGATTGATTCAATGAACCTAGGCACAATTATGGCTAAGTTCAAGCATATATCTACCCGATCCTTTGAAATTTCCCTCATTCTAAATCATTCTTCTAAAAATTCTCTTAAGGCAAGAATTAAATTCTCCCAAGGTTTCTCTCCAAGTCTTAAGCTAGGGTTTCAGATTTCCTCAATAATTCTTCTCAATTCTAAGTGATTTCAATCAAGGTATGTGTGGATTGATTCATGGGTTCCTTTCACCCATGGAGTACCAAAGAGTTCTCAAAGTTACTTCAATTTTCAATTATTTATGAACCCTAGTTTTGATTAATTATATTGGGTTGTTTAAATTTCATTTTGAATTATTATCAATGATTATTCTAAGAATATTTGTACATGAATTGCATGATTTTAAGTTGAATTATAAATGCCCATGCATAAAGCAATTTCCAAGTTATGATTATGAAGTTAAAGATAATTTTCATAAGTTGATTATGAGTTTAATGATTTTCAAGGAAAGTTCTATGATTTAAAGTTGAGATTATTATTTTAATAATGAAGTTATGATGATGATAAAGCTATGATTGTAGATAGTTATTATGGTGTGATAAGTAAACTTCCTACAAAATCATGTTTAGAGATGGTGATAAGGACAGTTCACACCAAAGTTATAGATTCCTCTGAATGACTAAAGTTAATGAGCTACTCCTAATATGGTTTATAAAGATGGATTGATAGGTAGTTACTATATTTCTCTATAATGTTATGATCATGTTTTAATGAATTCCGTTGGGATATTGACTAAGCATCGAGAGGACTTTTATGTGGGGTACAGTCCGATAACGCAGTTAGTTACCTAAGGAAATCCTAGTAGCAAACTAAAGTCCCAAATTACACTGCCCGCATAGGATTCCATTCATGGCCTATCTACTGGATCCACATATAGTACAATTGAGTTGAGTTGAGTACCATGATGGAGTATACCTAGAAAGTTAGCCTCCCCCTTCTCAATGAGGGTTATATTGGATTTCATGTTATAGCTCGCATGGTGTTAAGATATTGGTTAAAGTTCTTATCCCACACAAGTTGAAAGTTAAACTATGAGTTTTACGATAAAGTTTTATGATATGCATTGAACATGAGTTTTCATATATTTTCAAATGCTTTTAAGCCTTACTCATTTTCATTATGATGGGTCATGCATTTTATGGCATATTATTCACATTACTTTACTTGTTCATTCATATCTCACATACTTAAACCTTCTATGTACTAACTCATATTTTTCCTACATTATCTCATAATGTAGGGGCGAACGTCGATCATCCGAATCATGGCTAGAGTCTCTTTAGATATCAAGGAGTTGGTGAGTCCTCTTTCTATCGAGGACATGAATTTCATTCTAGTTGTTTACTTGACTTTTCTTCTATTGTTTCGGGTGAGCTATGAGTTAGTCCTAAGCCCTCATGAAAGATTAGACTAGAGGCATGTTTAGACGCTATGTCATGTAGTTCAGTTGGACATCTATTGAGTTTTATATCCCTTAGACTCATTCCCTTGAGCTTCTACTTCCGCTTATATTACTATATTTCTTTACCTTATATATGTGATGTATACTAAGATGGCTTAGTTGGGGTCCCTCGCATCTCGATCTCCATGTCATGTCTTGGCCTTAGTTCTGGTCATGACATTTCCTAAGTCTTCATATGCATGCATGCTCATGAAGTTAAATTTTAAAGTCATGTGTTATGCTAAGTTTAAACATCTCATGTTCTATGCATTTAAAGTGCCATTGTATTCATGTTGGGTTGTTAGACCTCATGCCATGCCCTTTTCAATGCTAATTATTCTCATTCGAGGATAAATGTTCCCAAGGGGGAGATATTATAAGACCACAAAAATTTGGAAACCCCTAAAATGAGGAACAAAGAATGAAAGTGCAGAGGAATGTAGAAAACTGGCCCTAGGTATCGACCATGGAAGACCATCACGGGCCATGGTACTCACCACTCCTTGTGGTGAGCTACCGTGGTGGTGATCCAGGGACCCAAACATGCAGGAAAGTGTCACGACCCAACCCCGTAGGCCGCAACTGGGGTCCGACCTGGACCCTCTTATGCGTATTTATCAACTACACTTAAGTTGAACCGTGTGTGATGTGATACTATATACAAAAGCCCCAATAGTTTAAAACTTTTTTTTATGTACATGTAGCCTCTTTCATTTGTATTATATCATGAAAGGGCACGTGAGCCGACAAGGCTGCTATAACAAAGACATTCACAACATATCGGATAGGCAACATCGAAACTAATTCACAAACAACCCACATAAACATATGTCTACAGACCTCTAAGAATAGTAACAACAACATATGGCGGGACAAGACCCCCGCCGTACCACTGAATGTACAAATATATACATTAAGTGACCAGCATCAAAATTTAGGCTCCAGAACAGTGAAGCACTTCCGACACAGCTGAGAGGAACTCCTATGCTGATGGATCTCCAGAATAAACATCTGTACCTGCGGGCATGAAACGCAGCCCCCCGAGAAAAGGGGGGTCAGTACGATATATGTATTGAGTATGTAAAGCATAACACATCGTAACTGAGATCATAACTGAAATAGGGATGCAGGGGACAAGTATAATAACTAAATAAATTACTGTACCTACACCTTAGGACACATAAATCATACACATCATCATATGCTGTGCCCGGCCCTCTAGTGAACTCGGTGTTATAATCACTTCTTCATAATCACATATCATCATATCATAATGCATTTCATTTTATCATATCATCGTATACGGTATCATCTTATCATGTATATCATCGTATCACACTCGGTTCACTGCGGGGCTTAGGGTCACAATGGATTGCTTTAATCTCATATGCATGCCTACATAAAGTATCCGGCCCTTTAGTGAGGGACTCGGTGAATAGAGTGGTGTACGTCTATAGCGTACCATCATAATATACATATATACCCGGCCCTCTAAGGAGGGACTCGGTGTTCCTTCCTTATTTCACCACATATACTATCATATTACAGCCGGCCCGGGACTCAGTGAATAATCGTATCGTCATAACATATAACATATATCACACCTCACGTACGGCATCGTCTCCTCGTGCGTGGAACTATACACATCCGGCCCGGGACGCGGTGAAAGAGGTAGTAACACTGTGCACGATAACATATCCCGGCCCATCGTGGGACTCGAGGAAGGATGGGTTACAGTATGTACGAGTAGAGTAGTGAGAAACCATATGCAACTAAGTCATTATCTAAGACTCGATGAAACAGTCAAGTGAACCGTCACCTGAAGACTGGGGGAGTAATTATCCGAGGTATCCCTTTAGATGTCATTAGGGCTTACATCAGTTGGGGCTTCAGGGATCACAAACATGCATCAAAATAATGCCACATAATTCATGCAATCAGAAATATAGTCTATGCAATCAGAAACACAATTTATCTAGTTAAAGACTCAACTCATGCAATCAACGACATTTATCATTTCAGAGCCTCTAAAAAGAGGAGCTGGTACCTCTACTTTCTATTCATTATATAGCAGGCTCGAGAATAGTAGTTTGACTACTTTCAGACTCTTAATGTTCAGGGGTGACTACAAGTCACGAGTTACAATCAGAGCTCATAAATGGAATTACCTCTAAACCTATATCATATACCATTTAACTTAAAATTAAGCCATTCCAAAGGAAAAAAAGAAATAGGCTTTACATGTACTAGTTTTCATTACATAAAAGACTTAAGGGCAACCACTCAGCTATTGCAGGAGTTCTAACATAAAGAAGTAAATAAGAGTTTCGACTTATATTCAGGGCTTTATGAATGGATTGAATCCCACATATCATATACATATCATTTATAACTTACATCTAAGACATGCCAAAAGAAAAGAAAGATAGTTCTACATACTAATTCCAAAAACATGCCAAAAGAAAGCTTCACATACCTTGTATGGACTTCTCTTAATCACGTCCACATCGTTGTCCTTGAAACCTATTTAACATAGAAGTAATGCAAGTATTAACAACCTTAGACTTTTCAGCAACTTTGACTACCCACGAGTATTCATAACATTCATCCCTTCGCTCGCTTTCTCGACTAGTTCCTTAACTAGTTAGGATGTTAACGAAAATCGGACAGCACCTCCCCTATAATGTGCCCTATCCGAAATCCCAACCATTTCCTTAGAACCTGCAGCCAACCAACAATGCAACCAGCAGCCCATACATATACATATTATGACAAAATTACTCAATATGAACCCCCAATAATTCACTCGAAACTAAGATACCAAAACTAGAGTTTTTAATCTTTCTTTCGCGAATTCTTTAATTGCAAAGCCTGTGGCTGCAACCAGCAGCTCCCACACCTCATTTAGATAAATTTTATACCCTGCAACACGCCACAACACAACCAGCAGCAGCCCCTACACGTACAACACTTTATTTCGACAACAACTTAACTATAGCGATTCTAAATTCGTTAATTTCGAACGCTGAACTTTTCAAACCTTTTACCCAACTTCCCACAGCTCCTAAGGTGTGTAATACACCATAATTTAACATCATAAACTTCAAATTAGAGGGTAAGAACTTACCTTTCCCGAAATTGGCTAGAACTCGCCAAAATCGTGCCTCGGAAATATTTTCAGCATGTTGTAACGTCGTGGCAGCTTGCTGTCCGTTTTTTGCTGCATCAAATCCTAATTTTGTACTACTAATACTTCCATATCATCGTAGTATACGCTAATTAATTAATTTACAAAAGAAAGTTGAGAAACTCACCTTTAATCTTCAAGAACCAAAGCTGCCTCTCTTTTCTCTCTTCTCACGTTTGTTTTCTATTTGTTTTGCTGCAGTTTGAAGACCAAAACTGAAGTATATCCCTAATATACATACATATATGTGGTCCCAAGGGGTGACACGTGTCATCCCCTAAGGATGACACGTGTCAAGCCATGATTGGCCACCGTGTCATGCTGCCAATTAGGGGCTGCCACGTGGCAGCGGGGTCCACCTCCCCCAAGCAGCTGCATCACCTACTTGACCCTAAGTAGGTGCATCACCTGCTTGCTTGAGGTGCTTCCACATGTCGCTCCTCCATTGGTTGCCACGCGTCGTCTTTTTCCCTTCCTCGCGGGTTCGTAATTTCGTCTCACTTTAAGAGCCTATGTAATCCGTACTATGTAAGCTTGATATATCCTTAAGCAACTTAAGTGTATAAGACTCTTAACTTAGTGTCTTACGTAGGCAAATAGAGTCCTACGACTCATTTCTTAGCCTCCAACTCTTTCCGGATTCTTATGACCCTATCTCCAACCTCCCTTCTCGCGAGGTATCACAATCTTCTTTCCTTAGAGTTGTTTGATAGTGTCATAGCTTATCCGGCTCACATGATAGTGTCTAAGGAACTTAAGAAGACGTTCCGAGCTCAAGAGTGCGGGGTGTAACAAAAAGGGACCAAAACAAAGGACCACAGACCGTGGTGAGCACCATGGGCCGTGAATCCCTCTGTGGCAAGGACCATAAACGACCAAGGAAAGGACCCCTCCCCAAAGCCCCCAGGAAACTTTCCAAGGCAAGGACCATGAACGACCACCACGGGCTGTGGAGTTCTTCTATAAGACCCCGTAAGTCAAAAAGTTGGAACCAAGGAGAAAAGTCTCAAAATTTTGAACCCATCGGTATGGACAAGTCTATCTACAGCTCATAGAGCTTTCCATGGCTCAAAAGGTTGGGTCGTAGAGCGAACCTTCAAACAAAAGTTGAAGTTTCCCTCAGGAAAGGTTCTACGATACTCCAGGATGAGTCATCCTCGAGAATATAGGTCGTAGATACCCCTCGTAAACCAAGTTCAGAGGCCTTGTTAAAAATTTCCCTAAGGCCAAGATGATAACTTGACAGAAAGGCTCATAGAAGTTATGACGGGTTGTGAGAACCACCCGTCCTAAAACTTTAGAGACTAGTATATTTGCAGGTTTTTAGACCTGCAAGATGAGCCTTAAGAATGGACATTTTTGAGATGACGGGTTTTAAAACTTGCCCATTCCAAAACTTCAGAGACTCTATTTTCATACCTTTTCTCAGACCTACAGGGCGAGTCATTTAGACGACTCATCGTTTCCAAGACAACCCTTATAATAGGGTACATAGGATCAATTTTCTAGAATTAATGAAGGGCAATTATGTCTTTTCTAAAGTGTGGTTCAATGAACATAGACACTTTTATGTCCAAGTTCACAGTCTATAAATACTCTTTTCTTCAAAAAAAACCTCCTATTCAATTCATTCTCTCAAAATTTCCAAGGCAAGAACTCACAAGGTTTCTCTTCAATCTCCAAGCTAGAGTTTGCAGATTTCTTCAAGGTTATTCTTCAATTCCTAGTGAATTGAAGAAAGGTATGTGGAGATTGATTCATGGGTTCGTTTCACCCATGAAGTCCAAAGGCTTTCTCAAAGTTTTCTTTCAATTTCTATTAATTATAAACCCTAGTTTTGTTGAATTACATTGGGCTGATTTAGTTTCGGTTATAGATGTTATCAATGATCATTATATGCATGTATTCATACGAATTGCATAATTTTAAGATGGATTATGAATTTCCATGAATGAAGCTATTTTCAAGGTAAGATTATGATTTTAAAGATGATTTTCATGAATAGATTATCAGTTCAATAATCCTCAAGTAAAGTTTTCATAGTTTAAAGTTGAGACTATGATTTTATGATAAAAGTTATAATGATGATCAAAGTTAAAGATGATTTTATGAGTTAATCATGAGTTAAATGATTTATAAAGGTAGTTTTCTATGAGTTACAACTGAGATTATGATTTTTGAAGTCAAAGTTGAGATAATGATTAGAGTTAAGATCATCAGATGTTTTGAGATAATGATTAGAGTTAAGATCATTAGATGTTTAAAGATGGTGATAAGGACTATTCTCACCAAAGTTATAGATTCTTATGAATCAAAATTAGATAAGATATTGCTAAATGTTTTAAAGATGGATTGATAGGAAGTTACTATCTTTTCCTACTATGTTATGAGCATATTTTATGAGTTTCTGTTGGGATATTGACTAATCACTAAGAAGACTTCTAGGTGGGGTTCAATCGGATAACGCAATTAGTTATCCAAGGGAATCCTAGTAGAAACCTAAAGTTCCAAACTTTGTTTCCCACGTAGGTTGCCTTCATGGCCTAGATAGTGGATCCACATAGCCCAGTTGAGTTGAGTTGAGTTGAGTTATCTTTGAAGTATGCCCTGGCAAGGTAGCCTCCCCTGTTCCAATGCAGAAGTCATTGACATGTCTCAATGCAGGAGTCATTGGATTCTGTGTAGTAGCTCACATGGTCTTAGTTGTTGGTTAAAGGTCTTATCCGACAAAAGTTCAAGTTAAGCTTTAAGATATCAAGTTATGAGTTAAAAGTAGAAGTTTTATGATATGCATTGACCAAGAATATCTTATGTTTTAAAAATGCTTTAAAGATATACTCATGCTTATTATGATTGGTCATGCATCTTATGGCATATTGATTATATTCTTTAACTTGTCATGTATACCTCACATACTTGGTACATTCAAACATACTAACGGATATTTTTCCTACATTGTCTTATAATATAGGGATGGACGACACTCACTACTACCCCACTCATGGCTAGAGTTTTCTTTAAATCACCAAAGAGTTGGTGAGTCCTTATTTTACCGAGGACAAGACTTTATTTCATGTTTCTATTGCTTAGACATTTCTTATTTTTCTAGGGTGAGCTAGGATCTTGTCCTAAGACCCCGTCGAAGGTTAAACTAGAGGCATGTTTAGACGATGTATTGGTGTAGTCTGGTTTGGACATTGATAGAGTTGGGTTTCCCTAAGTCCCTTACCCCACTCATGATTACTTTTGCTTATCTTTATATTATTCTTTACCTTATATATCAAATAAATTCTAAGATGGCTTATGGTTGGATACCTTGCATCTCGATCGCTGTGTTACGACTAGGCCCTAGATCGGGTCGTGACAAACTTAGTATCAGAGCACAAGGTTTAAAAAAGTCCTAGGGAGTCTAACGCCATGTTAAGTAGAGTCTTATTCATTAGTGTGAAGCACTCCACATCCATGTATAGGAGTCTATAGAACGTTTTAGTAAAGGTCTCACTTCTTTGAGGATCTATGTCGTGCAGTAGAGTGGTTAAGTATTTTCCCTCTAATGCTTGTCCTTTGAAATTTTTAGAATATACCTCCATGAACATACCCTATTAGATGGAATGTGGTTGAAATAGAGAAACAAGCTCTGAATGACCCTATAAATGATCAAATTTCCAATATCGAGTTCCAAGCAGCATTCCAAGTACTTACTCAAGCCGTTATAGCTCAGGTAAATCGTGAGGTTGTTTCTCTAATGAATTTGAATGCTAGCACGACTGCAACAAGAGTTTTTGACTTCATGAGGATGAATCCTCCAGAGTTTTGGGGTTCTAAGGTTGATGAGGATCCCTAAAAATTTATTGATAGTATCTATAAGATTGTTGAGATCATAGGGATTCTCCAGGTTGAAAGGGTAAAGCTTTCTATGTACCAATTGAGGGGTGTTTCACAAATTTTATTTGATCAATGGAAATGTGAGAAGCCTAGAAAGGCGGAGCCCATGACTTGGGATGAGTTCAAAAGAGTGTTTCTTGATCATTTTTTCCCACTAGAGTTAGGGAAGGCCAAGGTGCAAGAGTTCATCAACCTCAAGCAAGGTGGTATAAGTGTGAGGGAGTATGCCCTCAAGATTGCTCAATTGTCAAAATATGGTCCATTCTTAGTGGCTGACTCAACAGCTTATATGAGTATATTTGTATCAGATGTGTCGGATATGGTTGCAACGGAGTACAAAATAGCTATGTTAATTCGAGAGATGGATATATTTAGACTCATGACCTATGCAGAGCAAGTAGAAAGTGATAAGTTAAAGTTGAATAATAAGAAGTCTAAGAGACCAAGGACCAATGATAGTGAATTCTCGCGTCCTAAGTCCGAAAGTGGTGGAGGTTCTCATTTTTGTCAAAGGTACTCCAACTAAGGTTCTTCTAATGCTAATACTCCAAGGTTTGATAAAGATAAACTGCCCAACTCTAAACCTCAAGGAGGTGCTCCCATTGTCCAAGTTACTTCCATATGCAAAAAGTGTTATAGGAACTATAAGGGTGAATGTCTAGCCTATTTGAATGTGTACTACTGGTGTGGTAAGCCGGGTCATCATGCTAAGGAATGTAAGGGTAAATATTTTCATCCTCATGGCCAAGTTGCTCAAGATTGCCAAGTTCAACCAAAGGGTGGTCAACGCATCCATGGCAGGCAAGAGGTGGAGGATACGCCTGATGTTGTTATCGGTATGTTACGGGTCTTTCACTATGATGTTTATACTTTAGATCTAGGTGCAAATTTATCTTTTGTTTCCCCTTATTTGGCTATGATATTTGATGTTAGTCTTGAGACATTGATAAACCTTTTTCCCTTTATACTCCCGTAGATAAGTCGGTTGTGGTTAAAACAGTTTATAGAAGTTGTCTGGTTATGATTTTCCATAAAGTTACCTTATGTGATCTAGTTGAGATTGAGATAATCGATTTTGATATCATCCTTGGGATGGATTGGCGATATGCATGTTATGCTTATATTAATTATAGAACCCGAGTGGTTAAGTTTCAATTTCCAAATGAGCCGATCCTAGAATGGAAGGGTAGTAACTTTGTGTTTAAAGGTTAATTCATTTCATTCCTTAAATCTTGGAAAATGATTTCGAAGGGTTGTATATACCATCTTTCAAGGGTTAGGGATGATAATTCTAAAGCCCCTATCTTAGATTCGGTCCCTATTATAAATGAGTTTATAGATTTGTTTACCGATATTTACCCAGAAGGGAGATTGATTTTGGTATAGACATTCTTCTGTATATTCAACCTATTTTTATTCCTTTGTGTCGAATGGCTCCGGCTGAATTAAAGGAGTTGAAAGATCAATTGAAGGATCAATTGAAGGACATATTGGACAAAGGGTTCATTAGGCCAAGTATTTCTCCATAGGGTGCTTCCGTATTATTTGTTAGAAAGAAGGATGGTTCACTACATATGTGCATTGATTATCGGCAATTGTATATGGTCACCATCAAGAATAAGTACCCAATTCCGAGAATAGATGACTTATTTGATCAATTACAAAGGGCAAGTTACTTCTCCAAAATAGATCTTCGTTCTTTTTATTACTAATTGAGGGTGAGGGAATGTGATATTCCCAAAATGGCTTTTCAGACAAGGTATGGCCATTATGAGTTTCTAGTCATGTCATTTGGTTTGACCAATGCTCCCGCAGCTTTAATGGACTTAATGACTAGGGTTTTCAAGCAATATCTAGATATTTTTGTAATTGTATTCATTGATGATATTTTTTTTTACTCTTGGAATGAGGAGGATTATGCAAATCACTTGAGGATCATGTTGCAAACTCTAAAAGACAAAATATTATTTGCAAAGTTCAACAAATCTGAATTTTGGTTAATGGAGGTGGCTTTTCTTTGTCAGATTGTGTCTAGTGAAGGGATTATCGTTGATCCTAAGAAATCTAAGCAGTTCAGAATTGGCCTAGACCATTATCTCCTTCGGATATTAGGAGTTTCTTGGGACTATCCGGATACTATAGGAGATTTATGGAAGGATTTTCATTGATCTCATCACCTTTGAACAAGTTGACTCAATAGAAGGTGAAGTTTCAATGGTCGGAAGCTTGTGAGAAGAGTTTCTAAGAGTTGAAGGATTGTCTGACTACCGCTCCAATCTTGACCTTGCCGAAAGGGTCCGATGGTTTCATGGTATATTATAAAGCTTCAAGGGTTGGTCTTGGTTGTGTATTGATGCAACATGGTAAGGTAATAACTTATGCTTCTAGGCAACTAAAGGTGCATGACTATCCAACACATGATCTTGAACTATTGGCGGTTATGTTTGCCTTGAAGATTTGAAGACACTATCTTTATGGTGTCTATGTGGATGTGTTCACCAACCACAAAAGTCTATGATATGTGTTTAAGTAAAAAGATTTGAACCTTCGACAAAGAAGATGTCTTGAGTTGTTGAAGAATTATGATATGAGTATGTTATATCATCCGAGTAAAGCTAATGTGGTTTCTGATACACTAAGTAGATTGCCCATGAGTAGTGTGTCATATGTTGAAGAACTTAAGAAAGAATTGATTAAAGATGTTCATAGATTGTCACATTTAGGTGTGCGCTTGGTCGATTCCAACGACGGAGGTATTCTGGTTCGTAATGGTTTGAAATCATCTCTTGTAGCGGATGTTAAGGCCAAGCAAGATCAAGATCCAATGTTGGTTGAGTTGAATAAGTCGGTTGCCGAAAAAGCCATTGAGTCTTTCTCTCAAAGGGGAGAAGGTGTACTACGTTACCAAAGTCATTTGTGTGTACCTAATTTTGATGGGTTAAGAGAGTTGATATTGAATGAGGCCCATAGTTCCCAATACTCGATTCATCTGGGTTCCACTAAGATGTATCATTATTTGAGAGAAATATATTGGTGGAATGCCATGAAGAAGGACATAGCGGAGTTTGTAGCTATGTGTCCAAATTACCAACAAGTTAAAGTTGAGCATTAAAAACTGGGAGGTCTAGCCCAAGACATCGAAATTCCTACTTGGAAGTGGAAAGATGTGAATATGTATTTTGTAACAGGTTTACCTTGTACTAAGAAGCAAAATGATTCTATTTGGGTTGTTGTTGATCGGATGACCTAGTCGGCTTATTTTCTACCGATCAAGACTTCCTATGGTGTAGAAAATTATGCTAAGTTGTATGTTTGAGAGTTGGTAAGACTTCATGGTGTGACTTTGTCCATCATATCAGAGAGCTACACAATTCACTTCACACTTTGAGAAGTCACTTCAAAAAGGTATCTTGGTGCAAAGGTTAAGTTAAGTACCGCTTTTCATCCTCAAATCGACAGTCAAGCCAAAAGAATAATCCAAACTTTAGAGGATATGTTAAGGGCATACGTTATTGATTTTAAAGGAAGTGGGGATGAACTTTTTCCATTGATTTAGTTTTTCTATAATAATAGTTATCACTCTAGCATCCAAATGGCTCCTTTCGAAGTGTTGTATAAGAGGAGATGTAGATTTCTGGTGGGATGGTATAAAGTGGATGAGATGGACTTGATTGGTCCAGATTTGGTTATCAATGCTATATAAAAGGTAAGAATCATAAGAGAAAGATTAAAGATGGCCCAAAGTCATCAAAGGTACTATTCCGATGTTAGGAAGAGAGAGCTTGAATTTTAGGGTAATGATTGAGTCTATTTGAAAGTTTCACCCATGAAGGGTGTAATGAATTGTGGCAAGAAAGGAAAGTTGAGTCCTAGCTACATAGGACCTTACCAGATATTAAGACATATTGGCAAGATGGCTTATGGTTGGGGTCTCTCACATACCAATCGTCGTGTTATGACTAGGCCCTAAGCCGGGTCTCAATATTTCATGTGTCGATGTTGAGGAAGTTTGTGGGTGATCCAAAATCCATTGTGACATTGAAAGATTTAAGTGTTGAGGAGGATTTGACTTATGAAAAAGTTCTGCTGAAAATGTTAGACCGGCAAGTCAAGAAGTTAAGGAACAAAGAGGTTGTGTCCGTCAAAGTGTTATAGAGGAATTAACAAGTAAAAAGTGCTACTTGGGAGGCAGAGGCGGATATGATGAAATGATACTCATACTTCTTTTCCTCTACTCAAGCCCAAAGTAGTTATTATTCTTATTCAAATTAGTTGGACTCTTACGTATTCAGTTCCTCCTATGTCATTCATATGCATGCATGTTCATGAAAAAGTTAATTTCAAAGTTATGATTTTATGTTAAGTTGAAATTTTCATGTTCCATGCATTTTAAGATGTCATCATGTTCATTATGGGTTGCTAGTATTTTTTTCGTATCCTTCCTATGATAAGTTAATCTCATTCGAGGACGAATGTTTCCAAGGGGGGGATATTGTAAGACCCCATAAGTTAGAAAGTTGGAACCAAGGAGAAAAGTCTCAAAATTTCGAACCCATCCATATAGATGAGTCTATCTACGGATCATAGAGCTTTTCAGGGCTCATAAAGTTGGGTCGTAGAGAGACCCTTCAAACAAAAGTTGAAGTTTCCCTCAGAAGAGGTTCTACAACCCTCCAAGATGAGTCATCCTCGAGAAGACGGATCACAGAAACCCCTTCATAAACAAAATTCAGAGGCCTTGTTGAATGTTTTCCTATGGCCAAGATGACGATTTGACAGGATGGCTCGTAGAAGAAATTACGGGTCATGAGAACCTCCCATCCTAAAACTTTAGAGACTAGTATATTTGTAGGTTTTCAGACCTGCAGGACGAGCCTTAAGAATGGACCATTTCTGAGATGACGGGTCGTAAACTCTACCCATTCCAAAACTTCAGAGACTCTATTTTCAGACCTTTTCTTAGACCTACAGGGTGAGTTATTTAAACGACTCGGAGTTGCCAAGATGACCCATATAATAGGGTTCGTAGGGTCAATTTTCCAAAATTAATGAAGGACAATTGTGTCTTTTATAAAGTTCGATTCAATGAACCTAGACACTTTTATGGCCAAATTCAAAGTCTATAAATACTCTTTCATTCAAAATCCTCTCCTATTCAATTCATTCTCTCAAGTTTTCCAAGGCAAGAACTAACAAGGTCTCTCAAGGTTTCTCTCCAATCTCCAAGCTAGGGTTTCCAGATTTCTTCAAGGTTCTTCTTCAATTCCTAGTGAATTCAAGCAAGGTATGTGGGATTGATTCATGGGTTCCTTGCACTATGAAGTGCCAAGATTTTATCGAAGTTTTCTTTCAATTTTAATTTATGATGAACCCTAGTTTTGATGCATAGCATTGGACTAAATTAATTCCATTTTTAGATGTTATCAATGATCATTATATGTGTCTTTTCATACGAATTTCATGATTTTAAAATGAATTATGAATGCCTACGCATGAAGCTATTTCCAAGTTAAGATTATGAAGTTAAAGATGATTTTTCATGAATAGATTATAAGTTCAATGATCTTCAAGTAAAGTTTTCATGGTTTAAAGTTGAGACTATGATTTTATGATAAAAGTTATAATGATGATCAAAGTTAAAGATGATTTAATGAGTTAATCATGAGCTATTTTTACTAAATATTTTTTCATTTTACTAGTTTGCTCTCTGCTACTTTCAGCACTTTTTCTTCTCCGGATGGTTGTCCACTGATACTTTAAAGTATTGTGGTACCCTCTTTTTCTAGCAGCATTTAAGCTCTCAACATTTTCTTTAGCATCTGGATTGGATGAAGATGTTCCAGTTCTCTTTCTGTTCTATTGAAGCATTATATCTACACTAAAATAGTTAAAAATTAATAAATAGTAAAAAATTAATTGAATAGGATCAACAGAAAAAGAGCAATAGTGATACATTATAGACCAATAATTAAATTATTTATCCTACAACTAATCAATTGACCAACAATTGAACACAATTGTCTAACAATTGCAGTAGTTGTTGGGACAACTTCTGTACTCGTCCGACAACTACAACTACAGACAGTTACCGAACAATTTGTGTATCTAACAAAAATATAAAGTTATTTCTATTATGAATAACTTTAGTAGTTGTCCAGACAACTATGAAATTTGTTGGCTGAAACAACTAAATTGAATTCAGTAAACCCAACTGAAAAATAGACACAAGATAATTTTTATACTTATCAAAAATGCTCTTTTGAATTAATTTCAAGTTCAAACGGAATAAATGCAATGCAAAAAAAATATAATAGATAGATGATGATGGATGATGATTTTCTTCTTTTGTCAAACCCTAGTTTAATCCTTTGAAATAAAAAAAAAGAAGAAAATTTACCTTGTATTAGAAAATAATGATTGAAAGGGAAAACACAATAGAGAAGATTTGATCATTTTGAAAATAAATAAGAAGAATTTTTTTGAAAAAGATATCTTCCACTCTCTGGGAATTCAATTTTGTAAGGAAAAAAATTGAAGAAGCTAATGAGAAGGGGAACGGATACTTCACAATTCCAAAGGGTTATTTTTCATCTTTAAGTTTTAAAAATTACTAATTTAGTCTCTCATATAAATTAAGAATTAAATAAAATAGAGAGGAAAAAGAAAAAGGAGGCTCCACTTGTCCCCCTTTTTTTAATTGAAGACTTATGAGGCATTCTTACCTCATTTTTCCGTGTTTATTGGTTAAGTTTTAAATAATTAAAGTGTTTATTTGTAAATTGATAAAATTAAAGATAATAGTTGTCAGTTGAAATCAAATTAAGCGTTATATTTGTGTATTGTGCTATTATTTTTTGTGCTAAATAAATTATAACTTGCAGGTTCTAAACCCCTAAACTATCATATTTTTATTAGTTGTGTTGTTTATGTAAGCCTTGATCTATATTTCAGAAGTGTTAAAAAAAATTGGCTTGAGAGATGGCAAAGTGCGTGAAACAACCTTAGATGCGTGTGAGGAGCAAAAAAAGTCAACTATACGGCTTTATATAACAACTAATTAAGAGGCCGTTTGGATTGACTTTAAGTTGGTCAAAATCAACTTAAAGCCTCTTTTCAGCTTTTGGACGTGTTTGCCTAATGCTAACTTTAAGCCAGAAAGTTCTTAAAGTCAGTCAAAAATGAAAAGTTAGGATTCCTAACTTTTTTTTTCTAAGTGCTTAAAGTCATTTTCTTTGATCATGGAAATTACTTTTATATCCCTTATATTTTAACTAAATTTCCAAACTACCCTTTTTATTCTTTTAACCCTAAAATTCACATAATTTTCCTCATTTAAGCACTTTTATCCAAACACTCAACTGCTTATTTATAAAAATAACTTTCAGCACTTTAAAGTTCTAAAAGCACTTCATACATAAAAGTTACTTTTTTTAAGTTCATCCAAACGGGCTCTAAGTCATGGACTATGCAAAATAAAGAAAGGACACAAAAAAAAGAATTTATTGATATCTTTTGTTCACGAAACTTCATTCATACCTTTCAACCCCAAGATATGATAAAGCTCAAAGACTATAGATTGAAATTACTGTGAAATCTGCACCAAAAAAATAAGAGAAGAAATTACTGTGAAATCGAACCAAATAAGAACCAATCTACATCAATTTCTCTACGGTCAGAGCTCTCAGCAGAATGGAACAAAAGTGACGTCCTTTATGTTTTGCACTTTACCTTCTCTCCCTTTTCACCTTTAATTCCTTTTTACATTGTACTTTTGTTTTTCTTTAGTTTTACTTATTTAGTTAGTACTTATGTTATAATTAAAACCATTAATAATCTAAACGAAATTTGTTAAAAAAATATATAAAATACGTGTAGTACCATTGGACATTATTTTAAAGCTTTTCAGGAGGGTGAACGCACTTACACAACATATAATGTGCAGGATGATTTACCACCTAAAAGTCATTGTTTAGGGGTAACGTAAACAAGACATAAATAGTCATAGTTTACATTGTACTTTTTTTTTTCTTTAGTTTTACTTATTTAGTTAGTACTTATGTTATAATCAAACCATTAATAATCTAAACGAAATTTGTAAAAAAAAAAATATATAAAATACGTGTAGTACCATTGGACATTATTTTAAAGCTTTTCGGGAGAGTGAACACACTTACACAACATATAACATGCAGGATGATTTACCAACTAAAAGTCATTGTTTAGGGGTAACGTAAACAAGACATAAATAGTCATAGTTTAGGGGTAACGTAAGCTAGACATAGTTTAAATATGAAATCAATAACATGTGATAGTTTAGGGGAGTTTAGTACCTGAAAGTTATAGTTCAGGGATAATGTAAACTAGGCATAGTTTAAGTATGAAACTAATGAAAATGTG